>NC_043700.1:13284314-13336165 GCF_006229205.1 Suricata suricatta
CACTGTCTTTCGCAGTTGACAGTAGTGTGACGGTCTTGGTCCTAGGCTGCCCAGAATATAAGCTTTGGCCATTAACTCTTTGGAAACCCTGAAATGCGTTTTTGTTCTTCTCAAATATAATGTTTCATGTAAAGGACGGAGGACACTGTTAAAACTATGAGTTAGGCTTTCTGATAAGGATTTGATCTGTTACCTTCCAATTTGCTTGGTAAAATTATATCCCCAATGCTTGGTGGTTATAAGTCTAAGGATGAACAAAGAAGGCTCTATGACCCCTCACCCTAAAACACAACAGAAATCTTTGTGCTTCAATATGGATTAATTAGATTTTAAGTGGTGATAAAAGTCTGCAACAGGACTTCATTGTAAGAGCCGAACCTGAGATTTCAGGGATGCAAAACCAGACCTTGTAAAGAAAGGTAGACTGTTTCCCTATAATCTTTATTCTCCTCGGACTTCCTTAACCTACACAAGAGCCTGGCCCTCCTTGAGTGTCATAGGCACTCGGTGGGGACTTGGCAGGAAAGTCTCCTCGGATTCCTTTGAAAGGTAGTGGCCGGTTCACTGGGATAATTAAAATGAAAAAAACCCAAGACTGCTGCCCAGAGGTGCTAAGTGAGAAGGGGAGGATCCTGGGACGCTCTTAAGATTTTCTCCAACCATGTCAAGGACTTGGGGTAAAGCAGGACTTATCAGTATTGAAAGGGGGTGTGTGTGTGTGTGTGTGTGTGTGTCCATAGCTGGGCTGTGTTTGCTGTCCTTTAAGCCACACAGACAAAGCGCCACCAGGCAGGAAGACTCCTGTTGGTCTGACACAAAGGTTCTGGTGTGAAAACAATAGCCATAATGGGGGCTGACCTTGGAGGCTTCATCTTGTTTGTTTTTTTTATTTAGGCCACACCTTGAAAGCATAGTTCTGCAGAGCGTGACCCCTCAGAGAATCCAGGGCCTCCCCTCAGAGAATCCAGGGCCTCCCGGGCAGGACAAGAGGTCACATGCTCCGGATTCCCAGGGCTGCTCCAGGGACCCCACGAACACAACCCCTCTCTGTACAGGGCCCCAGTGTGGGACAGGACAGGAAGTTCCTCAAACCGAGCCATTGCCCTGGAGGATCCTAACCTGCCGAAACAGAACCCCTGGCCTTCACGACCTGGTGGTTGAGTCTAGTCCAGAGTCAGAGAAGAGATTTTATGATTTTGTTCAATGGGAGATGGGAGAGACACAGAACCCCGATCCTGACATACCCAAAGGAAGCCTCAGTCATTAGGTGAATGGTGCTTTCTTATTTTCCATCATTTTATGTTAAAAAAAAAGAAAGAAAGGATGAGTTCTTCACTTTTACAAATTTTCAGAAGCCCTTAAATACATTGCTGTCCTCGAAGTACTAAAATAAAAGGCGGTTCCAGTTTGCACAAAGACGTAAGAGTCCAGAAAAGGCTGGCGATTAAGGACAAGGAGCTGGGCTCATGGCGAGCTAGAACTTTCCTTCCGGGAGGTGGCCAGGATGCAGAGAGCTCTGGAGAGCAATATTCACGGTCACGAGGAGATGATTCTGAATATCACAACGTGTGCGTGGGCGTGTGTGTGCGCGCATGTGCACGATAGAATAGAATAAATAGGCCGCCCTGCCTTGGGTGGCAGTGACCTCTCCTTCCCACAGATGTCCTGACACGGCTAATTCTCACCTGTCCTAGCCACTGTAGGGAAGGTTTCTGCCACAGTGGGGGTCAGACGGGTGACCCCTCAACTCCTTTATTCTTTCGGCATTTAGAAAAATAGTTTTGAGCACCACCTCCTGGCCAGATTGTTAAGTGTGAAAGACACCATCAAGTCCACGGTGGACGCAAGCCCTGCCCCAGTGGGAAGAAGCCATCAGAGACACAAGTGAAGAAGAGAATTCCAAGAACCCCAAGGAGCAGGGGAAACCCCAGCGCAGTGTCCCTGGGGCTGGAAAGGGTGAAGCCCCGACCTGGCACCATCTGAACCGAGTTGTGGCCTCCCTGCTCAGGCTGCGTTGGGCCCGGAGTGCGGGTGAGGCGGAATTTGGGAAACAAATATTACCAGCACACTGTTCAGTGTGTGGAGGACCACAGTATCTCTGTCTCCTGAACATTCGTCTAAAAACTAAAACCCTGGGGCTCCTGGGTGGCTCAGTCGGTTGAGCGTCTGACTCTTGATTTCAGCCCAGGTCATGATCTCAGGATCGTGGGATCGAGCCCTGTGACCGGCTCGATGCTGGGCGTGGGGACTGCTTAGGTAGGAATCTCTCTCCTTTGCCCTCTGCTCTTCTTCCCAGCTCACGCGAGCGTTCTCTCTCTCTTCTCTGCCCTCCGCCTCAAATAAATTAATTTAAAAAGAAAAAAGTTAAAAAAAAAAAAGAAAGAAAGAAAGACACAGAAGCCCTAAGAACAGGACCACCTAAAGCCAAACGATAGCCCTGGCTGCTGCCTGACGCAGCAGGTGGCCCCCAGCAGGTGGCCCCTGGGCAGTGGCAGCCCTAATGCAGGGGAAGGTGAGCCAGGGGCAGGTCTGAGAGTCATCTTTTGAGAGTGGTAGAGTCTAAAGTCCGTGGAGAGACACAAACCCCGTGATCTCGGCATACATTAAAAGCCCCTGAGTCCCTGGGAGATCAATGCGCACCTTCCCGGGACCCAGTGTGGGGTCCTCTCCTCCCCCAAGGGGCGAACACAGTGGAGCAAACAGAGGACCAAGTAGTTGGCTCGGTTTGGGATCTTGTAGGAAATCCGTGCAAAGACACTGGCATCAGGATTGTGGTGACACACGGTGGGGACCAACTAGCGGCAGAAACTACAAACGCCCCTCGGCGTCCCAGCTCTGAGCGGGCGCCCTGGCGCTTGATAAAGGGGACAGTGAGCCTCTCTTGTGACAGGTGCTCAGGCTTCCCTGCCACTTTGACATAAGGGTAAAGACAAAGGGGTTCCTCCTGCCAAACATAACTTTTCTGAGCAAAAGAAAACCTACAGTAGTATGGTGTTTTTGAAAGGTACCCCCTGTCCTTCTCAACAGAGATTCTCACCATGAACCCTGGGGGCACCAATGAAGATTAGCCACCCTGTCGCCTTCACAGCCCCCAACGCACGATGCCTGCGCTCAACAAATATCTGTCTAAGAAGTTAAACGAGTTGGCTCCCCCTAAATGATAGTGGATGTAGACACGAAGTGCCAACGCTGTAGAACATGCCCGGCACCCTGCCAGGTCCCTTTTGTGACGATGGTGACACAGCCTGGCCGTCCCTGTCCATCTGAGCATGACCTGTGGTAGGAAGTGTTACCCAAACATCGTGAGTTAGCAAACAAGGGTGTCCTGTTCCAGAAGGTGTCAAGATTGACCTATTCTAGGTTTGGGAAGATGCCAGAGAGGCCGGGTGCCTCAAAATGTTCTCTGGGTGCTAAAGATGAGGGCTTTTCCTCTCCCTCATTTTCACTCTTCATGTTTTCTAAATGTTCTACAAACCATGCAGGATTCTCAAAAGAAGGAAAAATAAGCGTTATAAAAGGAGGGGAAAGAACCCGCCGGACCAAGCTGTTTCCAGCTCATAATCCTGGGCTGTTGCAGTGCTTCCCAGGCACTGTCCCCAGGACTTGAACACATCAGCTCGTTGCGGCCTCACGATCACCAAACCGTGGGAGGCGCTGGCCACAGACCCATTTTGTAGATGACAGAGACAACGTCCACACAGGCAGGTGACTTGCCCACAGTCACGAGGCCCTTTACAGAGCTTCGGATGCAGGTGCCCAAGTTCTTTTCCCAGAGCACAGAGGTAGTTGGGGCTGGGTCCCCCCGAGTGCGCCCTGAGCAGTGTTGCATTAAGGCTCTGGGACTCAGAGTCGCCTGAGGCTTTATCCTAGCTGGGCGTTGGGGTTCCGCCCAGTGGTGCGCTGCGCATCGCCCCGGCCTGTGGGAGCCTTTATTTTTAGCCTTTGCCAATTTCCACGGTGTAAATACTTTTTTTTCCTTTAAATTTTAATGTTTATTTTTGAGAGAGAGAGGGAAAGAGAGAGAGTGTGAGCAGGGGAGGGGAAAAGAGAGAGGGAGACACAAACTCTGAAGCAGATCCAGGCTCTGAGCTGTCAGCACAGAGCCTGATGCGGGGCTTGAACTCATGAACCATGAAATCATGACGTAAGCCAAAGTTGAAACTTAACTGACTGAGCCACCCAGGCGCCCCTCGCAGGGTAGGTCCTCTTGCTGTGACCTAGTCCAGGCTGCTGGGGGGAGTGTAGGGTGGGGAAGGCATGTGCTATAGCCCAGCACTATACAGTGTTGTTAATAAATAGATATCGTGGAGGTGAATAACCTAGGAGCAGAGGTAGTAAGTAACTGAATTAAAATCATTAGGAAATGATCCTTTCAGAGTATGAATACTTTTGTTTTTAGTGTAATTTAATCGTAAGTTTATATAATTCGGTTTTAAGGATGGCTATGTTGAACAACCCACTCCCAATATGCCTGAAAAATGAACACTCGGCTCCCCTCCCCCAGCCGGCACGAGACAGTGCCCCTCTCCACTGTCCCCAACGTTACACACCAGAGTCTGTCCAGGGAGCTGGGTGTGCAGGATCCTGCAGGGACCCTCGGACATTCTGGAGCTTACCATCTGAGCAGCAAGACCCTTGGCTTTGCAGCCAGGAGCTCAAACCTGGGGCGGCAGGCTGCACGCAAGGTGGAAAGGCGGTTGGACGGCTCTGGCCTCTGCCCGCCCCCTCCCTTCTCCACCTACCTCTTGATCTCTGCTGTTCTGCTCAAGGCAACTTCCCCCTTATGCCTCTCTGTTCTGATCTCCCAAACACCCCTAGCTCTGAGACTCTCAGTCCTGCAGACATCTAAGTCACCGATGGTTTAAAAACAAATCGTGTTAAAATGTATAGCAAGTATCCATTGCTTGAACTGACTGGTTTGATTTATCATTGGGTTGAGCGTCCCTGAAACCATCACCAAAGAATTTTGAGAAGAGAGAAAAGGAAAACAATCTGGAATTAGAATTAAAATAAGAAAGAGAGGAGAGAGAAGAGGACCTCAAATCCTGTAATGAAAAATAACTCTATACGTCTATCTAAACAAAAATAAGCAACTACTGCTCTTCAGGTGCGAAGGTGTGCTGGCCCCACACGCTTGCAGCCAGTAGCTTCCTCTGATCTTTGGGGAGTCGGTGCCAGGGAGCTGCTCCCCCCGGCCCCCCACGTGGTGCTCAGGATGGTCTGGGGGTGAACGAGGTGAGGCAGGTCGCCGGGGTGTCTGTGGGGGGCACAGATCCGGAGGAGGTGTGGCCCCTTCCCTGGGGCCCCGCGGTGGCCGCACACGCACACCTGCTCTGTCTCATGAGCCGGTTTCGGGCGATGGCATTCAGGGGAGGAAGTAAAGGAAGCCTGGTCCCTGCTAACCGATCCCTGCTGGCCGCTGGCGTGAGGGGCGTGCGGAGCCCAGCGGAGGGCTTGAAAGCCGTTTTTCAGAGCTGGGTGTGTGGGGGTGGAGCGCTTCTGGAAGCCCGTCATCTGATATCCTGTCCTCCAAAGCGGCTGAGGTTTTGTTCCAAGCCTTCAGAAAACGAAGGCTAACAAACAAATGTGAGGCCTGGCCTCTGGCCGGGGAGGGAAGGGAGCCTCCCCACTTGCGGCATCTGATGGGCGGAAAAAACCCAGAATAAAGGATAATGCTAATAGCCCGTATTTAATGAGCACTTACTGCTTGCCAGGCATTAGGATAAGGGTTTTATCTGTCTTATCTTAGTTATCCTCACAAGAACTCTATGATGCACACAGGATCATTACCTCCATTTAACAGATAAGGAATCTGAGGCTTAAATAAGCCAGTTAGCCTCCCTTACACAGAGCAGAGACGGAAGCCCAAACCCGTCAACCAACACCAGCAGCCGGGCCTTAATCATCCCAGCCACGGCCTTGCCTGCCTCTCGCTTTGTCCGGAGGCTTTGCCTGCTGCCAGCACTCCCGGAGCACGGTGCTTCCTCCCCCAACCAGGGCCAGGGGGCTGAGGCCGTGAAGCTGACTGACCCAGGCTATATATAGGCCCAGGAAGCTGTCAACTACAACCGCAGGAGCGTCTGGGTGGCTCAGTCGGCTGAGCGTCCAGCTTCGGCTCAGGTCATAATCTCGTGGTTCATGAGTTCGAGCCCCGTATTGGGCTCTGTGCTGTTGGCACAGAAGAGAGGGATCTTCTGTCCCTCTCTCTCTCTCTCTCTCTGCTCCTGACCTGCTTGTGCTCCCTCTCAAAAATAAAAACAATAAGGAAATATCATTTAAAAAAGGAAGGAAAGAAACTGTCACAGCGGAGAGGCCTCACAGCAAGGAATGCAGGACACGTCTCCACCCACTACACAAATAGAAATGAAAAGCCCTCAGTCTCAGGATTAACTGGGCTCTTTTCTTTCCAAGTCCTGGGTAGTAATTTGGCCTCACTGCCCTCACGGCTCAGTTCAGTTGCAGTTAACAGAACTCGGTGCCTACTCTTAAGGAGGAGGTGAGCGTCTAGAGACTTCCAGGCAGCCGACACCTCAGCCCCGCCCCCCCCCCCCCCCCAGCAGCGTGGTTTCACAGGGAGCTGAGGCCTGAAGATCTGGGGCACCTGCTTAGGACCAGGGCCAAGACGGAGACTTGGCTCCCAGATGTCCCACGAGGTCACTCCGTGGCTGCCTCCGCTCTCTCATGTTGCTGGGCTCTGGCGGGAGTCCCCAGCCCCAGCTGGTCCCCCAAGCCTCAGAGAACTTGTCCCTCCTCTGGGAAAGGGACCGAATGCCATGCAGATGTGAACTGGGTGCCTGTCATGCACTGGAAACTGCAGGGGGAGCTGGGGGGTGGGACCTCAGGTGGCGGTGACCTGAGCCAAGGCAGGGCTATGGTGGCTCCCGTCTGGGACTACCCCAGCCCCTCTTCCCAGATCCTGGTGAGCAGCCCGAGGGAGGATGAGGGGGACGGGCATGACAGGAGGTGACACTAGAAAAACAGCCTGGGTCACTGTCATTCACTTACTCAACAGATATTTATTGAGCACCTACTATGGGGGAGACACGGTGCTCGCCCCTGATTAAGAAACACACAGTCTCAGGGCCCCTGGGTGGCTCAGAGATCTGAGCTGGAGGCCTAAATTGGGAGTCTTTGGCCCTCAGGTGGTATTTAAGAGCACGGCCACGGTGCACGGGGATTATGGGGGATCGTGAGGGAAGAGAAGAGGGCTCACAAGGAAACTCCGAGGATCACCAGCCTCTTGGAGAGGGGAGAGGGGCATGAGTGAGCAGGGGTGATAGGGAGAGAGGCACCGGTGGGAAATCGGACGTGGGGGTTCAGGACCTGGGACAGGAGAAGGTCCCAACCCCAGTTGGTCTGCCCACCTTGTCTGATGCCGCTGGGCCGGGGACGAAGCCGCAGAGGAGACTCCTTTGGGAGGCAAAGGCCTCACCTTGTATCTCACGTGAAGGCACATGCGCGTTGTCCTACGGGGACGGAGCAGCTCAGGATGATTTGAAGCGAGAGACTGACAATGAGCTGGAGGGAGACAGACCAGTTTGAAGGTTCCTCAGCAGAAAAGCAACACCATGAGGGCCAAACCTAGGGCCAGAGCAGGGAAAACGAACAGGCAAGAGAGAGACTCAAGGCAGAATCACTAGACACCCGTGACCCAGAACATGGAGAGGAAGAGATTTGAATATTAACAGATGGACGGTGACATCTTTCACCAAGACCGGAGCTATGGAGGCTGCAGGTGGGAGGGTGGGGACACGCAGAACTGAGTCAATGTGCCTGTGACACATCCCTGTGGCCTTCGGGGTCTTGTGCTCAGGGGAGACGCTGTGGCTGCAGTGGAGTTTTGAGAGAGACCAGCGGATCATAGATGAAGCCTGGGCTGGAGTGAGCTTACTCAGAAAAAGCATGGAAAGCTAGAAGAGCAGAAAAAAATTTTTAAAGGTGGGGGCGCCTCGGTGGTTCAGTTAGTTAAGCCTCCTACTTCAGCACAGGTCATGATCTCACAGTTGGTGAGTTCAAACCCCGTATTGGGCTCTTTGCTGTCAGGGCAGAGCTTGCTTCAGATCCCCTCTCTCTCTCTTCCTGCCTCTCCCTGCTCACTCTCTCTCAAAAATAAATAAATATCTTTTTAAAAGTTGTAAGAACAGCAGAGACTCACTAAGTGCAAGGCTCCCCATGGAGGACCCAACACAGGGGACACTCCAAGCCTTCAGTAGATGAATAAGATCCTTGGGACTGTCGCCCCCTGGGGAGTGACTGCAGGATCTAGTCACAGCCTTTCTGACTCTGTGGCTGACGTTCACAAAACCTGGTGTAGACTCCCACTGACGAGTTCCTGGACTCGCTCAGGAAGGGTGAGAGCCCCACATGACCGGCTCCCTCCAACCTTAGGGAGCTCTGGCCTCCGTGAAGAGGGGCCTTGGTCCTGTGTCCCAGAATGGCTTTATTTTATTTTATTTTTATGTTAGAGAGTTGGGTGCAGAGAGGAACAGAGAGAGAGAGAGAGAGAGAGAGAGAGAGAGAATCTCAATCAGCCTCCATGCTCAGTGGGGAGCCTGACATGGGGCTCAATCCCATGATCCTGGGATCGTGATCTGAACTGAAATCAAAAATCGGATGCTCAACCAACTGAGCCACCAGGTGCCTCCAGAATGACTTTTTTTTTAATTGTTTTAATGTTTATTTCTTCTTGAAAGAAGAGACAGAACATGAGTAGGGGAGGGACAGAAAGGAGACACAGAATCTGAAGCAGGCTCCAGGCTCTGAGCTGTCAGCACAGAGCCCAGTGCAGGACTCGGGTCCATGAACTGTGAGATCATGACCAGAGCTGAAGTCAGACGTTTAACTGGCTGAGCCACCCAGGAGCCCTGCCCCCAGAATGACTTTAAAGGAAGCATCAGCCTAAGGACCCACACCAGTCTTAGCCAGGAGTCACTAAATGAGGAAATCCTGGAGCAAAAGGTAAAATCTAAATTTGCATCGCTGCCTGGGTCAGGTTTCCCCCAGGTCACTTATGCAGGGAGCACCATGTACGTAGAATGCTGTGGAAATGCCTGTCCCTGGACCTCAGCAGCCCAGGGAGCGGTCACTTCTGTCCCTTCTGTCCTCTTTAAACACCAACAACAGCAACCACAAAACAGGCTGTAGAAAATCACATGGTCAACAAGTGTTTACTGATCATCAATAGGCCACAGGGCCAGGCCCGGGGGATGGTGGGGATCACAGGCCCTAATGTCGCCTGTCCTTAAGGAAGGAGTCTAGTGTGTTCTGGCTGGAAATACGAATCCAATGGCTAAATGAAGCCGCCTATGGAAAAGCAACCAAATGAGTTAAGTGCCTACAAGCCATCCGGGTCTGGTTTGAAGCTTCTGGGAACTGTGATCTTCAGCCTGGCAGGGTCACTACACTCAGACACTCCCCAGAAGATGGGAGAGATGGCCACCACGAGGTGGGTGTCCCCAGAGGCAGGGGAGGGGCAAGGCCCTTCTCCCTGCAGGTGGGCCTTGGGAGCTGGGCCAGGGAAAGCTCTGTTTCAGTCATGCCTTAACCTCAAATCCCAAAGAGTGTGGAGCAGAGCAGAGAAGCTCAGGTCACTTGCTCACAGATCTTTCCAGAGCAGCGAGCCTTCCTGGGGCCCCATCCTAGCAGCAGCTTGTGTCTGGGAGACTTGAGAGAGGCCTGGTGGCCTTGTCTCCAGCTCCGGAGCCAAGCAGGTGCCGCCCAGCCCTCTGGTGGCCGAGTGTGGGCCGGTGAGAGGGTCTTGGGAGGGGAGTGCGTGCCTGCGGCCACCAGGTCCACGTGTCTCTCCCAACACAAGGCTCTTTGTTCTGGCAAAAGGTGGTCCTGTCCTGGTTTCCGGAAAACATGCCAGTGAGGGAGTGTGAAGGAGGTTTCCCTCATAATTCCCCTGGCAAAGGCAAGAACGTGTATCCAGGGATGTGTTTTTTTGTCACGGCCTTTTCCTTCAGAAGCTCCTGGTTACTGGAGCTTAAGCATAAAGCTGAACAAAAATCAAAATGGCTGCACTAGTGCTTCAGGGAAGCTCAGGTTTAAAGTAACGTTTTTCCTCCACAAACCTCCCAGCCTCCCCTCTAAGCTTTTTGTTTCAGCACCGGGTACCACCCCAAGGACAAGACAGAGGAGGCTGGTAGCAATTCCTGTCGAAACGAGCTAAATCCTGAGGCTCCTGAGTGGCTCAGTCAGTTGAGCATCCGACTCTTGATTCAGATCCCAGGTTGTGGGATTCTCTCTCTCTCTCTCTCTCTTTCTCTCCTCCGCCTGGCCACCCCCACCCCCACGAATGAACACACACATTCTCTCTCTCTCATAATAAACAAAGGCAGTATATAATCTTACAGGGAAGACAAGACATCCACTTGGTAACTACAATGGAAGTTAAAGACACGGAGTCCCCTGGGCCAGGTCTAGATTACAGAGAATGCCTTGAAGGGGATCGAGGGCCAGAGATGATAAAGAAGCCAGGGGTTGATTTGGGAAGGGGTCACTAACAAAGTGGTCTTTGAGCCTAGCTCAGGACATTGAGCAGGACTTGAATAATATTAATTTCAAATGGTACATTCCTTGCCAGGAGAGAGTAATTCCAGGCTGTAATTCTCTATCTTACTCCTTGATATTTCCTTAATAAAGGTCCAGTTCCCCAACCAGATTTTGTGAATAAACCTTTCTGATCTAAATTTTGTCCTATGTGCCTTCAGCATTTGATGAATGCAAGCGTGACCCCTTACATAATCTGAATGTTATTTTTGTAAGGGTGACAACATGAAGCTTTCAAACAGTTCCACAAACCTTACAATAAGCAAAAGATCAATGTATTTTACTTCCCTCATGGAATGTATTCAACTCCTACTTCCGTTTTTAACAAGGATGAAGAAACCATGGTCCTGGGGGGGGGGGCCGGGAACACTTTTGGCCAAATTTATGTTTTTCTGACGAGTGTGAGATGTACACCAAGGTGGTTTTGATTTGTAGTTCCCTGATTAGGAGTGATACATCTTTTCCTGTGTCAGTTGCCCATCTAGATGTCTTCTTTGGGAAAGTGTCTATTCATATCTTCTGCCCATTTCTTCACTGTATTATTTGTTTTTCGGGTGTTGAGTTTGATAAGATCTTTACAGATTTCCAATACTGACCCTTTACCCAATATGTCATTTGCAAATATCTTCTCACATTGAGTTGGTTGCCTTTTAGTTTTGTTGATTGTTTCCTTTGCAGTACAGAAGTTTTTTATCTTGATGAGGTCTCAGTAGTTCATTTTTGCTTTAATTTTCCTTGTCTTTGGAGACATGCCAAGTAAGAAGTTGCTGCAGCTGAGGTCAAAGAGATTGTTGCCTGTTTTCTCCTCTAGGATTTTGATGGTTCCCTCTCTCACATTTAGGCCTTTAATCCATTTTGAATTTATTTTTGTGTACAGTGTAAGAAAGTGGTCCAGTTTCACTCTTCTGCATGTTGCTGTCCAGTTCTCCCAGCACCATTTTCTAAAGAGACTGCCTTTTTCTATTGGATGCTCTTTCCTGCTTTGTCAAAGATTAGTTGGCCATACATTTGTGGGTCCAATTCTGGGTTCTCTATTCTATTTCATTGGTCTATGCTATCATTTTTAATATCAAAGACATAACAAGTAAACTCTCTGCTTAAGCAAGGACTAATGTACGTTCTGAGCTGATAAGTAAAGTTATTTTTCACATATTTACCATCATTGTAAAAAGTTCAATGGTCATGGATGGGAATTAATTTCTACTCTTACCAGTCTGTTCTGTAGGTATGACTAGTGGCCTGTTTCTCCCTCTGCCTTCCCTGCTAACTGGATGCTTGAGGAAGCCCTAGAAGGCAATGGTCATATTCTATTCCTTTCTGGAAGCTTTTCCTACTCCCAGTGCATTTGGCTCTTCTGAGACCATTTTGCAGCGACCACTTGATGCAAGGCTCTGACCGTGCAGTCTCCCCTTGACCAACCCCATTGGTCCATGCCCTCAGCTCTCCTCTCCACTGGCTACGTTCTTGAAAGGTCTGGCTTGGCACTCCCTTGGCATCATTCTTCTTGTTCTGAGACCGGGATTGAGCACCACTCTGAGCTCAAATCTACTCTTATTGGTTTTGTTGGTTTTCTATGCCTTGCAGTTGCCTCAGATTAGAATTTCTGCACCGACCCCACCCCCCAATGTGAGGACACCCTCCCCAGCCTCCAGGGATTCTGGAACTTTGCATTTGTTCATTAACATTTGTGGACTAAACCCCATGGGGTGGGGGTTGGGGGGGATCCAAGTCCAAAAAGAGGACTTGGACCGCCAATGGATGGGGTGACGGTTCGTAGGGTCTTTGTAGATCAACGTAGAAGAAAAGGAAAACTGTTTCCTTGAAACAAGGTGGTGATTCATGGATTTTTGTTTATTTTGTATTTTCTGTTCTCATTTCATAAAAGCCATTGGAACAAAGACGCAAGGCTGAACATGTGTGGAGGAAGTGATCCTAATTTCACTGAAGTGGAAAGATAACGTGGAACTAGTCTTCTGCCAGCCCCCATCCCTGTCACCAAAGTGGTAGGTTCTTTCCCCACCCAATGCCTTTTGCCAAGCAGTATTTGGCAGTGAGCAGGTAATTTATTCAATGGCCAGAGAATGGAGAAGTCAGAAGGTCAGGATCTAAAGGCACCTTCTCCCAAAAGGTCTCATGATCAGGGGGTAACGAGCTTAGGGTAATTAAGGGGCCCGGATGCAAGCTGACCTGGGAGGTTTCAAGGGATGGAGAGGGGGCTTCTCAGAATCAGAGTGCCACCTCTTTTCTTCCCTTAAATGGGCACAGTCAGATCTGTCCCCACAATGGTAGGTTATTACAATCAGAGGTAATGATCCATAGGTCTTGTGGAGGGTTAGCCCTGCATCAGAACTAGATCAAACTGGTTGAAAACTGTGTTATTAGTGCTTATTTGGAGCTTATTAACAAGTCTCTGGTGACTGCTGCTTCCTTGCTTCTGCCCGAGGATCAGGCTCATCTCCAGGCTCTGAAGTGAAGAGCACCTATGGGCTCCCTTGTCTAGAAAGTCTCACAGATTTCTGGGTCCGCCCTGGGCTGCGGGACACTGTGAGCCCCAGAGACCACTTTGGTGAGTACCAGGACTGGTCAGTTCATCCTCTCATTGATTCACCCATTCTTTCCCCAAATCAAACCACACACCAGACACTGCGCTGGTCCCAGGAACACAGGGATGACAGCCACAGTCCAGTGGGACACGTGAGAGGAGGAGAAGAGGGCAGGGTGCTGTGGGAACACAGACAGCAGCTCCCAACCCAGAACGGCAGGTCAAGAATGAGCTTCTTTGAAAAGATGATCCCCATTTTTAGGAATTAGCAAGAGCTGGGAGCAGGGGGAGGTGTCCTGGCTGAGGAACCAGCAGGGCTGGGGGCTGGGAGGCAAGAGACCCCACAATGCACAGATGGCTCTCTGGTTGGGATCCTGTCCAGTTGACCCCGAGAATCTGCATAGTCAGGAGGACACCCCAGAACCGAACCAGCCAGCAGTGCCCAGTGAGTCACCCGTACTTCCATCCATCAGCAGGCAGAGTCAGCCGGGATGGCTCTAGGCACCATCTTGTTTGCCACGGGGGAGATATTTGAGGTGGCGCTTCAGCCTCAGTGCACAAACAGGGAGGAACCTTCTCTTTTTTTGCAAGTGGGGAGAAGCAGGGACAGAGCGACATGCCCAGTCCCCATGTGGCTTCCTAGAATGCCCCTCTGGGACTGAAACATCTCCACATCTTGATAAGAACCAAACCTGGCAGCTGAACCCCAACCACCCTCTGGAGAGGTGGGTAAGGAAGACCGCTTAAGGGTGAGCTTGCCAGTGTAGACGACCATACAGAATTTGGGGGGGGAGGGTCTACCCTCAGGGACAAAGTATGTGGAGTCTGGGTCCATGGAGCGCCATCTGTGTGCCTCACACACATGGTACAAGGTTCTCTTATGAGTCACTTAGGTGAAAGGGGACATGCAATCGGATGCTGGTGGGACACTTCCTCGTTGAGCCCCATCTCCTTCCCCGGGTGGGACTCACCGCGGGCTTCATGCTGGGACCCCGACACGGACCTTTGGACGTCTGGTGCCCTGCCAGGCTGATGGATTTCAAACTCCCGGCAATGATAGAAATGTCACTTAAAACAATCTCCCATCTATTGAGCTCGCACAATTTTTTAAAAATAGAATAAAGGACAATGCTGGCAGGACTTCAAGGAAATGAGCACATGCCTACCCAGCTGTAGTGTTTCTCCTCTTCCTTGAGAAAAATTGGACAATATGTAACAAGAGCTAGGCAACTGTTTGACCCAGTAATTCCACTCTGGGGAATATGCTGTAAGAAGATAATGCCTAAGAAAAAAACAGCCCTAATATGTACAAATATATACACAGCAGCTGCAGTTTAACACGGTATAAAGCTGGAATCGGGCCAGACACACAGAAAAGGGGAAACGACTGAGCAATTATGTGGTGATATGAATACCCCGTGACCGTGAACAACACGGCCATATGTGGACCACGTCAGCACACTCAGGTCCGGATACTTAAGTGACAATAGAAGGTAAAGCACCCTGCGTGTGCCGGGTGAAACTATATTCTTTAAAGTATGTAAGCATTCTACACACATATCACAGGGTAACTGCAAAGGAAATAAATTTAGTTGACATGTCCCTTGGCTCCTTTCTTTGTATAGAAATTCAAGTTCATCACTGATAAAACACAGTTTTAAGAGGCAGATGTGTGTGCACCTCTTTAGAAGGAAAACAGCCCCAAACCTAGAGCGAGGGGGGCCCTGAGCCATGGCTGGGGACCCCACCCTGAGAACAGTGGGCCGCAGGGGGTGACGCTGCTTCGTCTCGGACTTGCACACCACGCTTGCACACCCGCCTCCGACGGAAGGCTCCCACCTCTGTTCTCCGATGCCAGGGAAGCCGCACGTCTCACTTCTGCTCCACATAGAGCTGGCAGGAGTTAACAAGGGAGGCAGGAAATTTCCGGTTTGATTTAGAATGCCAAGATGTCCTCCTGTCCTCCAAGACAATCTGTCCAGCTGGGCTGGTGTTTGCCGTGCCAGGATGTAAAAAGGTTCCAAACAAGGAAGTGAATGAGCAACAAGCCAGTACTTGGGATACGTTGGGTCTGAAAATTAAGAAGCTTATGGGCTCCCGTCCTGGCGCAGACTAGAGTTTTCAGGAAATAGTCACCGTCGACTCCCTTTTCGTCATTCTGTTACTATTAAATCCCAATGTGAAGACTACTTTTGTGGCAAAAACTTTATTAAAATATCATTCATACACCATACAAATCTCTCATTTAAAATATATGATTCAAAGGTTCCTACTATGCATTGAGTTGTGAAATTATCACCATGATTGATTTTAAAACAAGTTAATCACCTCAAAAAGAAACCTCATACTCTAGCCATCATCCCAATCCCCCCATCATCCCTTGAACTAGGCAATTATATACTTTCAGTCAGTTGTCCATCCTGCATATTTCCTCTGTGGACTCATATAATATGTGATCTGTTGTATCGGATTTCCTTCCCTTAGCATGATATTGTCAGGGTTCATGTTCATGTTGTCACGTGGAGCAGCACTTCATTTCCTTTTCGTGGCAAAATTACCTTTTGTTGTATCAATAGATTGCCTTTTATTTATCCATTCATCAGATGAGCATTTGCTGTTTCTACTTTTTGGCTATTATTAATAATTCTGTTATGACTATTTATATACAAGTTTTTATGAGGATGCATATGTAGGTCTATACCATAGGTCAGTATAGACCTAGAGTGGAATTTCTGGGTCATATGGTAACTCTACGTTTAAGCTTTTGAGGAATCACTAGACTTTTCCAAAGTGGCTGTACCATATTACATTCCTTCAGCAGCCTCTCCATATCCTCTCCAAGACTTATTATTATCTTTTGTGTTCTAGTCATTCTAGTGAGTGTGAGGTGGTAACTCATTGTGATTTTGTTTTTCATTTAAGAAAGAGAGAGCAAAAGCTGGGAGAAGGGCAGAGAGAGAAAGAGAGAATTCTAAGCAGGCTCCATGCTCCTCACGGAATCTGATACAGGGCTCCATCCTGTGGTCCTGGGATCATGACCTGAGCCAAAACTCAGGAGTCGATGCTCAACTGCCTGAGCCACCCAGGTGCCCCTCACTATGATTTTGATTTGATTTCCCTGATGATGAGTGTTGTTGAGCATCTTTTCACACTCTTATTAGCCATTCATAAATCTTCTTTGGAGAAATATCTGTTCAGATCTTTTGCCTATTTTTAAAAGTTTTTTTTTAATATTTGTTCATTTTTGAGAGAAAGAGACAGACAGACAGAGCATGAGCAGAGGAAGGGTAGAGAGAAAGGGACACACAGAATCCGAAGCAGGCTCCAGGCTCTGAGCTGTCAGCACAGAGCCCGACGCGGGGCTCGAACCTGAGCTCAAACCGCAAGATCACTACCTGAGCTGAAGTCAGATGCCTAACCGACTGAGCCCCCCAGGTGCCCCTCATTTGCCCATTTTATTTTATTTTATTTTTTTAAATGTTTTATTTATTTTTGATACAGAGAGAGACAGGTATGAGAGGGGGAGGGGCAGAGAGAGAGAAGGAGACAGAACCGGAAGCAGGCTCCAGGCTCTGAGCTAACTGTCAGCAGAGAGCCTGACACGGGGCTCGAACCCACGAACGTGAGATCTGACCTGAGCTGAAGCCGGAGGCTTAACCGACTGAGCCACCCAAGCGCCCCTCATTTGGCCATTTTAAAGTCAGGTTGTCTTTTTATTATTGAGTTCAAAGAGTTCTTTATATATTCTAGACATAAGTCCTTGATCAGATATATGATTTGCAAGCATTTTCTCCCACCCAGTGGGTTGTCTTTCCACTTTCTTAATGGTGTTCTTCGAAGCACAAAATTTTAAATTCAGCAGAATCCGCTGTATCCATTCCCTGGTTGCCTGTGTGCCAAAGACTCTTGCAGAGGCTGGTCATACAGAGACATTCATTCTGTCCTGAACTTTCGGAAGAAGTTTAGTTTAAAATTTCTGGAATCTTATCATATTATAAATCCCAGTTCTGCACTCAGAAAGCTACAAATTCTGTGACTAGACTCCAACGTGATTCACTAGAATTTCAACCTACCGTGCTCTGCATTTTACAACAGGACATGCCCGTCCTCAGGAAGCCCCTGCGCTGACCTTCATCATTTGCTTCTGTAAGGAACTTTCCAGAGTCTCCAGCCTGATACAAGTCAGGAGCCGGGAGCACCACCTACTCCCCTTCCAACGTCCTCCCTTGCTGCCGTGTGCTGTTACCCCTTTGAGAGTTGATTGCTCCCGGAGGCTGCAAAGAGCCTTCTGCATTCACCCCTCTGCTCTCTCCTCCTGCCTTTCAGCATGAGTGGGAAGCCCAGCACACCCCCCTCCTCCCCATCCTCCCCGGGGGGGCCAGGACTGATGTCCTGCTCACGCAAGCCGGGGCATCTTGCCCTGCCTGCCCAAGCTAGACACTCCGCAAACATTACTTTGATAAATCCAGAAATCTCCCCATGAGAGAAGGGCAGGGTGGAGGTTTCTCTCTCTTCCTCTCTGGTTCTGACTGTTGAGCCTTGGCAGCTCTCAACTTCCCCAATCCTGGAGCGAAACAGAGTGAGAACAGGGTGCAGGGGAGGCAGGGAGGCAGGGGGGAGCCCTCCGTGAGGTGTCAGTCTATTCTACTGGAGTGTGACCGTTACTATAACTACGTGTTTGTTGGTTTGTATGTGTAAAGATGTTCAAAAGGACGCCCCAGAGAAGTTCTTGGGGGATGGGGATTTCCGGGGGGCCTGGACTGGGGCACTTGCTCTTCACTACTGTTAGAAAGTTCTCTGTGAGTATGGCTCCTTTCTGTCATTTTGAAAACCTTTGTCATTTGGGAGGCTGCTGGCTTTGGGAAGCTGTCGGTGGGCTAACGAGAAGCAGGGTATTCTGTGCGACTGCTTAGGGGCACCTATTCGGTTTTCTTGTTGGGGTCAAAACTGTGAGAAGGTGTCAGTGATCAGTCAGCTCCTGGCCCTGTGGAGCTGACTGCTGCGGGGCTGGTGCTTGGCTTCCTGACCAGGAACCAGTGGTCTGCTTCACAGAGAGCAGGCTGGCTTCCTGGGCGGGTTACTAGAGATAACAGGCTGCTGCAGATGGCGGCCCAGAGTTCGGTTTTTATGTTCGCTCTGGCTATGGTCCATTTGCGTATTCGCTCTCTCAGCCCTGACCTGGAAAATTGTAATATTTGTGTGGTGCGCTGGGGTTGGGAGCGGCGTCTGCTCTGGTAAGAGGCTTCCTGTCCCACCTGTCACCCCTCGGGCTGGTGGGAACGTACCTTGGTGCCTCTAACCCAGGCGTGGGACCCAGGATGGGCCCCAGCTCTGCTTAGCCCCTCTAAGCCTCAGCTTATGGAAACACGGAGGTAATAATTCTCTCTTGCAGGGCTGTTGCAGGGGATTAGATGGAATAATGTATGTAAAGCATCGGTTACAAACTAGCTTTTCCATGCTGGTAGCCAACTGCATGTCCAATGTGCGGCTAACACTACCTTCAGTTCAAGTCAGGCTACAGCTGATCCTCAGTGTGAAAGAGAATAATCACATAGACTATCGATAGCTCACACGTCATGAGTCAACTGGGTTAATCAGAACTTCACAGCTATGAGCCTTAGAATTCACAAACCAGGAATCCACAGACTGAGGCTGTGTGCTTTGTTTGGCTTTCTCAGTATTTCTCTAAAATTGAGATAATATTTAAAAATGCAGAGAATCCGGGGCACCCAGCTGGCTCAGTTGGTTAAGCATCTGACTCTTGGTTTCGGCTCAGGTCATGATCTCATGGTTCGTGAGTTCAAGCACCACATTGAGCTCTGTGCTGACAGTGCGGAGCCTGCTTGAGATTCTCTCTCTCCCTCTCTCTCTTTCGAAAACAAATGAATAGAGACGCCTGGGTGGCTCAGTCGATTAAGCATCCAACTTCAGCTCAGCTCATGATCTCACAGTTTCATGGGTTTGAGGCCCACGTCAGGCTCTGTGCTGGCAGCTAGCTCAGAACCTGGAGCCTGTCTTCAGATTCCATGTCTCCCTCTCTCTCTGACCCTCCCCTGCTCATGCTGTCTCTCTCTCTCTCTCAAAAATAAATAAAACATTTTAAAAATTTTAAAAAGAAAATAAATAAATAAACTGAAAACAAAAGGTGGGGAGTGTTTCGGTGGCTCAATCAGTGAAGCATCTGACTTCAGCTTGGGGCGTGATCTCACAGCTCGTGAGTTCAAGCCCCACATCGAGCTTTGTGCTGACAGCTCAGAGCCAGGAGGCTGTTTCAGATTCTGTGCCTCCCTCTCTATGCCCCTCCCCCACTTGTGCTCTGTCTCTCTGTCTCTCAAAAGTAAATAATTGGAAAAAATAAAATTTTAATGCAGAAAAACCACATTAAAAAAAATTCCTGGCTTCCCCTGGAGGTCCAGAGGCTTCATGAAAGCACTGGGTCACCCGCCCTGCCCCAGGGCTCCCATCATCTGTGCTTTTGAAATGTGCCGACCACTTGTCATACCTTCCACCATTGCCCTTTGTCTGACGCCAAACCCTTCACCACCTAGTGTGTTGCTTATTTCAACCAGAAAAGCTTTCATACTTAATCATTTTTCTCGGGTCTTGTAAATGAATGCCTTCTTTATTCTTGTTTTATGTTGCCAATAACTTCGTTTTCTATAAAATAAATATAAGTAATTAGTGCTTTAAAATTTTTTTAATGTTTCTATTTATTTCTGAGAGAGAGAGAGAGAGAGAGAGAGGGAGAGAGACAGAGCTCGAGCAGGGGAGGGGCAGAGAGAGAAGGAGACACAGAATCTAAAGCAGGCTCTGAGCTGTCAGCACAGGGCCTGACGCAGGGTTTGATCCCACGAACCTCAAACCAAAGGTGATCTGAGCCGACGTCCAACACTCAACAGGCTGAGCCACAAAGGCACCCAAAAAGTTAGTGTTTTGAAGCCTTACTCCATCTGTTCCAATACTTCTGCTTTGGGTGCTATATGTCGTCCCACATTTTGGTCTTTCTTTTATGACATTTTGCTTCTGGAGAGCCTAATCTCGCATTCAGCCCTTGCGTAGGTATTTCCCATTAGGGTTCACGGCCAATTCCTGGTGCCTCTTGGGAAGCAAGGCAGGGGAAGAGATGATCCATAAGGCAGAGAGTCGCAAACGCCAAAGCCCCTGGTTAGCCATATTTATCTGTAGGTGTAGAGAGTTCCCACACATTTAAAATGAGAGCAGAGGGTATCGATTTTTCTTACCCCTGGCCCATTTCGCTCCTTCACACTACCTGCCTGTCCCCTATGATCATCTCAGTTTGTCACCTCGCTGTCAACGATTGTGTGGCTTGACTCAGAGGCAGATGCCACCCGAGGACGGTTAAAGGGGATGTGTGTGACCACGGCCATGGCTGACCTGTCCGGACTCCTGGTCAGAGGGGAGAGAAGGGACGAGGGACCTGCTGAGGGGCTCGGATGTCCTCACGCCGACGAGATCAGCGTTGGCACTTAGTCCTGTGCTGGAAACAGCCTCAAAGTGGGGAGTCGTGGAAAGCAACACACGTTCATCTTTGTCAGGTCATTTCACTTTCAAAGACATCAGTATACATCCATCCACTCACCCGGTGATGTCGGTGTGCCCTCTGCGCTCTCGTGAAGAAACCAGCCTTGAACGCAGTATCCGCCACCCCCACTCCTGGTTTCTCTACTGTGGAGTGAAAACTTAAAGCCCTTGAACATCTCAGGTGCAGAAGATGTCAAGATTCTGACAGCTTTCCCCTGATCTGTCATGATCGATTCCCCAAGACCTGCTACAATCTTGAGAAACTCACCGTTATCATGTTTCCCACTGCGTTTTCATAGAAACTTTATAGGATTTTATTGCCGCCCATATTTAATCAAGGGATGTGAGGTCTAGCTAAGTCAAAACCAAAGAAAAATGGCCTTAAGCAGATTTAAAAAGAAATGCAGCTCATTCGAGGCAAGCACACACCCGAGCTGGCGAGAGCCAAGAGCCAGGGAACTGCCTCCTGTCCGAGGGCCGTCTGCGGGCTCCCGAGGGCCTGGCGGGTCTCAGGCCACCGGGCTGGTGGGCAGTGGGGGTGGGGGGGGGCAAGCAATGTCTTCTTCAAGTGGCACAAGGCGAGGATGGTGCACTGGGAGAAGCCTTGGCCTAAGAGTCAGGAGACCTGCATTCTCCTTGGGTCCGTCCTGTAACTGTGACTGGAAGGAAGCCTTTGACTTCCTGGTCCCTCCCACCAGCCGCACTGCGCCATGGCGGCTGCTGGGGACTCACAGGACCTCGCGTCCTAAATCACTGAGTGACAGAGCAGTCGGAAGAGAACTCCACACGCTCTGCCCATCATACACAGCCACCCCTGCGCGTCTCACCCGTCACCTGTAAGTATTCAGTGTCTGCACTCTGCCTTCCCTCCTGTGAGCCTGTGGGGCTGCCACTGCCCTTGACCGTGAGATCCCATATTCTCTAGCAACTCTCCCCCGCCCTCTCTGGCATCCTCAGTTTCCCCACTTGACTGGGTCTTTCGCATCAGCCCCCTGTAGTTGTCCCCACAAAACAAGAACACAACCCTCCCAGGGGCCGCCCACTCTCTCTCCTTGCCTTTACAACAAACTCCTGACAAGGCTTGTCTACACTTGTTTTCCCCAACCTTTCTCTCTTCCCTCTCCCTTTGCAACCATTCCCAGCAGGCTCCGGTCCCCACCCGCCACCTGCAGTGGGTCCTCTCCGCTCCTTGCTGACCCAGGAGCCGCACCTGACGCCCCTTCCTCAACCTCTTCTGCGCTTACTTTCCAGGCAGCTCGCTCCCTGTCAGCTCGTCAGTCTCCGGTACAAGGTGAATTGCAGTCCTCAGAAAGGGCACATGGAAAGCCTAACCTCCAGTGCCTTGCAATGTGACTTTATTTGGAAACAGGGCCATTGCGGATGTAGTTGGTTAGGTCGGATGAGGTCCCCTGGGAGTGGCCAGCATGATGGGCGTCCCTGCAGGAAGAGGCCGAGTGAAGATGGACAGAGAGACTGAAGTGACGCACCCACAAGACAAGGGACACCACAATTGCCACCTTCAGCAGCAGCCTAAAGAGGAACAGCCCAGTGGACACCTCCGTGTCAGACTTCCGGCTTCTGGAACTGGGAGACAACACATTTCTGTTGCCTGGAGCCACCCGCTTTGTGGCACATTGTTATGGCAGCCCTTAGAAATGAAGCAGTCTCCCTTCTGCGTTTCATTTCTCCCAACGCTGGAATGTTCCAGAACTCAATGTTGGGACCTTCCTCCTTCTCTACATTTGGTAACCACATCTATTCATCAGGACCTGTGTTCTGACTGGCCCCAACCTTACGCCTCCATCGAGGTTCTCTCCGCTCGACTGCCATGTCTCTTCAGTGGCCAGCGGGCCCCTCTGAGTGGGTGGCGTCCCCTAGTCTGCTCCTCCCACAGTCCTGCCTGTTTCCTAAACCCTCCAGTTTCACGGCCGAGGTTCCGCTCCCAGCCCTGCCTTCTCTCCCTCTCTCCTAGGCTACACCCAATCTGCCGGCAAAGCCTGGCAGCTCCAGCTTCAGATGCATCTGGAACCCGTCCACTCCTGATCGCCGCATTCCCTCCCACACACCTTCCGCTCCTCCCGGGCTTTGTAACCTATCCCCCCACCCCAGCAGGCCGACTGATACAAAACAAAACGTAAGACAAATTCTAATAGTCGAGGTTCCTCCAAAATATATGACCAGTAGTCAGTCCTCAAAACTGTTCCTGTCGAGCACCTGGGTGGCTCAGTCGGTTAAGCCTCGGCTTCGGCTCAGGTCAGATCTCACGTTCGTGGGATCAAGCCCCGCGTCAGGCTCTGTGCTGACAGCTAGCTCAGGGCCTGGAGCCTGCTACCGGTTCTGTGTCTCCTTCTCTCTCTGCCCCTCCCCCTCTCATACTCTGTCTTTCTCTGTATCAAAAATAAATTTAAAAAACATTAAAAAAAACTGTCCCTGTCACCAAAAACAAAGAATGTCTGAGAAACTGCCACAGCCAGAGGACGCTAACAGGCATGGCAACTAAGTGCAATGTGGTGTCCTAGGTAAGATGAAAGGTGCGCAAGTCCAAGTACACCCTGCATCAATAATAAGGCATCAAGTTTTATTTATTAGTTGCAACAAACATAACATTCTAAATTAAGATATTACTAGTAGGGAAACTGGGATATATGGGAACTTTCTATACTGTGTTCTCAATTTTTTTTTAATTTAATGTTTATTCTGAGAGAGAGAAACACAGAGCATGAGCAGGGGAAGGGCAGAGAGAGAGAGAGAGAGAGAGACACAGAATCTAAAGTGGCTCCAGGCTCCAAGCTGTCAGCACAGGGCTCGAACTCATGAACTGTGAGATTATGACCTGAGCCAAAGTTGGCCATTTAAGCGACCCAGCCACCTAGGCGCCCCATATACTATGTTCTCAATTTTTCTGTAGATCTAACACTGTCCTTAAACAAAATAAAGTCTGCTAAGAAAAAAAAAAAAAAGCCTGTAAGTCATTTCAAGCCAAGACCCTTTGTGTGTTTCCTTTTCCTTATGAGACCCTGTGGTTAGACTCTGTTTCTCTCAGATCTTGACGCCTCTGACTTACCCGCCTTCTCCTTGTGGCCACCTCAGGGCCTTTGTACCTGCAATTCCTGCTTCCTACAGATATTCTGGTAAGTTTGAAGAAACACCCAAGGAGTAGGAGATTAGGTCTTGAGGACAAGAGCAGAATGTCCGCTGAGACCCTGAGGAAAGGGGCGGGGACCCCCATCCAATCCCAGAAGTATACTTGGCATCGGAACCTTCTCGCCAAGATGCAGACTCAGGTGAAGACAAGTTGTCAGCCTGTCGTGTTCGAAGTCCGGGTGTACCTCAGAGCCTTGAGGCGCCTGTGGCCATGGGGACCCTGGCCCTGGCTTTGGCCACGTAAACAAACGCAGTGAAGTCCATTCTCTCAAAGCCAGGATGTGGCCTTTTTTCTTTGTTGTGACGAAACAGAAGCTGGTGGCGGAAGATCCCATAGAAAACAGTAAAAGTGCTTTCGGGCTTGAGAAACAAAACATTGGTGCTTTTTTCTTTTTTTCTTTAAGCTCATTTATTTTGAAAGAGACAGAGAGTGCAAGTGAAAGAGAGGCAGAGAGAGGTGGGGACAGAGAATCCGAAGCAGGCTCTGTGCTGATAGCAGACAGCCCTATGTGGGGCTAGGACTTACAAACCAACGTGAGGCTTGAACTCACGAACGGTGAGATCATGACCTGAACCAAAGTAAGAAGCTTAAAGACAGAGCCACCCAGGCGCCCCGCCCTTTTCCATTCGTGTTATTAGGAGAGAAGCGAGGGTCACACGTGACCGCACATGGGGGCTTTCTCGTATTTGTATTTGGGCAAACTCCTGTCATTCTTTCACGCAGCCTTTACTTCTTTGTCTCCTTCTCTCCCTTTCTGCTTTTGTGCTTTTTCATAGTACAAAGTAATATAGCATCATCTTCTCTTAATGTAGAAACTATGAATGAATGATGAGTGAATGAAAACAAAAATCATCTGTAATCTTACCACAGAGCAAGAGCCATTCTGAACACTTCTGGTAGGTCTCACGATTACTTTTTTATGCTTAGATACACACATGCATGGTGTTCTTACCAAAAAAAGGGTCGGGGGAGGGATAAGGAGACATTTTTTTTTTCCTGCTCCACTGGCCCTCCCCCCATGTGTCTACATGAGAATCTCCATACTTGTGCCGGAGACCACCTGACTGCCTGTATGCCCTTCCAAAGCCATATGCCTGCTCAGAAGCTGGGAATGTGAGCTTCTTTGGGAAAGGGGTCTTTGCATGTGTGATTAAATTAATGGTTTCGATTGGGGTTTGTCCCAGATGAGTTGGGCGGGCCCCCAATCCAGTGACAAATGCTCTCAGAAGAGGAGAGAAGTGAAGGAGAAACACAGAGGAGCAGGCCATGTGAAGGCAGGCGCATAAACCTGAGTGACGTGCCTCCAAGCCAAGGAGCATCAAGGATGCCTGATGGCCACCAGACGCCAGGAGGAGGTGTGGAGCGGATTCTCCCTCTGAGCCTCCGGAAGGAGCCAACCCTGTGGACACCTTGATTTTTAGACTTTCGGCCTCCAGAACCAAGTCTGTGGCAACTTGTTGTGGCGGCCACAGGAAATGAATACGCTGGCCCCCTCCACCCTTCCCCAACCCTCCCCATCTGCGTCTGCTCTGTATGAATGCCATTCACAGCACCTTTGCTGTGGTCTTTTGCTCAGTCAAGAGGACCCTGAGCTGGAGATCAGAGAGAAAAGAGAGTCTGCACAAGATCCCCTGGGCTGACCTTGTTCTTGACCAGCAGTCCGTGTTCTCCATGGGGCACTCTGCAGCAGTCTCGACTGCCATGTTCCAGTCATCCTTCCCTTCCCTCCATGTCCCTCTGGAGGATGGTCAAGGTTGGTAACAGCTCGCCTGCCCTGAGTCCCTGCACTGTCCCTGTGGCTCTCATCTAGCTCATTGTGTGGTATTGCCATAAAAATGTATTTATAATTCATGAATTAATTTAACTAATCCTTTATTATTATGCATTTAGGCAGGCCTAGTTTTCAGCTTTTATAAAAAAAAGTCTCGGTGAGCATCTTCGTAGTCAAATCGTTTGACACAGACATGATTATTTCAGATAAATTTCTAGATATTTATTTGAACAAATACTTTTAAATTATTAACTATTTAATATTGCCATCCAATGTTAGTTATAATTAATCAGCATTTAATATTAATTCTTCATTAATGATAGAATGCTAAAGCTTTTGACACATGGCACAAAATTGCTCTCCAGAAATGTCGCAGCATCTTACATTCCCATCGAGAGCACAGGAGAATCCTCATTTCCTAGCGGCAGCTCTAATCAACGTTGTTGGGTAACGAAAGCCCAAGATCCAGTGGTCCCAGGCCTGCTACAAAATGCAAAGCTGTGCATTATGAACGTGAGGACAAAAGAAATGAGCTTTCAGAGCAGTGCTTAGAGCTTCCCCGAGGGGAAAGGCATCTTAAATAAGAGAAAAACAGAGCCGCCTCAACTCTGGGGTTATCAGAAGCTTGTCTGGAATAGTTTGTAATGAATGGTTTAGGTCAATGAGAGGGTGATTCCAATTAAGGAATTTTAGTAGAAAGGGGAAGGCAGCTGCCGGCTTGAGAAAGTGAATGACCATTATTGTCTGAGATTAAAGCAGCAAACCCTTCAAATAGAGGACGCATTGTTTGGAAGAACTGATTAAGAACATGTCTGCAGATGGACGTTAGCGTATATGGAGGGTTGTTCTAACCGGAGAGTTTGTGATTTACTCCATGACACTGACCTTATCTTGAGTGAGTTATGATATTTTCTGGGTCTCAGCCATGAGATCTCACATTGAGCTGACCTCATTGCGATAAAATAATCAGAGTTCAGGTTCGCTGTTGCCATCTATCCGGGCATACCCAGGAAAAATAATAAATAAGCGACTGGGTAACGCTTGGAGATCGTCTCACTAGGAGGCCTTTGTGGTGAGACTGTGGGAACAGCACCCCAGTGAACCATGTCCCTAACCCCTTCTGAAATCTCAGAGTCATTTCTCTGCTATGTAAAGACAAATCCTGCCTAAAATCAAAATACACCTGTTGTAGACTTGCTTCGTGTTTCAAGCAGTCTCGTGAGCAGAGTTGACCCAAGAGAGGCTGGGTGAGTTCAGAAAAGAGCCACTGTGGGACCTGGGAGGTTGTTGAAAATCTCAGTGCAGTAATTTATTTATTCACAAAGTCCAAGTCCCGCACCCAGGAGAACTAACACAAACCTGAGACCTACAAGAAATCAAGCCTTAGGGAAAAGAAGAGGAAAATAAAACCACAGCCCTAAAGATCACCCCCACCCTCAGATGTGAATCTACGTTAGACATGTGGCTCTTGTCACATGTCTAACCTTCCCTCTTCAATACCTGAGTCTGTGTATCTTTCTGGGCAGACTTTCCTTCCTTTTCTCCCTCTGTCCCTCCTTCCTTCCTTCCTTCCCACTCTCCTCTCTTCCTTCTTACCTTCCACGGGAAACAAACATTCACCAAGGTCCTTAGCCCCAAGCACTGTTCTGGGGCTGAGGCCCTAGAACCATCCAAAGGACACGGTCTGTAGCTCTGCCCCTCTGCCCTTTCCCAGGTGTGCCCAGCAGCCACTGTCTCTGGGGAAACCCAAGGAAAGAGCTGCTGGAGCCCACATGGGACCTCAGCCACCCCTGGGTTGGTTCCTGCCGTTCATCTTCATCACCTCTCACTTCATCCCCACCTGGACCTGAGTGATGGACCAGCAGAGCCTGGAGCAGGGGCAGTGAAAGAGCCACTGATGCTTTGTGGCTGGGGCACCAGCACATGTGGGAGAAATCTATGGCAGTTGCCATCCGAAAACTGTCTAGATAGGAGAAAGAGGACATTTTTTTCTAAAATATTAGTGGTTGAGTCACAGTAATAAGGGTAAGTGGAGCTTATTGTTTATAGCTTCACCCCTGCTGTCTACAGTTATTTATCCCGAAAGGATCAAATTAGCAAGAAATTAAAGGAGCAAGAAGATGTCAAAGAAAAAGGGTGGCTTCTCCCAACCCTATCCCATCCCTTCACCACCTCCCCACAGGTGCCATAGATAGACAGGCATCAGGCTTCCGAGAGCGAGGGGCCAGGCACTGGCGTGTGTGACTGTAGAACCCTAGCTTCTCCTGACCTGTCCACTCTCAGGAAATGCCATCAAAGGACACCTGGAGGGCTCAGTTGGTTGAGCGTCTGACTTCAGCTCAGGTCATGATCTCGCTGTACCCGAGTTCGAGCCCCGCATCAGGCTCTGTGCTGACAGCTCGGAGTCTGGAACCTGTTTCGAATTCTGTGTCTTCCTATCTTTCTCTGCCCCTCCCTCACTCATGCTCGCTCTCTCTCTCGCTCTCTCTCTCTCAAAAATAAATAAACTTTAAAAAAATAAAAGTAAAAAAATGAAAATAAGAGCTCAGAGTCTAACTGCCTGAGTTCAAATCCTGATTCCAACACTTACTAACTGTATGACTGACCTTGGAAGCTTATTCAAACTTTCTGTGCTTTCATTTTTCTTCCTATAAAATGAGGTTATTATGAGTCTCCACCCCATAAGGCTTTGTAGGAGGGGGCAGGGACTGAGATAAGGCATGTAAAGGACTTATGAATACCGCCTGGTACATGGTACATGGTGTCTCTTACTAGTTAAGAAACGATCATCCAGCACCGACTACGTCCTAGAACTGGGAATACAGCCCTTTCTCTTCGCCTCCTGGAAGAAAGACAAGAAAACCACACAAGATGACCAGGGCAGCCATCAGAGCCAGGCGGGGGGACCAAATCAGTCAGGGCTGGAAGAAGAGACTCACGGAAGACTTCCCAGGGGGGATGACCTGTACCCTGAATTCCTGATGACAAATAAGATTTTAGTAAGGGAAGCAGGTGTGCATAGGAGCGGGTAGAACAGTCCAGAGAGCAAGAGCCGTTTGCTGGGGGCTCTGCATAGTTAGAGGCAGATCAGGAAAGACCCCTGGTGGCAGAGAGGACTCAGCTACACCGTGAAGGGTCTTCTCTGTCATCTCAAGGAATTTAAACTGCATCCTCAAAGCTAAGAGGAAGTTCTAAAGGATCTTAAACAAGGCGTCCCCTGAAGGGTTAATTAACCAGCATTTCACTGTCCACCTCATCTTTATCATGTATCTGAAAGAAAACTTGGTGTTTTCTTTTTTCCTTTTGTCGTCTCAAAGATATTTGTAGAAACGCTTTTCTGGGTCTTGAATTGTGGCCGATTTTTCCTGAAGCAGTAATTACGATTTCGTGCAGGCAACCGGCTAGGTAACAAATGCCGGCTCTGGCGAGATTCGCCCCCGCCCCCGCTTTCCTCATTTTGTGCAATCATTTCCGAGAGGGCCCGCCGATTGTATTTCTTCATCTGAGGTCCCTGATGTGGACGGACACGCAGTGGAGCCTTTCGAAGCGTTTACTGCAAACCTCTCGGCCGGGCTGTCAAGGCCGCGCGCGCGTAATCAGCAGATTTATTCGAGGAAATGTATTTAGGGTCCTAAATGGCTGTTCTAAATGGGGCCCTTAGCTGGGCTTCTCGCTGTTGCTGGAAACGTCCCTCCAGAACGCGGAGCCCCGCAGTAAGTTCATTGTGCCTCCCAGACGTGAGCCCGAGACACTGTTTACGCAGGTTGCAGTCAAGACACATGCATGTTCTTGGGTAATTCCGGTCGTGTTTCTGGAACCCTTAGGTACATTTTTTTTAATGTTTTTTTTTTAATTTATTTTTGATACAGAGAGAGACAGAGCATGAGAGGGGGAGGGGCAGAGAGAGAAGGAGACACAGAACCGGAAGCAGGCTCCAGGCTCTGAGCTAGCTGTCAGCACAGAGCCTGACGCGGGCCCGAACCCACGAAAGTGAGATCTGACCTGAGCCGAAGCCGGAGGTTTAACCGACTGAGCCACCCAGGCGCCCCAGGAACCCTTAGGTACAAGCTCAATGCTGGCTGCTCTATTAAATGCAGAAAGAGAGGGAAAGGCAGAGCTTTGTTGAACAATGACCAGGACCGGTGGCAGTGCAATTCTAAATTCTTCATAGCCTGGAGCACACGGAGGAGGGATTGTAACTGTCCATCCCGGGCTACTTCAAAGAATGCTGTCTGACTCCTGGATCTGGGGGTGCCCTCTCCCTAAAGTTCAGGGAGAGAAAGCCCAGCTGAAGCGGGGGGGGGGGGGCATCCCAGGGGCCATCTGCAAGGAACAAGAGGCTGAAACCTCTCTGAAGACGGTGGACAGCCGCCAAGACTTCCATCCAAATGGAAACTATTGTTTTCCCTGATTCTAGACCACTCGGCAGAGACTCTCTGAGACATGGCTGCTTTGAGATTTCTTACGAAATGTCTGTACCAAACCCCAAAATACCTTTTCCATATGTTCCTGTTTGGCTACCACACCTCTAAAGCTTGTACAACAGAAATGGGAACAGATCCTTAAAGAAAGCTCCAGTTTTTATTTACTTAAAAAAAACCCAATTGTGTGTGGACAGGGCTAAGCCTGTGTATACAGAAATGTAGCAAATATCCACGTAGCTAAGCACCCCTGACACCTGATAACTATCTATATTTCAATGAGAAGAGGAAATTACTAGTTAAAATTTTTAATTACACAAAGACCTTTCACATGCTAGGGGGGAAAAGCACTACTCAATATAGGCGGCATACATGCTTAATAAAATACGTGGGAACTTTTTGGTCAGAAGACATAGAGCCCCAGTGGAGTTTATCTGGGATGAGATTGGCAGGGGGAGGGCAGAGGGTAAGAGGAAATAAATTGTTCTCCTTGGGGCGCCTGGGTGGCCCAGTCGGTTGAGCATCGGCTTCAGCTCAGGTCATGATCTCACAGTTCGTGGGTTCGAGCCCCACATCGGGCTCTGTGCTGACAGCCAGCTCAGAGCCTGGAGCCTGTGTTATGCTGAGATCGTGGACTCCCCCACCGACCACCAGGAGTCCGAGTCACATATGCAAAAGCAAAGGGCGTTTATTCGGGCTTAAGCTGGTCTCTCAGACCTCACCAACGCGGGGGATCCGTGCTGAGAGCCCCGACCATCAGTCGGGCAGGGTTTTTATTATGGTCGGGGCGAGGGATGGGGCGAGGGGCAGGGATTACAAGATGATTGGGCGGCACATCGGCAGAGGTTGGCTGGCGCGGGGTGATTGGCTAATTTAAAACTAAGCGTGCTCCGAGAATATTGGCTCAGGCTGGTGGTGGTATCTGCTTGGGCACCAGGAGGTTTGTTCTTTCCTTCGCTGCTGAGTCACACCTGGGGAAACAGAAACTTAGGCTTAGTTTCTGAGGCTTATTTGAAGCCTGTCATGGAGTTAGTTTGGTCCTTTACCTGCTTCGGATTCTTTGTCTCCCTCTCTCTCTGACCCTCCCCTGCTCACACTGTCTCTGTCTCTCAAAAATAAAAAAAAACATTAAAAAATTTTTAAATGAATAAATAAATAAGTTGTTCTTTTTTAATAAGGTACAGGAGCCAGGGGGATGTGGGCACCTGGGCAGCTCAGTTGGTTGAGCTTCCAACTTTTGCTCAGGTCAGCGCTCATGGTTCGTGAGTTCGAGCCCTGCGTCGGGCTGGCTGCTGTCAGCTTGTCAGCACAGAGCCCGCTTCGGATTCTCTGTTCCTCTGCTTCTCTGCCCCTTCTCTGCCCCTCTCCCTCTTGAGCACTTTGGGGAACGGGAGGGAGCCAGATTCAGGAGGACAAAACAGTGCCCTGGGAAGTGAGAAGACAGGTCACCCAGATTCAGTAAAAGCGGGGATTTGTAGCAAGAGATGACAGTGAGAACATAAACTTGTGCCCCCCCCAAATCGGGGGGGGCATCCTTCATCCTGTTGAGGCCAACAAGGCCCTCTAGCCAGAGCGAGGCGTAGGCTCTTGAGTGAGGGTTCGGATATTTAAAAAAAAAAAAAAAAGGGGGACTGCAGAGAGGCTGGGGGACTTTGGGTCCTCCAGGCAGGTGACACTGAGTTGCAATTATGAATTATTATGTGTCTGGATCAAAAGGGAAAAATCCCTCATGATTCATCATTTCCCGATTTGCCGTTCTGAATCTTCCTCGGGCACCAAGTCAACTTGCGGCCTGTGATGCAGTTTTATTTCTTTGGCTTCTTAAATTGCTTTTCAGAGTCCTTTTGTTTGCTACAAAGGAGAGAGCCTCTAGCAGACACAATTCCTTCTTTTTAATTCCTTCAATTAATGAGGTGCGAGTTTCTGGTGTTCTCTAATTGAAGCCATTTTTCCTCCTTTCGGGAGACCAGCACATAATTGTCCCGTGTGTGGAGAAAGGCCAAATGGGAACCAACAATTACATTGTTTTCAAAATGGAAGTGGTTTTATTGGCTTTTCACGCTATAAAAGGAATTTTTTAAAGAAAACTTTTTGAAGCCAGCCAATACAGAAACCTAAAGAGGAAAATCAGAATGCCTGGTTTCCTACCCCACAGCTTTTCTACTTTATAAAAACACCACAAGGACGGTGTAGAGTTGTGTCATTGGCTTTGTGGTCCCATGACTTTGTATTGTGAACACTTTCCCGTGTCAATAAGATTGGAACATTATTTTCCCCCTCTTTCTCTGTTTTTTTTAATATTCTTATTTATCTATTGGAACAACATTTTAAATGGTCACATAGTATTTTATTGAATAGATGCCTTTAAAAATGTTTTTAGTGTTTATTTAATTTTGAGAGAGAGAGAGAGAGAGAGAGAGAGACAGTGTGAGCAGAGAAGGGACAGAGAGAGAGGGAGACACACAATCCAAAGCAGGCTCCAGGCTCCCAGCTGTCAGCACAGAGCCAGACGTGGGGCTTGAACTCACAAACTGTGAGATCATGACTGGAGTCAAAGTCGGAAGCTTAACAGACTGAGGCATCCAGGTGTCCCTCACTAGACGCCTTTAATTTAGTTAACAAATCTCTCATTTTTAGACATATTAGAAGCCATGAAGAGATAAATGGCCATTTGCCAACATTTTGGGGCTACATCTTAGAAACGGAGATTATTCATGAATTCATTGATACATGTATTGAGTATCACTCTCTCTTGACACTGGGCATAGCACAGTAATCAAGATAAATAGTCCCTCCTTAAGGGCTGTGAGTCCGGTAGAGAACTTAGGTATTGAATAAGAAATGCAAATAAAGTGTGATGAGTGTCTTCATAAGGAAAGTACGGAATATTTTGGTTCCAAGGGCAGCGTCCAGTTTTAAAAGATTTGCAGGCAGACCCCTGTGGCTCGGTTGATTAAGCATCTGATTTCCGCTCAGGTCACGATCTCACGGTGTGTAAGCTTGAGCCCCGCTTCAGCTGAGCCCCGTTTCTCTCTCTCCCTCCCTCTCTCATTTTTTCTCTCTCTCTCTCTCTCTCTCTTTCTGCCGCTCACTCACTTGCGTTTTCTCTCTCAAATAAATAAATGAAAAGTTTGCCAGCCCCTGTGTCCTCACTTGCATCACGGCCTTGGGAACACATATCCTTTTTCATCTTTGCCAACCCAGAAGCCAACCCGCTTCTCATTGCTGTGTTCACACCAACTCATTCTGAGCTGCCGGGTTTCCGGGTTCCTTCTCTATTGTCCGACCCATCTGTAAGGAGACACTTAGCAATGCTACCTTCGTGTGTGTGTGTGTGTGTGTGGTTTCCAAACACTAACTGCTTCATTTCCCAAAGGCGTGCTTACATTTCATCCCCCGGCAAATTGCTCACAGGGCCATCGGTCCCTTGTCCTGGCCTGCGCCCAAATTTCCCTGCATTCACGGTGCTCCCTGGCCCGCCACCCCTGTGTCTCTTTCCATCCACGCCGCCCTCAGCCCGACTCCTCTTGAATCACTCTCGTCACTGCTTCGGAAAACTGAGAGGAGGGTCTCCCACCGATGAGTCCTTGTTCTCTACTCTTGCTGCACAAAACGCATCCATGCAGAAGGCTTTGGGTGGATGAAAGGAGGGAATGAAGCAGGGAAAGTACTTAAGTAATGATCCAGTCTAGAAGAGCCCTCGGACACTGGCAAATCCCACAACAGGCTTATTTCACCGTTTGCTGGGCTCCAGGCCTGTCAATCATTTCTGTGCTGTAAGTCAATCTGAGAAATAAAATGCCATTCATTTGTTCCCTCAACGAATAGTTAAGCTCATTTGTGCAAGGCCTCCATGCCTGAGGGGGAAAATGCGTGTACGTCATTATAGGAAGATGGTAAGCGATGGTGCATTTCAGTTATTCTTACATTAGTGGATCTGCAGACTTGGAACGTCGTCTTCCGTGGGGTGGGGTGGGCAAGTCCTACCAAAAGGTGAACAGTTCACTGTATCTATTTCAGGATGAGTTCTTCACATGGAAAGCAGCCTCGAGTGACAGAGCACGTGGGGAGCGGAGCTTTCCTCAGCATCAAGTATCAAGGCCAGGCTTTGGGTGACAGACACCAAGATGGCCGCCATCACAAGAAGGACAGCCCTCACACCTGTCGAGTTGCACTGTCCTGCGGAGTGAGACTGTCATCACGGTAGGATCAGAAATCCGTCTCTGGGAAATCTGATTTTTTTAAAAGTGTATTTATTTATTTTTAGAGAGACAGCATGAATGTGGGAGAGGCAGAGAGAGGGAGGGAGACAGAGACTCCCAAGGAGGCCCCACACTGTCAGGGAAGGGCCCGACACGGGGCTCGAACTCACAAAACGTTGAGATCATGACCTGAGCTGAAACCAAGAGTCGGATGCTCAACTGCCTGAGCTCTCCAGGTGTTCCTGGAAATCTGATTTTCTAGACCACTGATATTTTCTGTAGCTGTTTCCTTTTTGCTCTCCTTTGTCAGGGACCTTTCAAAAATGCCAGCTTGTCTCCTTCCTACTAAGAGGCACCAAGAAAGGAAACTCGTGTGTGTGCTCAGGCTGGGTTTTTCTTTGGGGGGGAGGGGGTGCTGGAGAGACTCGCCCTCTGGATTTAGCAGCGGAATCAAAGCCACGTGACCACGGGTGGGGGGGGCTCATCTTTCTCCATACGAAGGTACTCTTCAACTTTGTCTTCTCTTCTTCCTCCTCCTCCTCCTCCTTTTTTGATATCCCTTCCCCTCCCCTCTAACCTCTTGCTCAGTGATAAGCCGAGAAGTGGCCAGACCTCGGACGCCTGGGTGGCTCAGTCATTAAGTATCTGACTTTACCTCGGGTCACAATCTCACAGTTGGTGAGTTCAAGTCCCACATCAGGTGAGCTGGAGCCCCACATGAGCTCCATTTCTATCTCTGCACCTTGCTCACTTGTGCCCGCCTCTCTCTCAAGAAAAAAAAAGCGGCTGGACCTCTCCCTTCAGAAAGCGATGCCGAAAGGAAAGCCTCACCTTGACCCAAGGGCATCATCCTCTGACAATGCAGAGGGAACCTCTGACTTGTTTTCACCCCAGCTCTTCTTGAAGGCTGACACTTGAACGGAGAAGAGCACCATCCTTTGACCTAATTATGCCACAACTGTTCTCACAAGGCAAGACCTCCTCAGCGCTAGGGCCCAGCGAGAAAACAGAGGCCATCTACACAGACCAGCTACCTGGAACCCTGAGCCACGTCGGAAGGGCATTGTCTCAGGTTCTTAGAATTAATTTCAACACAGTTCCTGTATTGTTGCATTTTCCTTATGTGTCTGTACGTGAATTTTTCACGGATGATTGGGTTATTTGTGCCGCCGCTCCGACAGTTAGGATTCCGGCCTTTGTCTGCATAGACACCACACAGTACGCCCAAGCCTGAAGCAAATCGATGCAAAGATAAACCTGACCCTAGGACGGATGGTTTACAACGGCGGTGCGGAAGGGCAGCACGCGCACTGCAGTTCAGGGTCACTGAGGCGGGTCCTGGGAGCCAGCGGGGCAGGGTACAGGCCCCCAGCCCCCCTGTGTGCCCGCAGCCTCGGAAACAGTGTGAGGATCCCAAAGCGGATCCAGGCCTGCGCAAGTTATCCTAGCTTGCCAGTCCTCCTTATTTGGTTACTGACTTTTATTTTTAGTCTTTAAAAGACGCTCCCTGCTGTTAACCGCCACCCCCCCCCCACCATGGACAATGGTAATGACGGTCCACAATCAGCAAGCGGACAGCAGCCAGCCAGTCAGCCAATCAATATTCACCGTCACTTTCCCTCGGATCAAATCCAGAGTAAATATCCAGCTTCTTTGTTCTCGGTCCCTGTAGGTTAGAGGCGGAAGCCAGCAAGACAGGTGCAGCTTGGAACTGAAACTTAGTTTATAGTAGGGCAAAAAGGAGACTAAGCGCCCCCCCTTACAAGTTTGCTCCCTGCTGTTTGGGGGTTCTGAGTTGGAATCCTCACCCCGGGTACCAGAGAGCAGAGAAGGGGAGAAACTGGAAACAAGAGGTTCAAGTCTGGGGCTTCCGGGCCTGGCAACCTTGAGCAGGTGGGCCTCACAGAGATCCAATTCACCACGTGGGTGGGGGGTGGAGGGAAGGGGGAGGGGAAGACTCATCTTCACACCGCTCATTTGTACGGGTCCCTCTGTGAGCTAGATAGTGTTTTAGGGCCAGGGATTCAGCTGCGAGGAACGGAGGTAAAGATTCGCCTTCCTCGGCCCTGTTGTTTCCCACAAGTGAGCGGTGAACAGTGCGGCAGCCGTGCTCCAGGGGAGGACTGCCCCGTGCCGTGACCCCCAAGCTGGTCGCAAGTTTGAGCAAGTCTTCAGGCTGAAAGCTGATGCCTAATAGGGGCTGGGGAGGGTGGCCAGGCTTTGGCAGGGAAAGCGCTGCACACGCCGAGACTGGGAGGCCCAGGTGTCGGATTCGAATCCAAATCCAAATCTAAATCTGCAGTCCGGGTGGTGGGTGGTGGGTGGTGGGTGGAGCAGCCCCCCTGCCTCATCTGGGCTTCTCCCAACACCCAGCCCTGGGGGCCGGGGGAGGGGCGCTTGGCTTTGCCCAGGGAACCCCCTCCTGCAGTGGCTCCTAGGTCCTACCTTTACTTCGAGCAGGGGAGGGGGTGGGGGGTTCAGCCCAGGAAGAAGGAGTCTGGCAGGTGGGGGCAGGGGGTCCTGGGCGGGGGTGAGACCCCCACAGGCGGTGGCCCCTGGGGTCTGGGGCAGGGGAGGGGGTCCTGGGGAGGGGTGTGGCACGCACAGGCCGTGGCCCTGGGCCTGAGGCACAGCCAGCCATGTCTCAACAGCCTTCCTTGCTGACTCTATGGGCTGGGCAGTTTAGTGGGGACCTGACAGGGAAATCCTAAAAGTTTTGTAGCTCTGTTCATTGGTTTCAAGGGTCTGTTCTTTGACATATGTGATTTGGTTTTTTTATTAGGCCCAGAAGATATTTTTAGACAATTTAGAAAAGCTTGCGGGAACCTGGGTGTACACCTGTTATATACTCCCACGAACCTGGGTAGGGAACCTCCTCGGAGCCCTGAGGCCTTATTTCAGACTCCAAAGCATCCCTCACCTCCGTGGCCTCTCCTCATTCAGGCCCCCTCCCCTGCATCTGGCCCAGGTCCCCGGCGGGGCCTCTGCCCTGCACGGCCCCACCGCCCTTCCCCTTCCCTTCCTTCCTTGGAACTCACTGCCCCTCTCCCACCTGCTCCTGCCCAGTCCTCCCTCAGCGCTCCCGAGACCACGAAGCTGACAAAACTGGAGACACGGCCACGTGGCTGGTCCCACTGTTTAAAGCCCAAGGGTCTCCCAGAGGCCCTGCATCCTGCCCTGGGTTCATTCCTCCTGCATTTTGATGGCTGTTTTGCAAATAGTCCCCCTTCTGGGCCCCCCAAAACCTCTTTTGTGGCTCTGGTGGAAAAAAAACAGAAAAGGAGTCCCATCAGTGCCCCCCACATCCCCCCACCTGCCGTGAACTTGGGCCCTCTGCTGTTATTCTGCACCACCCACCTCAGGGACCCCTTATTCGCACCCTAAATCCACACTTCTCACTCAAGCCCACCCCGCTTGGGATGAGCCCCTCTCTCTCCTGCGTCACTAGCTCTTCCCTTTCCATCGTGCCGTTCCTACCAGCATACAAACAGTATTCACATCTTTAAAATATTCTTTTAAGTAACCTGTACACCCAGCGTGGAGCTCAAACTCACAACCCTGAGATCAAGAGTCGCACTCTCCACGGACTGAGCCAGCCCCAAATAGTATTCACATCTTAAAAAAAAAATTAGAAAACCACATGTCCCTCGGAACCACACATCAATTCCCCATCTTTCTCACTTATGGCAAAACTTCTCAGAGCAGTTCTCTCTGGAGCCTGTCCCCAAATCCAATCTGTAACCAAATCCTGTTGGTTCTTCAAAGTACAGCCGTAACATGACATATCAGCACCTACGGCTTCTGCGGCCACCACCGAGGGCCAAACAGCCATACACCCCAGCTGGACGATCACGGTGGCCCCCGCCTGGTGTCCCTGCTTCCACTCTGGCTCCCTTTCTGAGAGAGCCACTCCTCCGCTCAAACGTCTCCCCTTTGAGGTTCCAATGGTTTCCCATTGACACTCCAAGTAAAAAAAAAAAAAACCAAGTGAAAGGCCGTAGGAGACCCTCACAGCCCCTGAGCCTCCCACCCTGCCTCTTAACCTGTCCCCAAGACTGAGTCCCAGCCACGTGGGCCCCTTACTGTAAGAATCTCCCCCAAGACTCACTCCCCCCGTCCTTCACATCTCCACGCGCACGGTCCCTCACGGGCAGCCGTCTCTAACCAGCCTGTCTGAAAGGGCTTCGGGCACACATTTCCTAAATCTCTTCCCTGCTTAGTTTTTTTCTCCGTAGCATTTATCACCATCTCACATCATATGTATATTCTACTTTATCGTATTGCATTTGTCCCCACCTAGAATGCAAGCTCCAGGAGAGCAGGAACTTTTGTGTGTGCTTTTGCACAGCTCTGTGTCCCCGAGGAGAGAGTGCAGCTGCTCCATGAATGGCACTGTCATCACTAGTATTATTATTCTCATTATCATATTAGGCGTTCCCAGAAAGACCACTGGAAGAAGGAGCGTTAACCCAGTTAACCCACTTTACAAAAGCGATGACACATCGATGCATAGCAAGATGCATGTGGTCAGGGGGTCGGGGCCGAACTCCAAAGGTGGGTCTCCCACGAGCTACACCTCCTCGTGTTCGTGCCTTTGCATAACCCCATCCTCTTGACTCTGGTTCCACCCCACTCAGTGAGTTCCGAGGCTACGTCAGAAGAAGACTTGAGTCGTCTGCCAGACTCTTGTCGCATGGCATCTCTTGGGGAAGCCACTGCCGGGAAGGAGTTGTCCCACTTTGTGATGGCTCTGCACTGGGGAGGCCCCAGCCAGCCTTCGGCTGTCTAGGCCGCCTGAGCCTTGGCTCGCCGCGCATGGCTAAAGAAGCCTTCGTGGAGGCTGGGGGAGTCCCAGCCCAGCCACCTCCAATTGCAACTGCATGGAAGATCGAAGGTCTCCCATCCAAGTACTAACCAGGCTTGACCCTGCTTAGCTTCCGAGATCAGACAAGATGGGGCGCATTCAGGGTACGGTATGGCCTTAGACTGGAAGATCCAAGGTCAAATCGCACAGCTGAACCCAGCTGTGTCACCGAACCAAGAGATGTCAAAATACATGGTTATCTCGAGCCACTACGTTTTGGGGTGGTTGGTTACAGCAAAACAGATACCCAGAACCTTCCCAGCACCCATAGTGGAGGCAGGTCCGCCAAGCCTCCCCAGCATGAGAGATGTTGGTTAGAAGAAATAACTTAACGCCTTATAAAAGCATTGCAGTTTCCGAGGCACTTGTAAGCATTCATTAAAAGAATAATAGCTACTACTCAGAAACCTATGAGCAGAAAAACAGAAAGAAATGTTGGCAATAACTACCTTTTAAAGATAATTAGATGCCAAGGTAAAGCATCCTAAAATTTATGGTGTAAGTAAATGAGGAAATTATACAATGACCAAAATAGAATTCACACACCACCTTTTAGGACCAAACCCGGATATTAGAGATCATTAAGTATACTTTTATTTCAAAAGTTAATCCCGTTATAGAAACCCAGGCCACTTCAGTCCCCAGTCTGCTCCAACCTAGAACAAAGCCAGGGGGAAATAGGACTGAACACAGAATTTTCCAGATGGGTGGTCTGCACAGCCACACCTCACTAGACAGATGCGAAATTTCCACTTTATCTTCCACCTCTGAGTAGGAGCTGTTGCTGCCTTCTCAAGTTCAATGACTCAGTAGTTCCGTAAGAAGGTCTGTTAGCTCACAAAACCATCTAAAGCTGTTGGGAGTAGAATAAAGTTCTATGCTTGTAGATATTATGGAAGATAACTGTGGAGTTAGAGAAGATTTACCTTTTTTGGTGTGACTGGTTAGCTCAGAAGAGCGTGCCACTCTAGATCTCAGAGACGTGAGTTCAAGCCCCATGCTGGGTTTAGAGTTTACTTAAAAAAATAAAGGGGCTGCCTGGGTGGCTCAGTCAGTTAAGCATCTCACTCTTGATTTCGGCTCAGGTCAGGATCTCACCAACGGTGAGAGCCCCACATCGGGCTCAGAGCTGACAGTGTTGAGCCCTGTTTGGGATCCTCTCTCTCCCTCCCTATGCACCCCTCTCCACACTAGCACTCTCTCAAAATAAATAAACTTAAGAAAAAGAAAAAATAACAGACTAATTAAAAGCTTTAAAAAAAAAAAGGAGGAAAGCCTAGTGGCTTGGTTGGTTAAACGTCAGACTCTAGATTTTGGCTCAGGTTATGATCCCACAGTTCATGAGTTCAAGCCCCGAGTCAGGCTCCTCACTGACAGTGTGGAGCCTGCTTGGGATCCTCTTTGTATCCTCTCTCTGCCTCTCCTCCCCACTGCTTCTAAGTAAATTAATAAACTTAAAAAAAAACACAAAGAAAATGGTTATGTTTTCATTAGTGTGTAGAACAAAGCATTTGCCCAACCTAGTATTCTGTTAGCAGAATCAGGATACCGTAGAGGAACTGAAGTTAAGTCCATTGAAAACCCAGTAGCGTTCTGTTCGAGACTAGAGAAAGGACTCCTTGGGCCATGGGGTGGCCTTGTCGGGGTCCGGGCAGGAGAGCACAGAGCCCCTGCAGCAGAGCCCAGTTCTGATGAGCACGCACTGGGAATAAACCACCGGATGTTCATGTTCTGATAAGGAGGCGGGCTGCAAGGTTGGCCTGTCCTGTGGCTGGGAAAGAATAAGAGAAAGGATTCTTTGATGTTTTTATTTAAGGCTTATGCTCAATAATTCAATGAAAAAAATCCATGAACCCATGAAACCATCAAAAAATGTCAGGAATGGAATAAAATGATGTGTTCGTTAGATATTATTGAAGATTTAGGGGATATTTACCCTTTCTGTTAATTGGCATTTTCCTATCATCAAAGGGGGATGGAAGAAACCCTCCAAACAGGCAGGACGTGAATGAGAAGGAAATAAAAGTGAGTAAAATCTATGAGAAATGGAATTTTTCTTCCTTACAAGATTGTTGTTTACATTTCCTTTAAAAACTTAATATCCCCTGGTGAATGTCTCTGGAAGAAAAAGAAAAGGCTCTTTCTGACAAAGAATTCCTGTACTTTGCAGGTGCAGCCATGCTTAGATTTGTGAGAACTGAAATGTACGATAGTCCAGGTAAATGGGTTGGTTCAGTAGGAAGAAAACTAAGCGATCAGGTCTACCCTCAACTCTAAGCAGGATGTGCTGGAATATACATCGGGCTCCATGGGAAGGCTGAGCAGGAGAGGAAGGGACAGCCTCTTGGTTATGAATAGTTTGGGGATTTGAAGAAATGTGAGACACTTGAGTAAGGAACGTTTCAGAAATAAGATAGACAAAAATGATGGAATGGTGGCCCCCAAGGAGAGAGCTCAGAAGCCTACAGAGAAGAATTGGAAAGAAAAATGCAGTCTGAGCAAATGAGGGAAATGGCGCAATGGGAATATGTAGGTGTTCAGATTCTCTTCTGTTCGCAATGACTCCAGTGCAATGAGAAAAATTAACCAGAATTTATACAAAATAAAAATCAGCCAACCAAGCCCCCCAAAAAGCTATTTTATGGTGCATTTCAATTGTTCGTTCTGATTTTGGTTTTGATGAATGTTTTTGGTACAAGACTCAGAAGAATGTCTTCATGAATGAGATATTTCTGCTGGTGTCCCTCTTCCACCAAGGTCGGGAGAGAAGCCACCCCTTATATCAGAAACCACTTCGGGGCAAGTCTGACGATTGGACTGTGGCCAATGGATGGCTCTTGACTTGTGGGTGCTGATGAGGCTCCTGGCAGTAGTCATGCGTGCATGTGTGTGGGTGTGTTGGGGGATGTGTGCATGGTATATTGAGGGTTCTGACACCAGTTAAGATCCTGACTACCAATTATTCCAACGTGTGTCAGAAGTGGGGTGGTGTTTCCACATTATCGACTCAATTCTCAGGAGCTGGGTGTCTTCGAATTCAACTCAATTGTAACACTATTTTCTGGAGATAGCTTCAGATCCCACAGGAGAAAGGGCTCAGTCCTACAAGATCGCCTTGCCCACCTTTAGTTGCCAACCACAGGTCCAAGTTGTCACCTAGTCGCCAGAGCACAGCGGTGTCAGAACAGCTGACTTCCGTGTTCCATCAGACCAAGATCGGCCACTCATCTCTGACAAAATCCAAAGGCAGAGAGAGAGGTGGGGGTGGAGGAAGAAAGGGATTTATTTCAGTGAGGCCAACCCCAGAGAGGACAGCAGATTCATATCTTAAAGACTGTCTCCCAAGTGCTGAAAAGACATCCAGGGTTACTTAAGGAAAAAGCGGGGCAAAGGTTAATGGGTACTTCAAGTGGGCAGGGAAGGTCAGGTTGATCACTGTCTTGGGGTCAGTCCCGTGGGGACTTGCTGGCTCGGGGCAGTCCCCACTGCTCGAGGGAGCGGATTTGGTTCCCATCAGGGGATGCTTTGCCTGCAGTACCTTTTGCCTGTGTTAAGAGATCAACTGCAAAGGAACTTAATCAATTAGGAAGTTGGAGGTCAACATAGAAGTAATTGAAGTCTTTCAACCTGTGCTCCTGACCAACTGGCTACAGATCGGAGGGTCCAATGACCCCCCTCCTTAGGTTCAATTAATTTGTTAGAACGGCTCACAGAACTCAGAGAAGCATTTTACTTCCTAAGTGGCCAGTTTATTATAAAAGGAGATAATTCAGGAAAAGCCGTCTATGTGATAAGAAGTTCAATATCAGGACCTCAATTCCATTTTCTCTCTGAGCACACCCTCTCCCCAAATCTCCACGTGTTCATCTGCCTAGAAGCTCTCTGAACCTTGAGCTTTTGGGGGGTTTATGGAGGCTTTATCACATGCTCATGACTGATTAAATCAGTGACCCTTGGTGACTCACTGACCTCCAGCCGCCTCCCCTCCTGTGGGATTAAAAGTTTCAAACATCCAATCACATTGTTGGTTCTTCTGGCCACCAGCCCCCATCCTTAGATGGGCTCCAAAAGTCATCTCATTAACATAGCAAAAGACTTCTGGGGCACCTGGGTGGCTCAGTCTGTTAAGCATTCGACTTTGGTTCAGGTCATGATCTCACGGTTCGTGGGTTCGAGCCACGCGTCTGGCTCTGTGCTGACAGCTCAGAGCCCGGAGCTTGTCTTCAGATTCTGTGTCTCCCTCTCTCTCTGACCCTCCCCTGCTCATGCTGTCTCTCTCTCTCTCTCTCTCTCTCTCTCTGTAAAATAAATAACAGTAAAAAAATTTTTTTAAACAAAATTGCATTAAAAAAAAAAAAAAAGACTTCTGTCCCTTTCATCACTTAGAAAATTCCAAAGGATTCTAGGGCTCTGTGCCAAAAGCAGAAACAAGGACCGAATCTGTGTTTCTTATTTTAAATCACAGTCTCATGTGTGTACATGGGTGGCAGGCGTTGCTCAGTATTGTCACCTAACCTCCAGCCTCCTCCTCCTGCGCAGCCTCCTGGGAGGGGTCAGGTCCTCCTGCACAGCCAGGTTCCCGCCCCCCTCAGCCGAGTTTCTGCCCCCTGGGCATGCTCAGGGAGTGATGGGCATCGACACAGATGAGGACCTAAAAGAGAAGAGACCAGAGGGGTCCCTCTATGAATGAAACAAGCGCTTTGAGACAGGAAGGTAGAGGTTAAACAAGCAAAGATTTTACAGGTTCCGGGTGCCCCAATGGCTCTGGTGGTTAAATGTCCAACTCTTGATCTCTGCTCAGGTCATGAGCTCATGGTTCGGCTCATGCGTTTGAGCCCTGCACTGGGCTCAGGGCTGACATTGTGGAGCCTTTTTAGGATTCTCTGTCTCGCTCTCTCTCTCTGTCCCTCCCCACTTATGCTCTCTCTCTCTCTCTCTCTCTCTCTCAAAAATAGATAAACATTTTTAAAAGGTTTTTTTTAAAGCCCTTACTCTTTAAAAAACTTTACAGGCTCTGTGACCCAAGGAGAAATAAAACTTAAGCTCAAAAACTTCCAGGGTACTGATGTCTGTAATTTACTTTTAATTACATAAAAATTAAGATGTGTTGCAACATAAATTAAGGGATGTATACATGGAGAGATATGTCATCAAAATAATATAGTACAATGTTAATGATAGAGCCAGCCAATATTATAAAGTCTTTTCCACTTTTCTGTTTGAAAATGCTTATAATAAAATGTTGGGGTGGGAGCGGGGACTTGACCCGGTGAGCACGATCTTAACCCGAATGTGGAGATCAGAGTTAGTTAGCACTTGGTGTCCCCCATGGAGCTCTGTCTCAGCAGTAGTACTTTTTCCACTGTACTCGATCCACATTGACTCATTTCCTTGGGGCAAAATCTCAAGGCCCCTCCGAAGATACTCAACCTGCCACAGAGAAGAAAGTAACAGTAGAATTAACCAGAATGACTTTCACAAGAGACACTTTCACAGTAACATCTTTTTACCCTCTTGCTGGTAAACTTCTTCCCAGTAAAACCTTCCCTTCCCTTTACGTACATAAGCTTGTTATTGGTATTATTATTATTATTATTATTATTATTTTAGAGAAGGCTTTGCCCAGCACAATTTCATGCACAGTGGGCGTTGGCAATTTTTGTTGAAGTGTTTGTTTCCTAGATGTCCATCCCTACCAGGGATGATCATTGACCCACCACCGAGCGGGACCACGGCTCTGAACAGCCACAGTCCTTTGCTCTGAGATGTGAGAGACCCGATGTGTGAAATGAGGCATTAGTGCCAGAAATACTGGTGCCAATCAGAGAAACAAAGCGATATCCACAGAGATGAGATTCAGGATGCTAATTCAAAAGACTCTATTTACACTGTCCTAACACCCATGGGTTGTAACAAGATTCCAGAGCACTGAGTGAGACAAGGAGGTTCATTGTATGTTTTTTCTACTTGCCAGCTTTGTGATCTTAGATAATACCTCCACTGACTCTCCGGTGTCTTATCTATAATATGGAGAGGAAAACGCCTTGTTTGAAGAGTTGTGATAAGGGTCAGATGAGATCATGAATGGAACAGAGCCCAAGCATTGTGGGAACTAATTGCTTCCTGATGTTGACCGGAGCTAATCAATAATCCACACTGAACTTGCCTCCCAGGGTAGGGATTTCAGGGAGCATCTGGGAGAGGCACATTCATAAGACTGGGGACGTGGGAGGTAGCCCAGGAGAGAAGGAGGACAGAATGCCTATGGAGAGTGGGGGGTCCGGCCTGGCAGAGGAAAAGACATGGAACAGAGTTTGCGGTATGTCAGGTAAGAGAGACTGAAGGGACATTTGCTTCCGGAATGACTGAGGAAACTCCTAGTGAACCAAAACATCCCACAGAAGGCAGCTAAAAGCTATACCTTCTGGACAAAATGCAAAGAAACAACAACAACAGAAACCTCAGTACTTGAAGGCACGGGAAAGTGACCAAAAATAGCTTCTGGAAGAAAAAAAATGGCACTGGGTGAATTCTTTGTTTCCATGTCTTCAAGCACAGTCTGCAACCTAGAGAGTGTCTACCCCTTAGGGTGACCAACCAACTCAGTTTTTCCAGCGATGTCCCAGCACCAGCCCTGGAAATCCCGTGTTTCAGGAATACTCTCAGCTCTGGGCAAACCGGGATGGTTGGTCACCTCTACTAAAATTCCAACAGAAAATCTGCCATTTTTCTGCCCTGAAGAGGCAGTAGGCAGACTTCGGGGCGAACACAGACACTGGGCAGCGACAGAAGAATGTGGGAAAGGAGCGTGCAGTGGAAAAGGAGATGCATTTCTGGGTCTAGCTCTGCCCAAATCTCTTATCCATATGTGCCGGGAGCAGACGGAAAGCAGCCCAGCCGAGGACAGAACTGAACTCAGATTTCAGCTGCTTCCCCCAAATCAGACTTTGCAGCTTGAATTTAAACAAGTGAATCGCCTGGCTGTGCAACAATAAACCTGACACGACTCAGAGGTCATGTCCAGAGTCCTCGCAACACAACATGCACAATGTCCAAGTGTTGTTCAGCATACTAGAAATACAAGAACCTTCAACCCATTTTCAAGATTAAAAAAATCCACCTTGAGATAACCAAGATATTGAAGTTAGTGGCTGTGATAACTATGCTCACAGACTAAGGGAGAACGGGCTTCCAATGGAAGAAAAGATAGAAAGTTTCAGAAGAGAAACAGAAACTGTATTTGTCAGACTCTTCAGAGAAGCAGACCCAATAGGATGTGTGTATGTATCCATATACATATATACACACAAACACACATATATACACACATATGTACACACATACACACACATGCACACACACATACACACAAACACACATCTACACACACATGCACACACACATATACACACAACATCTACACACACATGCACACGCATATACATATATATACACATGTATACATACACATACACATATGCACACATAAACATACACACATACATATGCATATGCATGTACAAATACAGAAGAGATTTATCGTAAGGAACTGACTAATGAGACAATGGAAGTTAGCAAGTCCAGAATCTGCAGGGTGAAGCAGCAGGCTGGAGACCCAAGAATGAACTGATGATACAGGATGAAGTGCAAAGTCAGTCTGCCTTAAATCTAAGAAGATACCTCCCTGCGGATGAAGTCTGAATGGCCCATCTCCTGCAGAATTCCCTCCTGAGGAGGGAAGTCAGCCTTTTGATCTCTTCAAGCCTTCAATTGATTAGATACGATCCACCCACATTATGGAGAGCAATCTGCCTTATTCAAATCCCATTGATTTAATTTTTTAATATCTATATTTGAGAGAGAGAGAGAGAGAGAGAGAGAGAGAGAGAGAGAGAGGGAGAACGTGCAAGAGGGCAGAGAGAGAGGGGGACAGAATCTGAAGCAGGGTCCCAGCTCCGAGCTGTCAGCCAGACCCTGATGTGGGGCTCAAACTCATGAACCTTGAGATCATGACCTGAGCTGAAGTCAGATGCTTAACTGAGTCACCCAGCTGCTGCAGCCCATTGATTTAAATGTAAATATCATCACAAAAACACTCTCACAGAAACATCAAGAATAGTGTTTGAACAAATATAGGGATACTGTGACCCAGTCAAGTTAAATTAACGATTACAAGTAAAATTAACTATTACAGGAATCAAGCTGAAATTCTAAAAAAAAATTACAATACCTGAAACAAAAGAAAATTAAAATGTATTACATGAAACAAAAGGAAAGTGTAGTATCTGAAGCAAACAAACAAAAATCCATCAGATGGACTTAACGACAAAATGTAGATGACAGGAACCTGTCCAGTGACCAAGAGAAGGTATCCAGCCCTTCTTTCTTCAGTGTAATCATTCCATCCATGTTTACTTATTTCCTTGGGGCAAACTGTCAAGAAAAGAAAAGAGAGAAAAGTGGTTGGGAAACAATGAACAGCCCTTCAAAGGGCTACTGGACAATATCAAAAAGTTATGTAATTAGAGTCCCAGAAGAAGAGAAACAAATGGCGCCAAGCACAATTTGAAGACATAATGATTGAAAACTGGTGAAGGGCATGAATTTCCAGTTTCAACAGAATAGAAAGCTCTAGAATCAATATGGAGAAAGCCAGGCATATGGATAGCATAGACAAATGCTGAAAACCAAAGATAAAGAGAAAACCTTGAAAGCAGAGAAAAATGACACACGGGGAGACAATTATTCAAGTTATCACTGACTGCCCATCAAAAACAATGAGGTCAGAAGAGAGTGGAACAGCATCTATAAAGTGCCAAAACAAACAAACGAACAAAAAGAACAACCCGGAATTCTGTATCTAGTGAAAATATCACTCTTGCTTGCCTGGGTGGTTCAGTCGGTTGAGTGTCAGACTCTTGATGTCAGCTCAGGTCATGATCTCACAGTTCATGTGGTCAAGCCCCGAGTCAGGCTGACAGCACAGAGCCTGCTTGGGATTCTCTGTCTCTCTCTCTGCCCCTCATCCACTCAAGCACGCACATGTGCTCCCTCTCTCTCAAAATACATCTAAACACATAAAAAAAAAAAAAAAGAATGAAGGGCACCTGGGTGGCTCAGTCATTTTAAGTGTCAACCTCGGCTCAGGTCATGGTCTCACAGCTAATGAATTCAAACCCCACTTCAGACTCAGTGCTGACAGCTCAGAGCCTGGAGCCTGCTTTGGATTTTGTGTCTCCCCTCTCTGGCCCTCCCTGACTCATGCTCTGCCTCTCCCTCAAAAATAAATAAACATTAAAAATTTTTTAATAAATTAATCTTAAAAAAGAATGAAAGCAAAATGAAGTCATCTTTGGTTAAAAGCAAACTAAGGGAAATCATTTCCAGCCGACGTGCTATACGAAATTCTAACGTAAGTTCTTCAGGCAAAGGAAAATTTTATCACACGGAAACTCAGGAAGGAATGGGAAAAAAACAGTTAATATCAGGTTAAATGTAAAATATTATTTTCCATCTTAATTTCTTTGAAATACGTATGACCATTTAAAGCAAAAATTCTAATACTCTCTAAGCCTATCAAGCTAAAAAGCTCAAATAAGCCCCTGAAAGTTGATTTAGGGTCAATGCTTCCACAGCAGAGGGAAACCGATGTGGTATCTGTCGTTTGATTGCCCTGGGCCAGGAAGGGAATGACAGGTGCCTGAGACCCGGGCACCCAGACAGGCAGCAGCTCTGTAATAGGACAGTCTCCATGCGGAATGGTCAGTGAAGCCTTGAGGGCCTGAGCACTAACGAGTCTCTAGTTAGAAGCCTCAGCAAAGGGTTCCCACAGGTCACGTGGATTATTTGGACTGTGGTGCCCCAATAGCAGCTACCATCTGCATTCACCAACAGAGACAGTTTTAGTTCTTTCTGATCTTTATGCCTTTTATTTCTTTTTCTTGCCTTATTGCAAGAGTGAAGACCTTGAATAGAATAGACCTGGAGACATCAGACATCTTTTGTTCCTGATCTTGGCAGGAAAACACTCGACTACTTCCCCCTTAGTATGATGTTTGTCTAGGATTTGTGGAGAATTCCCTTCTTTCCTGTTTGGCTGATAGATTTTTCATGTCTTTGTTTTACCGCAAACAAGTATTAATGTTTTTCCAAATAAGTTTTCTGCATCAGTTGAAATGATTGGGTGGTGTCTTTCTTCTATTCCACAAAGATAACAAATTACACAGATGGATTTTTGAATGTTAGACCAACTTTGCACTACTGGGGTAAAAGTATCGTGATGATACTTATCATTTTTTATATATTGCTAAATTTGATTAGCTAATATTTTGTTGAGGATTCTTGTGCCTCATCAAGAGGGATATTGGCCTCTTTCTTTTTTTGTAAAGAAGTTTGGGGGCACCTGGGTGACTCAGTCAGTTAAGCATCTGGCTTCGGCTCAGATCATGATCTCACAGTTTGTGGGTTCGAGCCCCGCATCAGGCTCTTGTGTGGATAGACCACATCAGGCTAGCTCAGAGCCTGGAACTTGCTTCAGATTCTGTGCCTCCTTCTCTCTTTGACCTTCCTCTGCTCCCACTGTCTGTCTATGTCTCTCAAAAATAAATAAAAACATTAAAAATTTAAAAAAAAAGCTTTGGTATTAGGGCGATGCTGGTCTCATAAAATGAATTTGAAGTGTTTCCCTCTACTCTATTTTTTTAAATTATTTTTCCCTTAAATATTTGATAGAATTCACTAGTGAAACAATATGTGCCTGGAATTTTCTTCCTGAGGTTTTTGATAATAATTTAAATCTCTTTATTAGATATAAAACTATTCAAATTTACTGTGTCATCCTGTATCAGATTTTTTTTTTTTAACTTCAGAGTCATAGAACACAAGTGGGGGAGACGGGCAGAGAGAGTGAGAAGGATCTCAAGCAGCCTCCATGCATGGAGCCTGACATGGAGCTCGATCCAATGACCCTGAGATCATGACCCAAGCAGAAATCAAGAGTTGGATGCTCACCCAGCTGAGCCAGCCAGGCACCCAAGCCTGTACCAGTTTTTATGAGCTATTCAGAGAATTTGTCCAACTTCATTTAAATTGTTAGTGATAAGTTGCCATCAAGTTGTTCATAATAGTCCCTATTATTCCTCTAAGGTCAGTGGGCTCTGCACCAATAACCCCTTTCATTCTTGATCTTGGTGGTTTGTATTTATGTGGTAACACGTATCAGTTCTTCATCTATTTTTATTGCTGCACAATATTTCCTTGTGTGGATAGACCACATTTTATTTATCCATTCATCAACTGATAGACAGTTGAGTTAGCATTTGGCTCTTCTAAATAATGATGCTATACACATTTGCATAAAATTTCTTTGGTGGATTCCTCTAGCTTTTAAATCGGCGTACCCCCTTGATTCCAACAGGCCTGCCCAATTGCTGTCCACTTTCGATCATTGCTGTGGAGTTAAGTCAGAAGATTCTCTCCGTTCCTGTCCCCGAGAGGTAGGCTGGGCACATAGCCTGGACTGGATTAAGCCGACGGGGAAATCTTGAGACCCCTGACCACCTGGACACTCAGGCGGCCTGACTTAGACTCACTGAGCCGCTGCAGAAGGTGCAGAAAAACAAACAGCAGGCGCAGAATTTTCTGACTTGGTGCAAAACCCTTGCTTAAGAATTCTTTGTGCATAAACTAAAAAATAAATTCAAAAACGATGAATAAGAAAAGCATTTTTGTGCAATATGTAATTTGTCAGCTTGTGTTAATGAATGCACATACTGTTAAGACGATAATGCGCCTTTGAGATTAGTTTTGTTCTTATACACATTCCTTTATTCCTGGGAATCCTCAGGAAAAGCTGTTATCTTCTGAAGGAAAATTCGTCCCTTGAAGTCCATTTCCTAATTGTCAGTGACTCCAGAAGATAAAATGATAATAATTTATTTGTCTTCCACGTTTTTATCATTTACCTCACCGAGAACCATTTCTTCTGAAATCTGTAAAGGTTCCTCACGTTAAATGAGAATTTGACAAGTCCTTCATTTTTTGGTTAATTTTCATTTTAAAGGGCGTGTGGGTGAAATTATTGAGAGAACCTTATATCTGGTAATAGTCTAGGTCTTGAATTGACTTAATAAGTAAAGAAAGGAAGGAGCAGAAGGAGGTTAACTATGTGTGAATTTATAGATGTTTTGGTATCTGGGGTCCATGCAAATAATGTATTACCTCACTGTAAATATTAACTCTGCTAGAGTCTAGGTCTTTAAACAGAAATTACCAGGAACTCCAGGGAATGAAAAGATGCTCTGCTCTTAATGATCTTTTTAACACTCGCTCCAGGTTCTTAGGACCCTGTAGGGAGTTCCTAGAATGCATAGTCCTTAACTTGATGGTTTCCAGGGTTGAATGGTCTGTAAAGGAAAAAAGAAAAAGGGTACCTTCTGCATAGCAAATAAAAACTAAAACGCTCCAGAAATTCACCTTTCAAGAACAATTACAGAAATTTCTGGGGCGCCTGGGTGGCTCAGTCGGTTGAACATCCGGCTTCGGCTCAGGTCATGATCTCACAGTTCGTGGGTTCGAGCCCTGCGTCGGGCTCTGTGCTGACAGCTAGCTCAGAGCCTGGAGCCTGTCTCCAGATTCTGTGTCTCCCTCTCTTTCTGTCTCTCTCCTGCTCGTGCTGTCTCTCTCAAAAATAAATAAAACATAAAAAAAAAAAAAAAGAAATTGCTATTGGCCTGCAGACTCCAGGCTTTTAAACATTCAGGAGGTGATTTTTTTAAGGACTAAAAGTGGAAAATTTGATCAAAAAGATTCTTC
>NC_043700.1:13336265-13383656 GCF_006229205.1 Suricata suricatta
CCCCTCCTCACCCCATCCTGTTCCCACCTTTCCTCTCCCTCCTGACCGAACCTTGGCCCGTAACCCCATACAACTTCAGGTTTACGGACTTTGGAGCTGATATTTCCTACCCGGATGCCTTTAGCGACTCGCTAAACTCTGAGGCTCAACGTTTTTGGCCCAGAATAGGGGGAGGGTTGCACAGGTGTGTGCTTCTCTCAAACCTCATCAAGTTGCGTACATTAAATACGCAGAGCTCTTTGTGCTGACCATACCTCAATAAAGTGTTTTTAGAAATACATAAGTCAGGGGCGCCTGGGTGGCTCAGTCGGTTAAACATCCGGCTTCGGCTCAGGTCATGATCTCACGGTTCATGGGTTCAAGCCCCGTGTCGGGCTCTGTGCTGACAGCTAGCTCAGAGCCTGGAGCCTGCTTCAGAGTCTGTGTCTCCCTCTCTCTCTGACCCTCCTCTGCTCGTGCTGTCTTTCTCTATCTCTCAAAAATAAATAAAAAACATTTAAAAAAGAAAAAGAAATACATAAGTCAATGCTGTCTTCTAAAAAATAATAATAATAATGCTTCTATCAACATTTGGTTAGAAAAGAAACCAGAAAGAAAGAAGGAAGAAAGGAAGGAGAGATGGAGAGAGAAAGGGAGGGAAAGAAAGGAAGAAAGAAAAGACAAGAAAAGACACACCTAATAGATGCTAGTAAGTCTCTGCCCCCTATCCTTTCTCGTTTGGTGCTGGGACTTTTCCTTCTCATCCTACTCACCCCCGTCCAGGGTTTCAAAAGTATATTTCAGGGATAAAGTCAGGACACAGCCCTAAGTAAGTTCTGAGTTCTGAGCCCTCAGTGAGCACGTGGATTAAGGCAGGCAGCTTGGATGACTATGTGAAGGCACCGCAGGCCGGTTATCTGTTTGCAAAGGACTTTGCTATGTTTAAATATATTTTATGGGTTTAAAAACAGAAATATTCTACTCTTTTTCCAAGAACAAATGGATAGTGTTTAGCCCATTAAACTTTATCATGGGAGAAATTGGCCACATTTTCCTCCCTCCTTCTCTTCCTTCCTTCCATTCTTCCTCATTTGGAAATCTAACCACTGTTTATAATATTTAAGGTATAAGATGATCACCAGAAACATGCTAAAACCCAAGTTTCTAGGTGTTACTAATGTTTGGGAGAGGTCCCATTAAGAACGATCACCTGGCTGGCTCCATCGGAAGAGCATGCAACTCTTGATCTTGGGGCCATGAGTTTGAGCCCCACTTTGGGTGTTGAGATTAGATAAATAAACAAACAAACAAACAAACTCACACACACACACACACACACACACACACACACACACACACACACACAAGAGTAATCACTTAATCTTCAAAACCACAGGAATTCACCTCCTGGTGATTCCACCTGAGAAATGCCGGCTGTGCTCAGGGAGCATTGGCGTGCCTCTCCTCCATGCAGCCCCCTGAGACTTCATGCCAGGGCTGCCTGCGCCACCAGCTGCCATGCCTCATCTTGCTGGTGCCCAGAGTTCCCTGTAGGTGACGCCCCCGGGTCCCGAGCTCTCCTGGGGTCCGGACCACGCCGTGCCCGAGGGAGGGCGTCCCAGCACTGCTGCCTCGGCCCCGGGGTCTCACAGGTGGCTTAGAGCAGATCTTTCCATTTCTCACTTGTAGTTTTCTCTTGCTCTAGACACGTGTGGGAAGTAAACTGGGCCAGTGACGGACGACAGCTGCTGCCCCACAGCATTCAGAGCATCTTCGTGACCAATTGCCCCCCGTGGATAAGCTCCCCAGTTTTCACAGAAGGCGCTCTGCTGGGTCACCAGGACACCAGTTTCCTAGCAGTGACTCAGGGTGAGCTTCCTGGGAAGCTCCTTAGCCTCCAAAAATACACTTCTGTTGGGTCCATTCTGCCTGTCCATGGAGACAACAGAAAAATATTGCTTTGGGGGGTCCCTGGGGGGCTTAGTCAGTTAAGTGTCCAACTCCTGATGTCGCCTCAGGTCATGATCTCATGGTTCATGGAATTGAGCCCCGGGTCGGGCTCTGGGATGATAGTGAGGAGCCTGCTTGGGACCCTCTCTCTGCCTCTCCCCTGTTGGCGTGCACATGCACTTTTCTCTCTCCCTCACAGTAAATTAATATAAAAAGTTCATAAAAAATCAAAAGAAAACTGTTGCTCAAGGGCAAGCTCCAGCACGTGGTCTTACGGAACAACCCAGTGTTTGTAAACGTATCTGTGAGCTTCTGTTTCGCAAAAAATTGGCCCCGGCCTGTCCAATTATTCCTTAAGCTATAAACATACTGTCGTAAGGAAAGATGCAAAAGCCGGGCACTTGCTTAAAAAATAACCAGTTGCAGGGCATCGGTGTGGCTCTGTACGTTAAGCATCTGACTTCGGCTCAGGTCATGATATCACAGTTCATGAGTTCGAGCCCCACCTCGGGCTCTGTGCGGACAGCTCAGAGCCTGGAGCCTGCTTCGGACTCTGTGTCTCCCTCTCTCTCTGCCCCTGCCCGCTCATGCTCTGTCTCTGTCTCAAAAGTAAATAAACATTAAAAAAAATACGATACCCAGTTGCAATAGTCCTATCTTCTAGCAGATTCACTGTGCAGATAATGCTGTGGCTTCATTCATATTTTTAATGAGTCTAGGAAATAAAAAAATCAAGGCTTTTTGTTGAAGAGATGGTCTGAAGACCATGGCTCAGAACAACTCCGTACTTCCAGCAACAGAACAAAAAGATAAAGTCTAAAGGAGAGTTTCAAATGAGGACGTCCACTGATCAAGTATGTGCCAAATGCCAAAGAGGGCGGAGAAGTTGGCTTTTTGTTGACATGTTTTTGAGATTCTGGAAGTTTACTGACCCTATTTCATTGCATAGGAAAATCGTTCTTGAATTTTACCACGAAAGGCATGCCGGACCATTTTGTTGCTTCAAAGCTTCTCTTTGGTCCCTCCACTCCTACCCTGCTGCTTGCTACAAAGTGAATTCTAAAAGGATTTCTGAGGCAGTACCTCAGGAAAATAGATTCTCCGAACTTGGTGCCCTGCAAAATGCCCACTTTTTCTCAGAAGCTAGGAAAATGCAAATTTGGGTTCTTAGGAGGCTAAAAGTGTCTTTCGTTCAGTTAATCAGTCATCCATCTGATTAATCACCTACAATTAAGTGCAGATGTGGTGGGGAGCACGAGCAAATCAGCTATGATGAAACACAGTCCCTGCATTCAATGGGGGGGTCGTAAGTTCTAGAACTGCAGGGCACTGGGTGATGTGGGATACTGGGGGTCATTGTCAATGCTCTTCCTTCTCCATTTGCTCTTCCACACAGGTCCTGCCAGGGCTGTTCCTCAGGGTGCAGCCTGGCCCCACTTTTCTCCCGTTCCTTTGGTGTTATGCAGCTCCCCACGGTCTGGGATGCAATGGGAAACCTGCTCTCTCCGGAGAGTCCCCATCCACACCCAGCGCTTTATTATCAGCTTCTGCGGACTTCCGTGGTCAGCACAGGGTTTGAATGGCGTGTCCTTCCCACATGTCCTCACGCTTGCCCCGGTGCCAGCAGCCCCTGTCTGCCAGCAGCTGTGGCTGGGAGAGAAAGGACCTCTCGCTGCCACTTGTGAGCCTCCGCTGTGCGTGGGGACCTTGGCTGGGTGCCTCACGCACATTGTCCTTTGCGTTCACCCATCACAACCAGGCAGGTATTAACGCTCCCATTTTATTTTTTTAAATTTTTTTAAAAGTCTATTTATTTTTGAGAGAGAGAGAGAGCACAAGCAGGGGAGAGGCAGAGAGCAAGAGAGGGACACACAGAATCCAAAGCAGGCTCCAGGCTCTGAGCTGTCAGCCCAGAGCGTGACGCAGGGCTCAAACTCATGAACCGTGAGATCATGACCTGAGCCAATGTCGAACACTTAACCAACGGAGCCACTCAGGCACCCCTTTGACCTTTTTTTTTCCAAAAAAATTTTTTAATGTTTACTTATTTTTGAGAGAGAGAGAGCAGGGGAGGGGCAATGAGAGAGGGAGACACAGAATCCAAAGCTGGCTCCAGCTCTGAGCTGTCAGCACAGAGCCTGACCTGGGACTCAAACTCTCCAACTGTGAGATCACGACCTAAGCCAAAGGTAGACGTTTAACTGACTGAGCCACCCGGCACCCCTAACACTCCCATTTTATAAATGACAAAACAGAACTGAGAGTTTATGAAAAGTTCCCAAGGTCTCTGCTGAGTCACAGAGCCAAAACTCAAAACCGGCTCAAAGGAAATAATTTTAAAAACTGAAGACTAGAGTAGCCTGTGGTCCAGGTAAAAAATACAAACTAAACTAAAAACATGCCGCATTTTCCTTTTTCTACAAATATGCAAGCAATCCTATTATTTCCCACACCTTAGAGAGCACCCCCGGGAGGCCCCCAGAGACCCCCCTGATTTAAGGAGTCAGAGAAAAGGGTTGGTCATCTGGGGTGGGTACCCTCATGCTTCTCTGTGGTGACAAGCTTGCCTTGACGTAACATTTCCTAAGAACGCGTTCGCATATGAATGTGCCTACGGCATCACACGGAGCGCTGTGGAGGTTGTCTTTGAAACGTTTCCCCCAAAGTGACCTCTAGCAAAGTCATTAAAATCAAGTAGACATCCTGTGTTGGGTCCTTGTCACTCCAGATCCCGGAAAGGAGAACGGCCAAAATTTACTGATCCAAATCCTGATCACCTGGGAAGGAAGAAGAAAATGTTTTGTTATTCAACACTCCGGCTAATTAAAAAGGAATTGCCTTCTGGACTGGGGAGGGGGGAAAATGGACGGGGAGGGGATTGTGTTTTAGGTACACCTTATACTCAAAACACAATCCTCCGCTCCCTCTACTTTTTCTTTAGAACAAAATGGATTTAAGCTCGCCGGGTATTTGAGGAAAGTCAGACCAGGCAGGTCTAAGCCGTTGGCAAATGTTATTGTCTCTTGTATAGAAGTTGAACAAAATGAGAGGATAATCTGAAATCTGCAAATGAACCCAGGTCACCCGGGTTTTCAGCGGCAGGGCAGCTCTGCCCAGGTAAACCCGTGACTGCTCATGACAATCAGAGTTTATTTTTTGTTTTAAAACGCACAGGGGTAAGTTGGATTCTCTATCAAGCTTTAGTCCTGCCTTGGACTTTATTCTCACACTTCTGTAGAGAAATCACGGAGCCTGCTGTTAGGTCCGACAGGCTGGAGAGAGCATCTTGGGAAATAAAACCCACACAGTGTACCTGTTGGCAAGGGCCTCTGGTCTGACTTGGGAATAATGATGGAAATGTGGACCCCAGCTCACAGATTCGATCTCGCCTACACTCAGCAAGATAGCGATCACATTTTCAGGTGAAACTGGGCCTTCCGAGTGTGGGGGCCTGGGAAGGGGGCACACCACACTGGCTCCGACCCCACCCCAGCCCCCCACTCAAAGTAACTCCCACCTTCCAGTGTCTCCTGCATATACTGCCCCCCACGGCCTCCCAGATTCTCGGGGTACCCCATCTATTGGCCTGGCCTGACCTGGCCTGGTTCCTGGTCTCCTACTTTGGCATCTTTATGAAGTTTTCCGTATCTTGAAAGTCTAAGGCGGCTGCCAATAGCCTGCTCTCTGGCTCAAGTTCAGGAAGGTCTCTCACCCACCCACATAACTGCCCGGTGACCTAAGTGCACCCGAGGGTGAGGTGCCCGAGTGGACGGACAAGTAATTAATTGTTACGACTGTATTAATCAGTGGTCTCCAAATGCACCAGAGGCAAAGGGCCAAGGGTATTTAGTTCCTTTTGGTTGTTTGCATCTAAATTAAAGTAGTCACCGCGTTCATCAATAGTAATTAATATTTCCTGAGCGCTTATCGGTGGCATGGCTTTATGTGAAGTCCACCCAGGGCTTTTCACAACAGACAGGAAGTGAAATCTCTGGTCTCAGTGAGCATATAATAACGGGCAGGTGGTGGTCCTTAATTAGCAACTATTTATGGAGCGCCTGTTCAGGCGCAGTATTTTGCTAGAAGCTTGTCCCTGCCACTCGATAGTCCGAGGAGAGACCCTGGGCGAGCTGGAGTCTGGGAGGATTCAGAGGACTTTGGGCATTTGCTTCCTCACCCCCAGCCCCAGGCAAGGATCATTATCCTGAGCTGCTGACTATCTGTGGTTTCTAACTGGGGGCAGTGCGCCCCCGCAAGGGCATGTTTGCAAATGCAGGGGAGCATTTCTTACTTGCTTTTGGTTGTTGCAGATTAGCACTGAATGTTCAGGGTGAAAGGGTGCTAGCTTCCTGCAGGGCGCCCCACGGCCCTTCCCGACCAAGGACTCTCCCTCTCAGAAGGCCAACAGAACCTCTCTTGCAAATCCACAGAACAAAAGCGATGGAAATACCTGGAAGGCCCAGGAGTCCTCACTGTGTCCTTCCCGCAGACTTTGAGGGTCAGGGGGCTGGGAGTCAGGGCAGCGGCGAGGTGGCCCAAATGCCCAGGAACCTGGGAGCCGCGGCACTGGAGATCAAGCCTCACAGGTGTGTTCTGCTAACAGGTTCAAAGGTTCCTGCCTTTCCTGGTTGTGGCTACGCCTCGTTTCGGGGAAAGGATAAGCGAGACTCTAAGTTTTGGTGTTACTTGGCCCCTGTTTTGAACTTAGCTGTATCACAGGTGTCTTTCAGAATAATTTTCCTTAGTAACTGCAGCCAATCTGAGGAAGAGGAACATAAGCATAAAAGGGACGGTCACCCCACCTGCAGCGAAAGGTTCGTCAGGCCCCTGTCGCCGCCCCAAGCCCTGGCTGCTGCCAAGACCACCTGAGTTCTCGCCAAGCTGCCTGCGGGCTTGAGCAGCCTGAGAGCAGAGACAGAAGGAGAGTCAGTGGCCAAGGGGCAGGTAACCCGGGGTCTGGCATGGAAGGGACGGAGGATGGGGCACCTGGGTCACTAGGTTAAGCGTCCAATTCTTGATTCTGGCTCTGGTTACAATCTCACAGTTTGAGTTCAAGCCCCACATAGGGTTCTGTGTTGGTGGAGCCTGAGATTCTCTCTCCTCTCTGCTTCTCCTCCGCTTGTGCGCGCGCGCGCTCTCGCTCAAAATAAATAAACTTAAGGGGCGCCTGGGTGGCTCAGTCGGTTAAGCCTCCGGCTTCGGCTCAGGTCAGATCTCACGTTTGTGGGTTCGAGCCCCGCAGCAGGCTCTGTGCTGACAGCTAGCTCAGAGCCTGGAGCCTGCTTCTGGTTCTGTGTCTCCTTCTCTCTCTGCCCCTCCCCCTCTCATGCTCTGTCTCTCTCTGTATCAAAAATAAATAAAACATTAAAAAAATAAATAAATAAACTTAAATAAAAAAGGAAGGAAAGGGAAAAACACACGGCCGAAGCAGAGTGTGCGTGGCTAAGCACAGCAGGCTGTTCCAGGAGAGGAATCAAAGTTCAAATCCATTTAGAGCAATGCCCTTCAGGACCAGAAACATGACCTTGGAGAGAGACAGCTGGCTCTGGGGAATGCTGAGGGCACCTTCAGGGTGGAGGAGCAGTCTTCACTCATTCACAAAAAGGGACTCTTGGATGATTAAGGCACAATCTCAAAAAGAGAACACAAATGGCAGTGAAGGAGAGCTTGGGAACGTTGGCATCCGTGCAGAGGTAGGGGGAGCTGGTGATGTGAATTATGGGCACGCGGTGCTCTGCCAGGAGGAGAGACAGGGCTTGGAAATATCTTGCATGACCTTGGAGCCTCCCAGGTAAGCCACCAATGTTGGCAGAAGCCTTTTTTAAAAAAAGGTTTATTTATTTATTTTGTGAGAGAGAATGTCCAGCAGGCTCCACACTGCCAGCACAGAGCCCGATGTGGGGCTCAAACCCATGGACCATGAGAACCCAGCCTGAGCCAAAGTCACACGCTTGAGACCTAGCCACCCAGGGGCCCCCGGGCAGAAGGCTTTTAAGACCATGTTCCACCATTTCCTACTGTGTGACCCTAAACACCTCTGAGCCTCCAGTTCCACATCCTTCAGTGAAGATATTACCCACTCTGGGTCTGGTGCGAAAATTAGGAATAAAGTACTAAATACAAGCCTAATTCCCAGCACCTCAGAGGTCATCACCAGACAGTAGGTATTATTATTTGACCTTTTTCTGAGAATACCCCAAAACAGCTTCTTCCTACCTAAATAAACTAAGGTTTAATTCCAAAGTGTTCCTACCACATATGTGTTTTTGACATATATTTTTTCAAGGCAGTGATTATAGAATATTTTATCTGATCATCAAAAACATTGCTGTAAGATGCCTTCTCGTAGGGACAATATCAGTTAGAACTCACGGTTGCAAAAGACAGCAAACCACATTTAAACTGGCTCACGATGAAAAGTGGAATCTTCCCCCCATTTAAACTGAAAAATACAGGGGTGAATCCGCCTGGCTTTAGGATTGGCCAGATCTGTGGCTCAAATAATATTGCCAAGACTCGGTTTCTCTCTTTCCGTCTTTTGATCTATTAAACAGAAACTCCCCTCAGGGTGGCACCAAGGCTCCCGAGTCTCCAGACCCTGGATTCAAATCCTAACGGGTTCTCCATGAGCCTGGAGACATAATGTGCTTGAACTACAGTCCCATTTTCCTAAAAAAATTTTTTAATGTTTTTATTTATTCTTGAGAGAGAGAGAGAGAGAGAGAGAGAGAGAGAGAGAGAGTGAGCAGGAGAGGGTCAGAGAGAGAGGGAGACACAGACTCTGAAGCAGGCTCCAGGCTCTGAGCTAGCTGTCAGCACAGAGCCCGACACGGGGCTGGAACCTACAAACCGTGAGATCATGTAGAGTCACATTTTCGTCCCCAAACCCGTCACTGAGGCTAAGAGAACCCAGTGCCTTGATGGACCAGGCCGGGCTCCCCCGGGGCACCCTGGTCTGGAGGATGACACCCGCCTGAAGTGCATGAACTGAGCAGGACGGAGGACTGTTCTCCAAAAGGAAATGCAAGATGAACGGATCTGGGGCTGAAAACCAAATCCACTTCGCAAATTCTTTATTCCTGCTGGGCCACAGCCAGGTTTCTTCAGGTCATTCGAACATAGGGCTGACAGGGCCAAAGTACGGCCCGAGACCCACCGTGATCTAAATACGTTGGGGTGCCTGCTAATAATTCAGGCTCGTGGTCCCACCCCAGACATGCTCCAGCGGAACTCGAGCTGGGCCCCCAAATCAGCATTTTATGTTTTAAAGATTTTATTTTTAAGTAATCTCTACACCGAACATGGGGCTTGAACTTACAACCCAGAGATCAAAAGTCACATGCTCCACTGACTGAGCCAGCCAGAAGGGCCCCAAATCAGCATTTTAAAATGAGCTGTCATAGACGCCTGGGTGGCTCGGTCAGTTAAGCATCTGACTTCAGCTCAGGTCATGATCTCACGGTTTGTGAATCGAGCCCCATGTCAGGCTCTCTGCTGTCAGCACAGAGCATGGTTCGAATCGTCTTCCTCTCTCTTTCTCTGCCTCTCCCCTACTTGTGCTCTCTCTCTCTCTCTCTCAAAAATAAATTAACATTTAAATTTTTTAAATGTTTTCTTAAATTTATTTTTGAGAGACAGACAGAGCATGATCAGGGGAGGGGCAGAGAGAGAGGGAGACACGGAATCCGAAGCAGGCTCCAGGCTCTGAGCTGTCAGCACAGAGCCTGATGTAGGGCGCGAACTCGTGAACCTCGAGATCGTGACCTGAGCCAAAGTCGGCTGCTTAACTGACTCAGCCATCCAGGAGCCCAAAAATAAACAAACATTTAAAAAAATCTTTAAGTAAACTCTCAGAAGATTCTAGCGGACAGGGAAGTTTGAGAACAACTGAAATGTAAACCCTGGGCCACATCAACGCAAAGAGCTCAGTAGAAACTGTAAGAGTTACCTTAAAAAGGCGACCGAGTGGCCATTCTGCTGTAGGTTAGAGAACTCCGTGCACCGACGACCCCCACCCCCTCACCTGCAGACCTGGAATGTCCTGCGCCAGTTTGGAAACAGCCAATCATGAAGCTCCAGCTTCCCATCACCCTGACAGAGGAGACGACCTATTCCATCCCGCCACGTCCCTGAAATGCCCTTATTTGATAATCTGCCCTCCCAAGATCAAACCCAGAACCCCTTCACCCATAACCCCCGCCCATTGCCTATCAGGCGCGACTTCCCTGACTCCCCACTCCCGGGGTCATGGGACCTCGCCTGGGAATCGCAGATCCCAATAAAGGCTTTCTTGGCTCCATAACGTAGTCTTTTTCCTCCCGTCTCTGCTTCCATCTATTAAATCTTACAGAAACAACGCCAAATCAGCCTTCAAACTGAAGAAAAGAAACTCCAACAACAAACTTTGAGTCACTTCTGGGAGGACCTTGCCTTGCTCACATATGTAGAGAAGGCTCACACGGTGTTTGCATTTTATCCTTTCAATGGATTATCCATTGGCTGCGGTGCCGCACAGAACTACCCTCTTTACCAACAGGAAACTGAGGTAAAGGGCTGCTAAAGCCACAGAAATGAAGTCCCGTCTCTAAGGCTATGTCTTAATTTGCTTAATATTCCAGCTTTATTCTTCTCTATAAACAGTGTTGAACTAAACGAAAATTTTCATAGATCAAGAGAAGACCCAAACCGGAAGCAAGTTCCCTGCACATTTAACTCTGAGTTTATTTTTTTATTCTGGCTAAGAACTTCCATTTCGTGGACTGAACACCAGTTTTCTGAGTTCAGGGGGCCCCCGGCCCCCGCTCCTTTGTTGGGGATCTAAATATGCCAGGAATCCAATGAAAATACCACTAAGCACATTTGCAGGACAAGCCTCTTCCCAGGGGGAGACTCCTAGAGCAGAGTAAACAATATGAAACCCAATGCCTGCTTTAAATCCCCTTCCAGAGTGACGTGGGCCGGTTGGATTTGACGTCTTTCAGTAAAAGTGGGGTCTGACAGAACCGCGGACACTCCCACCTCGCATGCAGGATTCTGGCTGTTCTGCTTCCAACGTTCAACGGTGTTTTTACCGCCTTTTTATGGCGTCCCTCTTGGCAAGTCAGCAGTCACATTTCATAGCAAAAATCGCTGCCAAACAAAGGCCGTACGAAGCAAGTTTACTGCCACTTCTGTTTTCTAAGGGATCCTTCCAGACGCACAGACCACAACAGCATCAGTCTTGGCTGTGGCAGTGATGGGAGGGCCTCGGATCTTCGGTGAGGAATTAGGAATTAGGATCACTGCCTGGTTTTTTCCTACAGTGCTTTCCTCAACAGCGCCCTTCCCTTTCATACATTTTGCTGATGGTATTACTTTACATTTATTTAAATTAAATCTCTTCTCATTTACCTCGATCTCTCACTCAGCCTGCCATACCACAATTTCATTATTTTTTCTTCTGTCTTCCTTCCTCCCTCGCTCCCTTCCTTCCTTCTTTCCTTCCTTCCTTCCTTCCTCTGCCTTGTGTAGTTTAGTGGCACCACACTGGTGTCCTTCCTCTCATTAATAAATAAATCAGAGTAAAACTCTTGGCCGAAACGGATCACCAAGACGCTAGAGTTGACACCCTCCCCATTTGGGAGTGAGCCATTCCTAAGTCTTTGCCTCGGTGCATCTGATTGTCGAGAACAATTTTGCTTTGGTCATGGGAGGCCGTAGCAATGCTTGTAGATTTGGTTCTATCAGAGCGGGATTAGTTTCATCTCTGGGACTAGCATCAATCTTTCCCCCTCCTGATTGATTTGGTTTTCCTTCTTATAATCATCTACTGAACAGTCAGCAAGTTTGTGCTTCCTTTTCTCTTCAAAATAGGCCTTGATCAAAGGCACCTGCACACACAGGCCTATCTCCCCAAGTCCACACCGGAGGTTTGTCGTGTCGTTGGCTTCCCAGCCCAGGGCATGCTTGCAGCTGCGCAGAGCAGTGCTCAGTGGTCGGCACTAGATTCCAAGTCAGGACTAGCGTTCCCCGGCCGGCACAGGACACTGTGTCACCGTGTCTTGGTCTGTGTGTGTCTGGTCTTTGTGTCCCTCCATTTGTAAAATGGAGAACAACCAACAAAGTGTAGAGAGCATGGGAACACGCTCATGTCTGAGGATATCTATGAGAGGCTGTGATTAAAAATAAAGAAATCTTCAAAAATTAAAGCCCTGAAGAACAGAATAACACGAGGAGATCATTTATATAGGACTGAAAGCATAGAATACAGGATTCGGGTGGTCGGCGTTCAGCCCTGCGGTGTGAACGGCTCTCAGGCGGCCCACAGGTTGGTGACCGAGCGTTGTATCTCTATATGGGTGTAGGTACCATTATTGCCAATGCCTTTGAGTTTTCGCTTCATCCCATATTGCCTGATGCACCCTACTTTTGAAAAGTTGCTGTGTTCTTGGAGGACGTCCCATAATCATTTGGGCCGCACTGAGCATTCAAGTCAAGTTTTTAATCATTAATTTTAGAGAAACTAATGAAACACTCGCTTTTCGTGCAGAAGTGACTTCCCCAAGATCACACAGTTAAGTCACTTCCAGGTCCAGAGCCCCAACCCAGGGGGCAATTTCGTGTGATGGTAAAGAATTCAGGCCTTGGTGACTATCAGCCTGGGCTTTACAACCGTCAAAAGCGAGTCACACATTTGTCATTATTTTCTGTTTTCTCGGGAAACCCAAGAACATTGATTAAAAAGAGCTAGCTCTAACTAGTCATGTTTAAAAATGATTGTTATAAAATGTCAGTTATCCTATAGCCAGAACATATAATATCAATTGATCCAATTTTGAGAAAGAATAATGAGGGCAGACATATATTCAAGTATATTTAAACATATACATTGAACATATTACATTCACACAGGAACAATCATTAAAAGGTGCAATACTCACACAGAAGTGGACGGACAAATCAGCAGAAGAAATGGTATATTATCCAGTCCATTGTGCTAAAAAAAACATTGAAGACTCATTTGGAAAGAAACTATTTATGGCCACTGACCCACTATAGCAGAAAACAAGCTACAAGTGAATTTAAACAGTGAATGTAAAATAAAAATCACAATAAAAATTTAGAAAAAAATAACCAAATATTTATATGACATATGGCTGAGAAAGGACTTTATAAACATTTTTTAACGGAAAAACTATGAAGAAGAAGAAAGCAATACGTTTGATTACACAAAAATATAAAACTTAGGCACATAAGAATCCATTTAAGACACGACAATAAACTAGCAAATGGCAGACCAAGAGTTACTTGTTTCTTCATTCAGCCATCAGCAAATATTTCTTGAGACTGACTAGGCAGTGGGTGTTTGCTGGGTGCCGGGTGGACACCGGGAGGTAACACAGACAGACAGAGCTGCCTGCCCTTATGGCCAAGCAGGTAGACAGTAGACAGATTATTAAGGTAAGCAATGAACCCCAGACAGAAAAATGGACAAAGGACACAAGCAGATAGTTCACCTAAGAGGAAAACGAACACCTAAGAAATCTCTGTGTTGTTCTTACCCAAGTGTGTCCTAAATTCTATAGGCAGGACCTGTGTCAACCGTCTGGCACCGTCCCATGAGACCAGCCTCACTCCTATGGCTCCGGGTCAGACCTTCGCCGACAGGTGACCTGTCCATCCCTGTCCATGGGCCTGCTGCCATGCTTTGCCATTCCTGCCACCGGGGTGTTCAAGGCTCCAGGCTATGGAACCAGTGTCTGGTTTGGGATCCTGGCCCCTCCACTTCACGCATCCTTGGGCAAGTTACTTAGCCTCTCTGTGCCTCTGTTTCCCTCATTTATAGAGTGCGGATTAGAGTAGTGCCTGCCTCAGTGTTAGGGTCAAGGTCGAATGAGCAGACGTGTGTGAAGACGTTTGGAACAGTGCCTGGTACAGAGAAAGCACTCGATGCAGAGCAGTTATTATGAAACCCCCCTCTCGGGACACCCAGCAGGGGCTCTCGTGATGGGACAGGAGGAAGAATCCATTCCCCACAGGCCAGAGAGAGCAGGACCTGGGCTCAGCACCTCCCTGGCTCCCTGCCGTGGCCTTCCTCACCCTAATGGGAAGACTGCGGCCACGACGCAGCTCCCGGACTGAATAGCGCAGGATCTCAGGACCCAGAGACTCTTGCTTTTCATCATTTCCAGCGACGCGTTGGGTCCCCATTTTCTGTGTTCAAAAGCACTGCACTGCACCCCTTCCTGATGACTTTTCATGAACAAATTCATGATGGCTCACCGAGTTCTAAAAAAGCCCTACTTTGCCTGTCTCTTGAGCCCATGGGAAGCAATGAAAAAGACTGGATGAGGGTCCTAAATAATGAAAGAGTAAAAGAAATCTTGTGAGCATTCTTCCCAATATGTTGTTGAAAACTACCCTTAACATATACACGTTTATTTTTCTGCCTTGGCCTCTTCAGGCATCTCCCGTTGTAAATGCCACAATCCTCAGTATTTCAGTGTAACTCGGTCTCGTCCTGGAAAAGCTGGTAGATAGCAAACCCACCGTTCTCCAAGGGAAAAGGGGGATTTAAGGTTCGCGTTCCAAACGGCTGGCGTGAAATTTGAGGGTCTCTTCGGTCATTGGCTTGAGAGCAAGGCCATGAATAACTAACACTTTTGAAACATCTTTATTATACCTACTCCTTTATAAAGCACCTTAGGAAGGAGAAAGTATTACAGGGAGGATTTTGACTCTTCTAGAACTCTACTGTGATGCTGGTTCACAAATGCAAGACGCCTTTCAGTTTGACAATAAAAATATAGCTCTTGGCTATAAATATAGATTTTTCAAAAGCATGCAATATGCCCCAATTTTTGTTTCCAAATTTGGAAATCCCTTCTAACTCCAGCCCTCCAGAATTGCAAGCAAGAATATTCTAATTCAACAAAAAGTCATGTTCAAGGATATTAGCACAGTTACAAAACATAGGAGGGGTACTAGGCTCATAGCCCGGCGTACATAAAGTTAATAGACACGTAGCTTTGAGAAGGGCTTTCTGTTTCAGATTTCATTTTAATTGTAGCCTGGTTTCACCTTTATTTTTCCTTAACCCATGTCCTCTGTTTTAGGCCACACTTAAAGGAAGCATTTACATAAGGACATTTTTGCCTAGTGAAGAACTATGGGCTAAATAAATATCCTGCTGATAACCTACAGGCCAGTTACGCAAACGAATGAACAGACTATATTGGACAATAGAACCTGGGAAGCCTAGAAATGAGAGAAGTTCCCCTACCTACACTTGGCCTGCCACCTGCCAAGGATTCCCATTGAGGAGGAAGGGGGCCAGCGTCCCAAGATCTTCCAAAGGTTCAACACAAGCCAGAAATCCTGATTTTTATGAGAAAGCTGCAAACTTTTTAATTTTGAAAACTATGCGAAAATCAGAACAGAACACCAAATAGCCAAGCGAATACACACACGCATCTGTAGGCAGTAACTGCTTTGTGGGCTCCAGTTAGTGAACTCCGTGATTAGCCAGCTATTTGATGTTGTTTCCTTTTGTTTTTAGTTATTTGAGTGCTAATTGCACTTCACAACAAATGGAGACTCTTCATAAAGCACCGAATTTGAAGATATAAATGTATTCAAGTCAATTAACACGAGAGCGCAGGGGCACCTGGGTGGCTCAGTCGGCTGAGCGTCTGCTCAGGTCATGATCTCGAGGTCTGTGGGTCCGAGTCCCGCGTCAGGCTCTGTGCTGACAGCTAGCTCAGAGCCTGGAGCCTGCTTCCGATTCTGTACCTCCCTCTCTCTCTGACCCCCACCCCTGCTCACGCTATCTCTGCCTCTCAAAAATAAATAAAAAATATTTAAAAATTTAAAAAAATAACAAGAGAGCTCAAAGCAGATCTTATCCAGATAACCATCATTAGAAACATAATACGCTTGGAGAGTGTACGACGTTTGGCATTTTATGAATCAGGCTTGTTGTAAGAGGCAGGCTAGCATGGTTCTAGAATGAAAGTTTTCCATGATGCCATATGCCGGACCCACGAGACACTTAAAGAAACACTTCCTCCTTTCCTGTTTCCATTTCCACCTCCTGTGTCCTAACTTTCTTCTTCCAGATGAGTCAGTTCTACCCTCCTGGTCTAAGTTCATTATATCCATGGTTCAGGCTATTTTTCTCAATGGCCTAAACAGGTCATATTTGGTTCTGAAATGCATGATTCCACTTTTTTACTTTATTCACAACATTATCCTTAGGTGGATATTAAAATCAGTCTTAAGGAAATCATGCCCCCCATTTTCAAGCCCAGCAGTGCCTTCCTTCTGTCACAGAACCCCCCACCCCCATCCCATTTCTGTTCTTTTTTTTTTTAATGTTTTATTTTATTTTTGATACAGAGAGAGACAGAGCATGAGAGGGGGAGGAGCAGAGAGAGAAGGAGACACAGAATCGGAAGCAGGCTCCAGGCTCTGAGCTAGCGGTCAGCACAGAGCCTGACGCGGGGCTCGAACCCACGAACGTGAGATCTGACCTGAGCCGACATCAGAGGCTTAACCGATTGAGCCACCCAGGCGCCCCCCATTTCTGTTCTTGTCCGGCGGAAGTCAATGACAGCCATTGTCCGCACAGGCCATGGGGTCATTTGCAATTGGTCACAGGCTACCTGGCTGGGGACTGAGCTGGGAACAGGCTGCTGGCCTCCATGCCCGTCTACTCTTCTTAAACTTGTTCCTCTCGCCACGTTGAAGACCCAAACAAGATCACTCTTACCCCTAAGGAGTCCTGCCCTTGAAACAAACAAAATAGCTAGAGAACCACTTCCAATGTGAATCCTTTAGAAACTTGGTTTTCTCCCAAGTAGGTATCTAGGAATACGATGGGTGAGGTAAGGCAGTTTAAGATATAAGAGGTGAAAGAAATATTCTGGAGGTTTAGAAACACGGTCTGGGAGTTAGTGATTACATAATTGTAGACGCATTCAGGAAAAGGAATTCCCAAGGTCAGGTACTGTGTGTGGCCCCGGAAATGCAAAGACACGTATGTTACGACTACCGTACCTTATTAACATAGTAACGTAAATGAGAGGGGGGCCCTTCCTTCAAGGATCTCGGTGTCTAGAAACCGGAGCAGACAAGTCACTCTGTAATTACCAATTTGCTATAGAAAGTGAAACCCAAAGGGCTTAAGGGTAGGTTTTAAAGAAAATTTAGCTACTGGAACAGGGCTTTGAAAGAAGGGTCGCCCAGGAAGACAAGCTGAGGAAGAGAGAAGGCGGATACAGTTTCCCTGACCTACTAAAACCATGAGGGCTGCTTCTGGCCCCGACGTGTCGGCCTTGTCCCCAGACAGCTGCTGGATGAGGCGGGCGCTCGGAGCCGAGCAGCCAGACTAGGCGGCCCTTGAAGATGAAGAATGTGAGGGGTGAAGGGAGGTTGGCAAAAAAAGAGGAGGGCATGTCGGCAGGTTCAAGGGCTCTGGAGGAAACCAGAGGTGGGTCCTGGGAGGGGCGGGAGCCGCTCTGGTCGGCTAGCAGCAGGGTGAGCCAGCGGGGGGTGAGGAATGAGGGTAACTGGGACACCCCTGCAAGGGCAGAGCCTTCCAGCCAAGGCAGGCGCGGGCACTTCGCCAACCAGACCAGGTGGAGAAGAAGGGAAGACATAGGACCAGCCGCCCGCTGTGAAGGTACCAAGACGGAGCCCTGGCGGCGAAGAACAGCAGAGAACACGGGACACAAGCTAGCCCGAGCAGGCAGGTGCTGTCCTTGTCGGGAAGGAGGAAAAGCTGAGGACAGCCCAGAGCACAGCGCCCTAGAGGAGAATGCCTCTGGGCAGGCAGGGGCTCCCTGCTGGGGCTTTGCCCCTCACCCAGGTCGCCTGAGCCCGGGTCAAGGCCAGAACATCCCAGACAGAGCTTGAACCCCACACTTGACACACACAACGGCCAGGGCCGCTCGCAGGCTGGCACGGACCTGCCTGTTGGTGCCCTCCAGCGGCCATCCATCAGCCTGCCCTTTGTTAAGTGGCTGGCTTCAACCCAGCCAAAGCCAGGAAATCGCTCTCCTTAATCCTCGATTTGTTAATTATTTAAACAGTGTGTGTGTGTGTGTGTGTGTGTGTGTGTGTGTGTGCGCGTCTGTGTGCGTGTATGTGTTTAATTTCCTTTATTAAAAAAGCACACCGTGCCTATGGGGACGGCAGTGCTGTACGAGGCTGGAAGGACACCCGAGAGATTTCATCCCGAGGATGAGCCCGTCAGCCGGCGAGAAGGTCTTCGAGGAAGCCGGCGATCCGAAGATTCTAGTGGCAACAGAGACTCCTAGCGGCGACAGTGAGCGCGGGCTCCCCGCGCCTCCAGCCTCGGCCGGCTCAGGCATCCGGCCTTCCTGCCTCCCCGCCCGGCCCTGCCTTCCTGCACCTGCTCTTCCGGACTCCTCTGCTCCGGGCAGGGCTTGGGGCTGCTCCTCAGCCCCGGGCACAGCCGGGCTCTCCTGACGCTGTGATGATGGACAGAGGGGCCCAGATTTATGCCTGTCATCTCGTAGGTCCTTAAAAGATAGGCACATGGTGGATACCATGATATTTAAGGTTTCCTAAGTATATACTCTGTGCCAGGCACAGTTCTAAACACTATCTTACCTCGTTACCCCTTCTCTCACACCTCTGAGGTGGGCTCCCTTGTATCTCCGTTTAACAGACTGGAAGGGGATGCAGAGAGAGGTGGGTGAACCGGCCCAAGTTCACACAGCTGTCAGACACTGGGGGCCACGCCCCTGGCCATGCCCCTCCCTCCGCTCCTTCGCGCCCCGGGTAGGAGAAAGCAGAGTTCCCCCGGGTTTGTGGGGTCCCCGGGCCTGTCTTTCACCCGGGTTCCCCGATGGATCAGAATTTAAATGGGAACAGTGAAATCAGAAACAGGTGTGTCAAAAACATGGGTGCATCGTTTTAGAGAAATTGAGAAGAGAAAGCTGTTTCTAAGCATGACACATAACCCAGGAAACATCCGAGAAAAAATCGACAGGCCCAAACACATAAGAAATTTTAAATTCTATTTGGCTATAAAACAGCAAAACTGAACTACTAGGGAACTATTCACACTGCTCGTTAGGAATGAATGGCTGTGTTTACTAACATTCCAAAAATTCTTCCCAGTAAAAAATGTGAACAGGCATTTCACAGGGAAAGAACTAAAAATGCATGGTAAGCAAACGCAAAAGATATTCAACTTCATTTATCTTTGTTTACACCTGTAAAGTTTGCAACCATGAGTTCACATCACTATCTCTGTTTTCAATTGTTCACCCCAGCTTCTGTCTAGTGTCCCCGTTTTCCATAGTCCTAACTGCTCTCTCCAGCATGCAAAACCTGGCTCCTAGGACCCTCACTATATTTACTTATTTAATCAATCCCAAAAAAGGGATTTTTTTTTTCCCACTGCCCTGTGCAGATACCCACCCTTCTTGGCCCCCCTTTTAATTCAGATATTGTCTAAAAATAAATCTAATTGTGTGAAATAATTGGCCCCAAGCCCATAGATCTTTGAATAAAATTGCTTTCCTAAAGGGTGTGCCAATTCCTAACTTCGTAAAAATCACATTTGAGGGCCTGTTTAACCGCATCTTTGCTGGCATCGGGTATTACCCATTTTCCCAGCTTCTTTTCCTTTTGGTGCCCTCCCATAATTGATGTGCCAAAGACAGAGATAGAATCCTAGAGCTGTTTATGGAAGCATTTCACCTTGCCCACCTGGGTCAGCTGGTCTGTACTGAACACTCTAAGACAGATGGGTTTTGATATGATTAGCTGGTGAACCGTGTAGTAGTATTAAATCTTCAGTATAATGAATACTTTTTTTTATAGTTGATTATTAAGTTGGTTTCCATATAACACCCAGTGCTCTTCCCCACAAGTACCCTCCTCCATATCCATCGCCCCCCTTCCCCTTTCCCCCTCCCTCTTCAGCCCACAGTTTCTTTTCAGTATTTAAGAGTCTCTCATGATTTGGCTCCCTCTCTCTCCCTAACTCTTTCCCCCCTTCCCCTCCCCATGGCCCTCTGTTAGGTTTCTCCTATTACATTTATGAGTGCAAACATATGGTATCTGTCCTTCTCTGCCTGACTTATTTCACTTAGCATGACACCCTCGAGGTCCAACCACGTTGCTACAAATGGCCAGATTTCATTCTTTCTCATTGCCATGTACTACTCCATTGTACAGATACACCACATCTTCTTGATCCACTCATCAGGTGATGGACATTTCGGCTCTTTCCAAGATTTGGCTATTGTTGACAGGGCCGCTGTGAATGCTTATTTATCATTGAGAGAGCACAAGTGTGGAAGGGGCAGAGAAAGGTGGACAGAGGATCTCAAGAGGGATCTGTGCTGATGGACTGACCACCTGACAGCAATGAGCCCGACATGGGGGCCCACGAACTTTGAGATCACAACTTGAGCCAAAGTCGGCCACTCAACTAACTGAGCCACCCAGGTGCCCCTAATACATCCCATCAGTGGGCTTACGCTGCCCTCCATTCAAAAAGTAGGAATATGCACCAATATGTGCTAGATTCTGCAGGGTTTTCAAAATGTGTAAGTTAGAGTCTGTGCCCTCAAAGATCTTGTTTATTTGGTTTTTTTGTTTTTAGTTTTGTTACATTTATTTATTTGTTTTGGAAACTACACCCAGTGTTTGTACTCATGACCTCGAGGTCAAGGGTCCCAGGCTCTAGCGGCTGGGCTACCAGCCACGTGCGCCGATGAGCCTGCATTTTTGAGAAGGCCAGATATTCTGATGGGATCATGAACACAGCGTTCGTGTGATATGGTGCCTGACTTCTCTGGGCTTCACGGTAGTCATCTGGAAAGCGATACATCCAGCCTTCCAGCACCAATATTCTGTGTGGCTTCCTAATCACACCCACTGTCTTTCCACTGACCCCCTCCTCCCCAGCACATGCGCTGTGCTCCGAGCAAACTGCGCACGCGCTATGCTCAGAGCAACCGGGTCCCTGTCCGCCAGGCACCCACGTGAGGTCACTAACGTGGATGACAGGCCACAGGCAACCACCATGCTCCAAGCACCCCATTTACTTACCATAACTGTATTAAGGTCGTTATTTTAATCCCCACTTTTCAGATATGGAAATATTTAGAATTTAGACATTTAGGTACCGAGACTTCAAGGTCTTGGGGGCGCGCCTGAGTGGCTCAGTCGGTTAAGCATCCGGCTTCGGCTCAGGTCATGATCTCACGGTTCGTGGGTTCGAGCCCTGCATCAGGCTGTGTGCTGACAGCTAGCTCAGAGCCTGGAGCCTGCTTCAGATTCTGTGTCTCCCTCTCTCTCTGACCCTCCCCTGCTCCAGCTGTCTCTCTCTGTCTCTCAAAAATAAAAAGCAATAAAAAAAAATTTAAAAAAAAAAGAAGGTCTTGGGAAAAGGCCCTAGGGAGTGGGACCAAAAGCGGAACCCCAGTCCGTGGGACCCTAACCGGTGTACCGTTCTGTTGCCACGGGCAACTGCATCCCACTGTCTCCTTTCTTACCTGTCTCCTGCCTGTCTGCCCCAGCGACTCTCCTCCCCTTTCTCTTTGATTGTCTAACGCCTATCCATCCATCAAAGTTCAGCTGAAAATCCCACGGGATCCCCTAGGCCACCCAGGCTGCACCATGCGCCTGAGGAAGCCAAACCACAGTCTCTGACAGACTCCACAAGGTCACCGAGTTCGTGTGTAATGAACATGGACGGGATTCCCCAAGAAGTAACTCCTGGACCCCACAGTGCCTTCTAATGACTCTCTTGTCCCCTTGGGCGGAAACTCTTTTCTGACAAATGTCCCCCGTATCTACTGCACTTTATAAAGTCCTCCTGGCTGACTGTCATTCTGAGTTGCCCGCCTGATGGAGATAGAAGCAGGTGCATATGCGTGTGAAAGGGAAATTAATTCCAGGCTTGCAGAAGGAAGGAGACTGAATCTGGAAAAGGTGCCTCATTGGTGTAAAAAGGCCACGGCGGTTGTTGGCACTGAGCCATGCTCATCCCGCCAGCCTCGGCTCGTAGTGGATTTATGTTCTTTGTCACCTCCATCTTTGGAAGGAGCCACTCCACTGACTTGTTACCATTCTCCCTCTCACAGAATGGCCCGGGTAGGAGGGAAGGGGGAGCACATTTCTCTCAAGCCCATGGGCCCAAAATTGGTCTGAATCTGCAGCGAGCAGTCATTACTCTCACTGTTGCGTGGTTGTGTCTGTAAACCAGTGGTTTGAGCTGAAGACCTGCGGCACAGATGTCCACCCCCATTGGCACCACATCTCACTTCCTTGTCCCCAACCTCAAAGGAAAATGCCTGGCCTGGCTGGGCCTTGTGACTTTTAACATCTATTATTTTGGAAGCACAATGGAGGACAAGAAAAGGAAGCGTAAACCCGTTCCAATAATAATAATAATCTGCCTGTGGGGCACCGGGGTGGTTCAGTTGGTTAAGAGTCTCACTCCTGATTTCAGCTCAGGTCACGATCTCAGGGCTTTGGGGATCGAGCCCCACATCGGGCTCTGTGCCAATGGCCTGGAGCCTGCTTGGGATTCTCTCTCTCTCTCTCTCTCTCTCTCTCTCTGCCCTTCCTCCACTTGTGCACATGCTCTCTCTCTCTCTCTCTCTCTTAAAATAAATAAATAAACTAAAATAAAAATAAAAGACACTTGCGAAATAATAATAATCTCCCTGCAACCACAGTGGTAATGTCGGGAGTCATGCTCCGTATGTGTAGAGAGGGCCCCGGGGCTGAGGCGTCTCGAAGCCGGGGCTCACGGTCTCCAGCTGTCCTGACGGGCACCCTTCCTTTCACTCAGAGAATTCCTCTTGCTCCCAAACAAAGCGTTGGAGCTCCATCATTTCCTACCCTTGTCTCTGCCCTTCTGGAAGAGGCAGGGATCAAACTACACATGGCCTCTCTTTCTTCCATGAGCATGGCTGTGGTCGGAGGCCAGGAGTCCTAATGTTGGGGCAAAGAGAGGCGGGTGGCCCTCCTCAGAGACCTCTGGACTCAACTCTAGGACTGCCCCCACTTAGCCCACACCTAAAGGGACAGGGGCAAAGAGTAACAAGAAGGCCAAGAGAGTACAGATAGAGGCCTCGCCCTAAGTGTGCCAATTTGAAAACATGGCCCCACATTCTTTGACGTCCTGTCCAGAGGTTGGGTCTCTGTTCTTGAACTTGAGCCCTGCAACCATTTACCTGACTGAATACAGTGGACGCAAAAAAGTTTTGTGCCGGGTTCCTAGCCCTAAGAAAAGCAGTACCCACTTCCTGTCTCACCGGGAGCCCAACCACCAGACTGTGAGGACGCCCACGCACATCATGGAGAGGCCCATGGGGACAGAAGCCACATCCCCTGGCCCTCAGCACCGCGGGAGCTCCTGTCCAACAGCCAATTCCAATCTCCAGCATCTTGTATGCGAGTCCCCCAGCCATGTCTGTCCCCGTGGAGGTGCCCCAGCCGGTGCCATATGCAACGTCTGAGCCTTCTCCTGCACCCAGACCCCCGACAGAATTGCAGACCCCATCAGCTACCCCACTTGAGCTTCAGAAGGTTAGCGCCGGAACTCCAGTCCCCTTGCCTCCCAGACTCCAGTCTTTACCCCCCTGCTGTCGTGGGAACTTTGCACTCCCTTGCATGCCCATCACAGTGCTTTATGGAAACCAGATGCCCCCATGGGACCAAGATGGGGTGAGACCAAGAAGGGGAGGGCCTACGAGGAAACTCAAGGAAAGTGAGTCACAGAGGCCGAGAGAAGACCAAGTTCAAGGAGATCAGGATGACAGGTCCCAAATGTTACAGAAAAAAAGACAGAAGCATCTCCTGGATTTGGGATTATGGACAAAGTCGGTTTCCGTGGAGCTGAAGGGACAGAAATGAAATCAGGGTGGATTCAAGTACCTCAGAGGGAGGAAGTCCAGACAGTACTCACAGGCAGGTCCCTCCCAACGTTTGTTGAGAAAGGAAGGCCAGCCGGGGAGTAAGTCTAAAGGGAAAGTGGAAGGCTACTTACTGGGTCCTTCTCATTTCTAACTTAGTCTGGTTTTTAAGATGGAGATTGTAAAGGGAGGTTACTCTAGAGAGCAGCAGAGGGGAGGGGATGATCACTGAGGTCTGGGGATGGGAGAGGGAAGGGGACTGCCAGGTGAGCCCCTGGAGATCCCAGGGGACCGGGAGCCAGGAAGCCAGGGTGCAGGAGGGGCTGAAGGCAGCAAGCTGGAAGGAGTCAGGCGACTCGCTGTCAGGTGGCAGGTGCACGCTCCTAATGCAGGTGGTCTTTTACAGAACAACAAAAATACTATTTTCCAAAGAAAACTATCTTGTCTAAATGTGCGTTTATCCCTTCTTTATATAAGGAGTAAGCAGCGACTGTCCACATTGTAAGTGGCTTTGGGAGGGTAGCCGGCCCCACTGCCCTGCCTCCGAGTCACCTCTGCGCCGTGCCTTGCACGAGTGGGACCGGAGAAGAGGAAAGGGACCTCACGGGCCATCCCGGCTCCTCAGCGCCACCCAGTGGAATCGGGGCGGAACATCACGCGGCTCAGAGGGGCTCTGGCGTAAAATCACCCTTTGTCTTCACAAGGTGCTTTTCCTGCCAAAGCAAACCGCCCAGTGTTGGTACTGGAAGCGCAATCCTGCGAAACAAAGCCCTGACTTTTTTTTATAGCAACAGTGGAAACCAGACCCCACTTCCTTCCTCCAGGATCGGGGCTTTATTGATGCTGGTGGAATAGGTCATCTTGTTTCAGAGTTGACCCGATGCCATCCCTACTCAAAGAGGGAGAGAGGAGAAATATTTAAACTCTCCCAGGGACCTTATCAAAGGTTCTTCTGTTCAGGTTACCCGTAACAAAGGACTCTCAGATGGGCGTTTCTTGATTTCTTTCTCTCTTTCTTTCCTTCCTCCTTTCCGTCTTTTTCTCTTTTAAGTTTCTTAATAACACTGAGCCTGAAGGTCTCTTGCCCTCCTGGTAAAGGGCACGTGAGTGGGGGGCGTGTGACGAGTCCCAGGCCCCTGTGTTGGGCCCCTCGGTTGCCCAAGCAATCTTGCCGACCTAAAGGATCGATAACAGTGGGAACTAAGGATTAATTCCATTTCTCATAAAGGAATAGGAGAAACCACTTCAAAATAAAGGTTTAGCGAAATTCAAAAAAAATGAATCCGCCCCAGCGATTATTATGCAGAACAGGGTGGGGGTGGGGTGGGGGCGGGGCCCCGGCATTCCCTTCCAGGCTGGGCGGTTCCAGGCGCCGCCTTAATGGCTGTGAGTGACTGAGTACCTTACCCCCTTTAAGGCTGCAAAATGGCCATGACAATAATGCCTACTTCACAAGATTCGTGTGAGTTTTGAACGAGATAGAAGATACTAAATGTTTATGAATTTTATTCCAACACTTGAGTGTAAAAAAAAAAAAAAAAGGCCACATTCTGAATCTTCCTGAATCCTATTCAGTCAAGTTACCTGCGCACTGAGTGACTCAAGCTCAGTCATGTTTGGGGTCCCCGCCACCCCCATCTCTAGGGTCACACATGTTTCACTAGTGTCCAGAAGACTAGTTTCGGGCTTCTGACCTTAGCCCATCAGGGTCACTGCCAACATCCACTCATGCCCAAGCCAGCCTGATCCCTAGACTGTCAGCCCCCTGAGTATAGGGTCTGGCCTGCTTCGGGGACTCCTTTGAAGGGCTCAAAATATGCTGATTTGCCATAAAGAGTATTTGAGCTAAAGGCAACTGAGAATCAACCACACCCTCCCCTTATGCCTAAAAGCAGGGGGTACATTTCCCTCTGGGAACCCTCTCTCTTGTCCCCAGATAAGAACCCTTATCACAGGAGGCTGAGGGCCAACACCAAGACGAATCTACAGACCTTTCTTCTGTGATTTTCTCATCACCCTCCCCCCAGTTTATCAGCCCTGGAAGCCCAAGCCACCTCCTGGGTCTAGCCTCCAGTCTACAACTTCTCTCCCTTTGTCAACGTGGTATGTAAGTCCCCAGGTCCAAGTGCATCTCTGGGGTTTTAACTTCTTTCCTGTGAGGCCTTGTGCACATAAAATTAAGGATATTTTTTAAATTTCACACCTTTTCTTCTGTTAACCCCCCTTTTGTCTGCTTAATTCACAGGCCTCAGTCACGAGTCTAAGAGGATAGAGGAAAAAACCTTCTTTCTCTCCACTAACAGTAAAGTCCCCTGAGTTCCTTCCTCGTTCCCAGGGAACCTGGTGTGCGGTGAAGGGGCTGGGCCAGGCTTTATTACTTACAGAATCAACCAAGCCTCTATCCCATTGTCAGCCTGGAGGGAACTTCTCCGAGCCTCTTGTCACACTGTCACCTCCCAGCTCTTCCTCTCCAAAGACCTCAAATTCTGTCCCTTGAGTTCTGAAGTATCTCCCAGGATCCCAGACCTGAGGCAAGAAAGTCAAAACTTGGTGACAAAAGGGGAAAAAACAACAGGAGAACATCAAGATGGGGGTGCCTGGAAGGCTCCGTCGGCTGAGCGTCTGACTCTTGGTTTCTGCTCAGGTCATGATTTCACAGTTTGTGAGTTCAAGCCCTGTCCTGGGTTCTGTGCCCTCAACTCAGAGCCTGCTTCGGATCCTCTGCTCCTCCCCTGCTATCTCTTACTCAAAATAAATAAACCTTGTTTTTAAAAGAACGACAACATGAAAAACACACACTAACGTCTCGCTCATCCTGTGAAGCGGTAGCTCACCACAAGGCAAACCTTCCGTGGATGGCGGTGAGTGTCACCGACAACAGCGGCTGGATTTGGGGCATGACGATTGCTGTCAGGACAGCATTAGGGCTTCGGGTGTGGCCCGTTCACACGCTTCTTGGTCCATGCACTCTGCCCTGCCTCTTCTCTGGGGCCTTTCCCTGAACATCCTTGGGTGCCTCACCAGGGACCAAGCAAGCTGGGGACGGAAAGGGCAAAAGAGGTCACAGATGTCCGGTGGAAACATTCCAGAAACGACTCCCTGAGGAGGCCATCTTGTTTGCAGGGACGCCTGTGTGGGAAAATGCCCATAACCCAGAGCCCCAGTGCCTGCATACCAGCCTGGGCCCGGGCGGAAACCCAGAGGCCTTGTGGCCTTGGACTTGCCTTGTTCCGTGGTACGGCTCCATCTCCCACCTCGGCCACGCGCTGTGGGGAACCCTTCCTGTGCACCTCTGCCCATCTCTCTCCCCCCCCACCCCTGCCACCTCCCAGCAGCCAGTTCCCCCTCCGGGGCCCTCCAGCAGAAGTATAAAGGAACCCCCAGCACAACAACAAGGAAAGGCGGTGCTTCATGAAGGCATACTATGTGTCACGTTATCTTCCCTGTCCCTGTACAGGTAGGAATTTCCATCTTTACAGATGAGGAGACTGAGGCCATGCGATGCGTGTCAGCTATGGGCCCAAGTTCACGAGCCCGGAAGACACAGAACCTGACCGTGCCCCTGTGTGGCTGGAGCCTGGTCCTTGTGATGCCAGGTGGCTGGGCAGCCCTGGCTGTTTCCAACCCGCCGCTCCTGAAGACCCTTTTCTCCAGCCTGGCAGCAGGGTGTGGACAGAACAGAAGGGATCCGTTGCCTTTGAAGAGTGTCCCCAGCCCAAGAGGAGGGCACGTGGCTCACGAGTTGAGGACAGAGGGGCTCTCACCAAGGGGGTCACCAGCAGAAATGTAAGCAGCACTGAGTCTCTTCTTGGCTCTTTTTAAGGCTTTGTTCATTTCCATTCTTCAGTAGGAAATCCTCTATGAGGACCAGCGTTCCCACCAAATCTATTAAAAAAAAGAAGAACGTGCTAAGTATTTTTGGTCCCAACTGAGAGACCACAAGATGACTGGGAAAAGACCCAGCACTGACAAGATGCATCTAGAAATTTCACAAGGCTTCTCAGCCTCCGTGATTCTTGCAAATATTAATTTAACCTGCTGGGTAAATTGGTAATAAAATTCTCTTTGTATTAAGGAAGTGGTAAAGTTAATAGGCTGTAAGCTGGAATAATTCTTGGGTGGTTTTATTGCAAAGTGTGCAAGCGCCTCTGATCGTGCTACGAAGGGCTGAGTCACTCTGCCTCCCCTCACGACTGGGACAGTGTTATTGGTGACTCCTGGGGTGCTCCCAGCCCTGAGAGGCAACTTGGCCCGAAGTAGTTGTTCAGTAAATGCCATTGTACAGAGCCTAAAACTTGGTCAACACAGCACAAAATAAAGATGGAGAGACTATAGTTAATCTGATTAAAGTTATCTGGACTCTAATGAATATTTTTAAAAAATTTTTTAATGTTTATTATTTTGAGAGACAGAAACACAGCACGAGAGGGGAAGGGCAGAGAGAGAGGGAGACACAGAATCCGAAGCAGGCTCCAGGCTCTGAGCTGTCAGCACAGAGCCCGATGCAGGGCTTGAACTCACAAACCGTGAGATCATGACCTGAGTCGAAATCAGAGGCTTAACCAACAGAGCCGCCCAGACGCCCTTGGTAAATTTTTTTTTTTTTAATGTCCAAGGTTCAGGAATCCATCTAGAACCTTCATCCTTGGTGCCCTAAAGCAGAGATCTGGGAGAGCTTTCCCAAGATGGCTTTGTTTGGGAGACTTCATAATTCCTTGGGTGAATCAGCTCATAGCGGGCCTCAGTGCCCGGAACCGTAACAAATCCTGAATTTTGTACATTCGTTGCGAAGAAAAATTTGACTGACAAGAAAAACAACCTCAGTCAAAGGTCTATGACGTCGGGATATCGTTAATGAAGGCGTCATACCCAGCGCCTGCGCCTTCGGAGTCCAAGGGACCAGTCCCCCACTGCTGGGGGTTTGAGGAGGCTGCCTCCCTCGGCCGCCCTTAGACAACCACTACTGAGCGTCATCACTACACAAAGCTGGCCTTCCTCCCGCTCCCGTCACTTCCTGTCGTGATTAGTCAGGCCTCATTCAGGACTCTGACCACCTCTGGCCTGGACCCCACTCTGACTTGGTAAAATATGGGCAACTGTATTGTTTGGCTTTCCTCGTTGCAGTTGAGGGAGCTCAAGTTGGGGGGCTCTCATGTGCATTCAGGGGTCATCGTGAGGGGCTGGGACAGACAGAAGGTTCTGGAAGGTCCAGTGCCTCACCACTACGTGGTTTCTTCTGAGGGGGGCTTCTGCACTCTCCCATCCACGTAACATCTTTCTGAGCCATGATTCCCTCCTATTTTGAAACTGCAGCCCACTTGGCGTCCATCATGACCTGCGCGTTGTTGAATCAACAGTCAATCTCAGGTTCCTTATCCCGGGTCCATGGTCTGCCCTGGATCTAGTTATTAATCACTCCTCCTTGAAGAACATTCTACCTGTGGCTTCTTGGTGACCACATTTGCCTGCTTTTTCCTACCCTTCCAGCCCGTTCTTTCCCAGTTTCCTCCACTGCTAGCGTCTCCCAGCTTCAGAGAAGGTGAATATTTTCTTCTTCTCAGAGAAACAGGTCCTTCTTCACTAAGAGCCAGGGAAGGGGCCCGTGCAGGGCTTGCTGACATTGAATTTGTAGGTCTAATCACAAAACTGTGGGACAACCTGTCGGAAAGCAATGATTTTCTATGTCAGTTACTATTCCAGCCACATTATCATTGGATTTTAAGCCTCTATCTGCTAATTTAAAGCCATGTCAGAATGGTATTTAAGTCATAAACCCCGAAGTGAAATTTAGAAGGAGAAATCTTCATGTCATTTAGTTTAAATTGTCCGTATATTGAAATGAACATTGTCTACTAAGTGACATGACACTTTCTCTCTTTCTCATGTATTTTTCATGTTATAAATGTATATACTAGGGGCACCTGGGTGGTTCAGCTGGTTAGGCATCTGCCTCTGATTTCAGCTCAGGTCACGATCTCATAGTTCATGGGTTCAACCACCGAGTTGGGTTCTGCACTGACAGTGAAGGGCCTGCTTGGAACTCTCTCTCTCTTTCTCTCTGCCCCTCCCCTGTTTGTTCTCTACCGCCCCCCCCCCCCCAGTTCATGCTCTTTCTCTCTCTCAAAATAATAAACTTACAAATTGTTTAAATAAAAAAAAGTTTTTTAATGAAAAACAAATATACACTATATGTAAACATATGGATCATATATAAATATATATTATATCAAGGTTCTTAGTCTTTTCCCTTCCTTCTCATCTCCCCCAGTACAGGATATCTAGTCTTCCCGGCAAGTACAGACACAACTATAATATCGAAAGAGGTTTTTATGACTTTCCTTCAAAATGGAGCCATGGACTGCTGTCTGCTGGTGAGAAAACCTTTCAAATGAATCATCTTCTGCAAAGATAAAGGAAACTGGATTCGCCGGCTAATCTCCTTGCGTCTTATAGCCACCTCCTCCCCCGCCCCCCCCCCCCCCCCCCCCCCCCCCCCCCCCCCCCTCCTCCTCCTCCTCCTCCTCCTCCTCCTCCTCCTCCTCCCTCTTCCCCTTCTAACGCCAGCTGCACACATTATTTTCAAGCCAACGGTGAAACCCGCTCTTCTGCACACAGATGCTGCTGCTTCAGACTCCGTCTCACTGGCGCCCCTCAGTCTCGGCAGGTGAAACAAGTCACGGGGGGGGGGGGGGGCTCTACACCAGCTGGGGAGGGAGAGACACAATCTGTTTCCTCCCGCAAACACCTGGCAGCCGAAAAATCTGGCCGCCGCGCCCAGCGACCACTGTCCCGGCTCCGTCTCTGGGCCGTGTCTGCACCTGCTTGCGGCTCCGTCGGTGGCCATGGCTCTTCGCCGCTGCTGCAGGCCTGCATCCGCTCGCGGGACAAGACGCAAAGCTCCCAGCTCGTTTCTTGACGTCATCATAGCCCTGGTACCAACAGCTGGCGGATACCTCGCCACGCACCCACGCACGTAAGATCAGAGATCGTTTACACTGGATGCACGGGCTCAATAACACATGAGCCCACGTATGTTGAGCCAGAGCGAAAACTGGTGCAAAAGGGTCCCGGGCCGAAGCCCCACGTGCACCCCTATTGTGCCGTGCTCGCCACATGCCGGCTCTGGCTAGAGATCAAGGGCAGGCAGCAGTGGGGACGTTCTTCCATCCTTGACCTTGAGAGGGACTTGGCCTGGAGGGCTTTGGGGAGAAAGGGCAAGGAAGGACAGAGAACAAAGGGCAAGGAAGGGCAGAGACCCGAGATTCAGGGAAGCCTCCCCTGGGAGAAAGGTCACAGTAGCTCACCCTTCTTCCAGAACGAAAGGAGATACGGTGTAGCCTTGACCGCCTGGGGCAAGAGTGATCCTGGAGACCTGAGTTTGCGTTGTCTCAGGCCTTCCTTTCCGCGCTGGAAGACAACACTCTGCGCTGCAAATCATGTCAATTTTATCCCTGGATAAGATGCCACTCAGGAGCTAAGCCCCAAACAGAAGCCCCCACTTTCTTTCTTCCTTCCTTTCTTATGTTTAATGTCTTTATTTTAATTTTTGAGAGAGAGAGAGAGAGAGAGACAGCATGAGCAGGGGAGAGGCAGAGAGAGAGGGAGACGCATAATCCAAAAACAGGCTCCAGGCTCTGAGCTAGCTGTCATCGCAGAGCTTGACGCGGGGCTTGAACCCACGAACTGTTAGATCATGACCTGAGCCGAAGTCAGATGCTTAACTGACTGAGCCACCCAGGTGCCCCATCCCCCCACTTTCTTTTGACTTTCACTAGACTGCTATTCTCTAAGGGCGATGAATGCACCACCCAAAAGTCTACTTTGAAATTCAGAATCCAGAGCCCACGTCCAGATTTTCTGAATCAGAATCTCTTGGTGGTGCCTAGGTGGCTCAGTCAGGTAAGCCTCTGACTTTGGCTCAGGTCATGAGCTCACCTTTTGTGAGTTCGGGCCCGGCGTCCGGCTCTGTGCTGACAGCTCAGAAACAGGAGCCTGCTTCAGATTCTGTGTCTGCCCTTCCCCCCCTTTTAAAAAATAACAAATTAACATTAAAAAATCCTTTGGAGTAGGGTCCAGGAATGTTTATTAGGAGACATTTTTCTCGTGTGATATTTTTACTCATACTCCTTTGAAAACCACTGCATGAACGCCTCTGTGCATCCGTTCTGAGCTCTGAAGCACTAGACCTAGATTAAATTCTTGGTTCCATCACTGTCAATTGACTGAGCCTCCAACTTCCCATCTAGAAGGTAGAGAAAACTCCTGTCTGCTACAAGCTATTTGTCTAGCAGTCTTTGAAGTGCCGAGAGCAGAGGCACAGAGAAGCCTAGCACTATTACCTATCAGCTCTTCGCCTGGGAAAGGCCCCCGAACAATTTCTTCCGCACTGTGCAGAAACTCGCCCAGGTAGAAAGGACCTGGGAGCCACGGAGCGTGTTTGGCTCCCACTCCACATATTTGGGCGGGTTAACATGATCAGTTTCAAAGAGCTTCAGACATCTCTTTCCCCTTCTTTGCAACATTCTGAATCAAACCTGCAGACTGCCCTCACACAGGGTCAAAGCTGAGGTAGTCCGAGCCATTCAAATCTCTGAAGGTCCCAGAACCAGGATGTGAAGCCAGCTACTTGGTCAACAGGACGGCCAGCCCACTTCCCCAGTCACGTGGGCCACCTACAAGCAAGCCTCCCTAACGGGACTGAGCGTTTGCTCGGTGCGTAGCATTATCTCATTAATACTCAACACCCCCGCAAGCTGGGCTTTACTGTTTTTATTTTAGAAGCATGCAAGATGAGAGTCAGAGAGGTTCAGGAGCTGACCGAAGGTCACACAGCTGGTAAGAGGCATTGCTGTCATTTCACTGCTGGTCCATAGAATCCTGCCTATATTCTGAGCCTCTCTCGGCCACTCACCAGGGAGGAGCCTGAAATGGAGTTCGTCACCTCGAGGAGGCCTGGCCTGCGTCTGCCTTGCCCTGAGGCTTCGAGAAGTTGCTTCATAAACACTGGTAAATCAGTAATGCCTGCCTAGGAGTGGTTGCTTGCCCCTGAACTTGGGCAGACGTCTTTCATATAGGCTGCTTGATCCCAGACCTGATTTCCTGAGACCATTTGCCTGGACACCCACTGGTATGCCTCGTGACCTCATGGGGACATGAGTTGTATTGGAAGCCCCCTGTCTTTCCCTACCAACTGCTTGCCCACTATGTGCTATGGATTGAATGTTTGTGTCACCCCCAAATTCATATGTTAAAACCTAATAATTAATGTGATGGTATTTGGGGGCACCTGGCTGGCTCAGTCAATAGAGCAAGCCTCTCTTGATCTCAGAGTTGTGAGTTTGAGCCCCATTTTGGGTGTAGAGATTATTTAAAAATAAGATCTTAAAGAGAGAGACCTCAGAGAGACCCCTCACCCTTTCCACCATGTGAGTCACAGCCAGAAGACAGCCAACCACGAGCCAAGAAGAAGGCCCTCACCAGACGCTGGCTCTGCCAGTGCCTTGCTCTTGGACTTCCCAGCTTCCAGAACTGGGAGAAATAAAGATTTGTTGCTTATGCCACCCAGCCTGTGGTACTGTTGTTACAGCAGCCGAAACAGACTAGGTCACTATGTGCCATTTGTCAGCCGCACAGGTTCCAAGTATTCCATTTGCATTCAGCCTGCTGGCCGGACTATTGTGGCCACTACATGTGCAGATACACTGTTTTCCCAGGGTCTGACCCGCCTAGGCAAGAGGGTCTCTGTCAAGGACAGGGTCCACTCCTCTCCACCCTGCGTGACTGTGGCTGCCATTTCATAGCGACTTACACTCACAGATGTTTGACAAGAGACTGGATCCTCTGCACTTTTTCAGAGACTTCCTGCCCAACGAGATCTCCAAGCTTCCGTGATTCTATATTTGGTTTCCTCCCGCTGATCCCACTAAAATTATTACGAGCAATAAAAAAGCAGCAATTTGACAATGTCAAAGGTATAGAAGGGAACGTTCAGCAGACTGGAGACTTCAGAGGGTTTATAGAAGGTGGAGACCATGTGACATAGCGTGGGGAGAGCTGCCATCCAGAGATGTTGGTGCCCAGGTGACAGGTGGGCTGCCTGGTAGAATTCCAAGATGCTCCAGATGTGCGGAGTTCGATGTGACAAGAGGAAGGGAGTGAGAGGCGGGTAGACTAATGAAATGAAAAATACACACACATATTTTTTCTTACAAAAGTAACACATGCTCCTTGTAAAATTCAGTTAAGAGTGAAATGCCTGAACACAAATGAAGAGTTATTTGCGTCCCATCCTCCAGTAGCTGAAATGTACCTCCTTACCGCCTTGATGTAATTACTGTTAGCAATTTTTGTATGTCTGTCCATAAATTTTTACTTTTTTGGAAACATATACAAATACATGTGCATTTATAGATTTTTAAAGATAAAATGAGATCACACTCATATATAATATATATACATATATATTAAATGTTTATTTTGAGAGAAGGAGAGTGAGAGCATGTGTGGGGGAAGGGCAGATGGAAAGGTAGACAGAGAATCCCAAGAAGGCTCCATGCTGTCAGCACAGAGCCCAATGTGGGGCTCGAACTCACAAACTATGAGGTCATGACATGGGCCGAAATCAGGAAACAGACGCTTACCCGACTCAGCCACTCAGGTGTCCCTGTAGAGGGACAATTTTGTCTCATTTGTCCACTGCTATGAAACCAGTGACTACTCATGTCAGACACCGAGTAGATGCTCAAAAATGTGTGCTGAATGAATAAACAAGTAAACCATATAATATGTTCTACCATTGTCTTATCAACAGCCAGATTATTATTTCTTAGTTCTAAACAATGCGTCAATGAACATCCCTGTAGATACATCTTTATGCATTTGAATTAGTTAGGACTGAGTTTGGAGAAGAAAATAAAACCCCAAAGATTGTGACTGAACTAAGAAAGATACTTCATTTCCTCTGTTTGAGAAGGCTGTCAGTGGGCAGGTAGAGGTAAGGTGCTCCCGGGAGGGGCCCAGGCTCCTCCTACCTTGCTGGCTCTGGTCTCATTCCCAAGGACACTCAAAATCCAAGCTTGCTGCCAGAACTCCAGCCAGCAGTCAACAGGTGTGAAACCGACATATTGGAAAGTACATGCATTTAAACATTCTTAATAAATACTGACAAATATTTTCCAGAAGGGTTTTAGTAATTGAATCCCCCCAACAGCGTATGAGAGAACCCATTTCCCTACTCACTACCATGGATGTGGGAAAAACTTGTAAAGAGTGATGATCTGGGAGCAGAAGAATCCATCCACTGGTGTTTTCATTTGCATTTACATGACTACATATTTGCTGGCCATTTTCTGTTCCTCTTCTGTAAACTGCCTTTCCATATCCGTTGCTCATATTACTCTTGGGAAGACATTTTTAAAATGTTTTCACAAAAATGGAATCATGCTATACATTTGATTTTGCAACTTGATTTTTTTTTTCACGGACATCCTTCCCTATCAATACATAAATAACGACCTCATTCCTTTCAATAGTATGGATTAACAGAATTCTATAATTATAGTCCTCCTGCTGACCCTATTTTCCACCCGTAGCAAATGTTGGCTCTAATTTCCACCTATAGCAAAAAAAGAAGGGGAGGAGGAGGATGAGAAGGAGCAGGAGGAGGAGGAGGAGGAGGAGGAGTCTCTTCCATGAAAGCCTTCCCTTGAGCACCCTCTCACCACAGCCCCAAGATGATGGTCTCACTGACACTTAGAAGGATCCTGGTAGTCTCCACACAAGAACGCCCCCAGGAGGCCAGACGGAACCCTTTTTCTCCCTTGTGCTTCACTTTGGGAGTGGAGCCTGACCTTGGCTTTCCGCGAGGAGCAGAAGAGATAGGACGCCTCTGTCTTGGCAGTCTTTCGGCCTCGGCAGCGCTGGGCTGTGGGGTGGGAGGTGCTGGGAGAAGGGATTCTCTGGTCCTGGGTCGAACGGGGGTCTGCCCTGGAAGGGGAGCTTTCTCAGCACCCAGGAACAGCCTTGAGCTTTACTCAGGCCTCAGGAGGGCTCAGGAGCCGGTCAGCAGACTTGAGAGCGTCCCTTAAGAACACAGGGCTCTTTCCCACGGCGTCTCTCCCGGGGCTGAATCTAGAACCGTGAGAAAGGCCAGCAGAGCTGGCGCAAACCCCGGTCACTGCTCCAGGGGGCGGCTTCCACTGGCGGCCTTTCCTGTGCACTCCTGCTCCCGGAGCCCCTCCACTGTTCCGGTCCCGATGCTCCCGCCAGGCAGGAGTTCCCACGTCATCAAAGGAGGCACAAAAGCGAAGTGTTAAGCCGATTGAAGCTGATAAAAACTGAAGCTAGGGTTCCTGATGAAAATCTCTCGAGAACCTGGAGGGAATCGGAAACATCCCGGACTGGAGCCTTACAGGCAGTCACGTGACAAGAATTTATAGAAAAATTATATTAAACTCTGAAGTTACCAAAACTCGTTCTCAGCTGTGTTGAGGGAGAGAGAGCGCTGCAGGGGGGGGGGGGGGGGGGGAAGTTCCCCAATATGGTAAAAGCCAATGTAATATCTGATGACTTATCCTGGAATAGAATAAATAGAATAATATCTTTCATATTTCGAGAATGCGTTGGTTTTTGAAGATTTCAATGCCAGGGCACTCGGCCAACATGACCTGATTGCTCTCGCGTGTTTCTGTCATACAAATTTCCCTTAATAGAGTCAAAACCTACTTCTCACGGATGACAGAAACACTCAAGGATGGCTTGGTAAGAATGCAGTTAGGTTTCTAGACGTAAAAGTCTCCCATCGGGAAAAGACAACGCAACAGAGTTCCCAGGCACCCCTCCACTGTCCCCACTGGGCTCGTGGGGGGGGGCTCCAGTTTGAAATCTCAGGTTCTCTGTGCCCGACTGTTCAAGGCCCCAGGAAAGAAATTAATGACACCCCGGGTGACTGCTGTCGCCTCCTAAGGACCGTACGGCTCTGTGGTTTCCAAGGCTGCCTGCACTGTGGGGTGTGCGGGTTTGTGCTCCATTTTCTCCTTGCCTTTCTGGGCACCGTGAATCCCCCAGATGAGGTTAACATAAGTCAACTTGCACCCGGAAGTGATGGTTTCTTTGTGTCTGACTCAGGGAACCCAAATGGCTAGATGCTAACCTCTTCTCTTCTTGAAACCGGGTCTGGTGGAAGGAATGTTGGCCTGGAAATCAAGTGTCAGGCACGGCTCAAGGGTCTGTCCAAGCCTCAGTTTCCTGATTGGTCCTAAATTTCCTAAAAATGAGAAAACTGCCTCAACGATCCATCTCTAAGGAGCCTGTCTACAGGAATAGAATTCCATGTATCTATGACATCACACAATAATTGATATTATATAGGATAGAAATAATTGTCTAATTTTTTAAATTTAATTCTTTTTTTTTTTTTAAGTAAACTCTTCATGGGGCACCTGGGTGGCTCAGTTGGTTAAGCGGCCGACTTCGGCTCAAGTCATAATCTCAAGGTTCGTGGGTTTGAGCCCCGTGTAGGGCTCTGTGCTGACAACTCAGAGCCTGGAGCCTGCTTCGGATTCTGTGTCTCCCTCTCTCTCTCTCTGTCCCTTCCCCACTCATGCTCTGTCTCTCTCTGTCTCAAAAGTAAATAAACATTTAAAAAAATAATAAGAAAAAATAAAGTAAGCTCCTCAGCCAATGTGGGGCTCAAACTCATAGCCCCGAGATCAAGAGTCACATGCTCTATCGACTTAGCCAGCCAGAGGTGTCTCCAATGTTTTTTTAAAAATAGTTTATTGTCAAATTGGTTTCCATACAACACCCAGTGCTCTTCCCCACAAGTGCCCTCCTCCATCACCACCTCTTTTCCCCCCTCCCCCTTCCCCTTCAACCCTCAGTTCATTTTCAGTATTCAGTAGTCTCTCAAGTTTTGCATCCCTCTCCTCAACTCTCCAATGTTTTTTTTTTTAAGTGACTATATTACATCCCCTCTCTCTGAACCAACAGCTAGAACGTTATGGTCTCTGTCTTTCAGGACAACCAAAAGTAACATAGGTCCAGAGTCCCATGACCCGGGGCCACCGAGGCAATGACAGTGTCCACCTTGGGCCACAGGATGGTCCCAGGACATCAAGCTCCTATTGTAATTCTTAGCTGAAGCCTCCAACTCGTGTCTGATTCCACTTATGTGTTCACTGAAAAGTGCAATCAGATTTCCCCACAATAACGAGCAGATTCATGGCCACGGACGTAATGTAACGAGGTGCTTTTCCCTTCTTGTTTACTCGTTCTAGTTTTGTGCAGCAGCGATAAAACGAGCATTCAGATCCTCGTAAGCTTTAGCTTGGAAAAATAAACAAACGTGAACAAAAAAATTTCCCCCTCCTCTTCACTCTGTCAAAGCCCTGTGGAATCAATTTTACCACACCAAGCGCCACTGAAATCAATGGGGTAAGCATTGGACTTGGCATTGTAAAAATAATTGGATTGCACCCCAGACTGACGTTCCTTTCAGGAAATAGAGAAAATGTGCCTTTGCTGGTGAGGTGGAGGTGAAAACGCGCCTCAGTGCCCGTGGGCTTCACCCTGTGTTCTCGGCATTGTCTTGTCAAGAGCAGCTATTATCAAGTCCCAAATGAGCCCGGCGGTACAACCCTCAATGAGGTGTGTAAAACTGCCTTCCCTGGTGAGAATGAGAACGCTTCTTTTGTTCCCGTCTTTAAAATTAACTGCATAGTATTACCACTACCAATGAGGTGTTTAACATCAAAATTGCCTTCCCTGGTGAGAAGAAAAACACTTACTTTGTTTCCTTCCTCAAAATTAATTGAGGTTTTTAAAAACTCATCCTTATTCAACCGACAGTTGCATAGAAGGGGAAGAATCGAAGGAGATGGGATTCTCCAAGTGCCGCCTCTGGCAGCCCATCCACGGTTTTCCGCGCGTTCTTGCTGCGGAGATCACCGGCTGGACTTTTTCCTGCTCCTCTGCTCTATTATTCTCCCATGAGCCTTTGTGACACTGGTTGTCGGGGTGACCCTCATCCCAGACATTCCTTACCGGCTTGCAAATTTCCTACCAACCTCTTCGTCCAACGGTGTTAAAGAAACTGCTTCGGGGCCCCTGGGGGGCTCAGTAGGTTAAGCATCTGACTTCTGCTCAGGTTCTGATCTCATGGTTCACAGGTTCAAGCCCCACATTGGGCTCTATGCTGACAGCTCAAAGCCCAGAGCCTGCTTTGGACTCTCTCTCTCTCTCTCTCTCTCTCTCTCTCTCTCTCTCTCTCTCTCTCTCTGCCCTTCCCCCACTTGTACTCTGTCTCTCTGTCTCACTCTAAATAAATAAAACATTTAAAAAGTAAAGAAAAGAGCCAGGGGCAAATGGCCGGAGCCGGACCAACCATGCTGCTACAGAGGAGGACGGGTGTTGCAGCCGGCGTCAAAGCAGCTCCAGCGCCGGGGACTCGGACGGGGAGCGCGACGACTCGTCAGCTGCACGGGCCGGCAGCAGCTGGAGACGCTGCTCAACAAGACTATGTGCATTCGCATGACAGATGGACGGACCCTGGTCAGCTGCTTCCTGTGCACCGACCGCGACTGCAATGTCACCCTGAGCTCGGCGCAGGAGTTCCTCAAGCCGTCGGATTCCTTCTCTGCGTGCTGGGCCTGGCCATGGTACCTGGCCACCACATCGTTTCTGTTGAGGTGCAGAGAGAGAGCCTGGCAGGGCCTCCCTATCTCTGACCGCGATCGTGCATGCTTTTCGGACCATTAAACCTGTAAACGGAAAAAAATAATAATAAAAAATAAAAATTAAAATAAATAAAAAAGTAAAGAAAAGAAACTGCTTCATAAAAATTATATTAGTCTCTAGTATTAAAATAGGAGGGGGCTTTGGTAGATATGGCTAAAGCTGCTCATTCTCCTCGGGAATTCCACAAGTGGCTCTAAGGTTCATCACCCCCTCAGGTACTTGGCATGTGACGTGTGCCGTGGCCACTGTCTTTTGCAAGACCCAGCAGAACAGTGAAGGCAAAGAAGCAAAGTCTTCACTTGTATGGATCAGAAGTCCAGATAGAGGAGAAGAGCAAGAAGGGCAGAAGAATATTAGATCAGGAGCCAGGCTACCTCCGATCCAGTAAGAAATTCTGCACAGGAAAGAACTTGGAGGGTCGGAACCAAGAGAATGAGACTCCTCATGGTTTCCCCAAGGATCCCCCATGCCCCGCCCCCTAGCCCCCTGGGCTGAACTGTGGAAGGTGGGAGCAGAAGCTGAAAAACATAGGAGGCTTGGAGGTCCTTGTTTAAAGTGACCCACGCTTCAAGAAGCCAGTGAAGCCTGAAGACACCCAGAGCACCCTCCTTTCAGAATGGGTGGACCAGTCCACTGTCTCTAGGCCAGCGGACCTGAGAGCGTCACAGAGAACATGGCACCCTAAGCAATGGAATGTTCCCCATGCCTGAGCGAGGTGTGAGTACAGCCAGGAGAGGCCTCCGACTGCCACAGCCATGAGAGATGACCCAGAGGCCTCCAGGGACCTACAAGGACAAAAAATGGATAGAAAGATGAACGTTTTAGGGGGCGCCGGGGAAATGCTCACCTTGGCCCCCACCTTTGGCCCCCGGTGCCTCCACACAGCGAAAGCTCCCTTGAAGGAACACTCAAAATCCTGAACGGACTGAAATGTAGTTTCCGTTGCCTGGTGAAGTGGGACCCTAACATGCAAAATGAATTGGATCATAGAAAAATAGTTACATTTCTTTGTGCACCTTGAATTTGTGGACCGAGATTTGTACCTGCTGAACTCGGTTCATCTACAAAGATGTTATTTGCATCAACCAAAAAACCAATGATTACAATGGCATCATGACCAAATAAAACTCAAAAACATGTTTCTAAAGGGCATTTATTGAGTGTAGACTACGTATGAGGTCTGTCCTCTTCTCTTTTTATATGTGATCTCATTTATTCCTTACAATTCACAGGTGCAGTACCCCCACTTCGTGGTTAAGGAAACAAAGATTTACAGAAGTTAAATAACTTTTTAAAGTAAACCCCACACCCAGGGTGGGGCTTGAACTTCTGATCCCAAGATCAGGAGTTACAAGCTCTAGGGACTGAGCCAGCCAGGCATGAGAGAATTTAAATAATTTGCCCAAGACCACATGTGATGCATACTGAAGACAGAATTCAAATCTGGGAACGTCTGACTCCTAAATCAATATTCTGAACCACTGCCTAGGCTTACTCTCCCCTTGCTCGGCTTCACAGATCTCTCCAGAAATGTTTCTTTCTACTGCTCCTGGTGTTTGTAGCTTCAAGGTAGGCACACATTCATGGACTGCAGCCCTGAGTACAAAAAAGCACAAAGTTCATATCCTTCCTGCTCCGAGTTACCAAATTGCCCAATAATGAAGGGAATTGATGTCATAATCTCGGTGCCCGGATTGAGCTCACTTTTGCAGTCACTACACCTTGTGAGTTCATCAAAATTGCTGATTAATGAAAAGAAACTGAGGGTTGATGGGGGGTGGTGGAGAGGGGAAAGTGGGTGATGGGCATTGAGGAGGGCACTTGCTGGGATAAGCATTGGGTGTTGTCTGGAAGCCAGTTTGACAATAAATTATATATTTTAAAAATTGCTGATTAAACTTCACCAAGAAACAAAATGTGACAGGGGACCAGAGTCCTAGACCAGAAGTCAATAGACTATGTTCCTTGGTTTCTCATTCATGCTCTTCCATGAATCAATTGCTTGATCCTGGGCAATTGCTTACCCAATCTGACCCTCAGTTTCTTCATCTACAAAATAAATACAATCTTAAGGTCTCCTTCTAGCTCTAACTTCCTGTGATTCTGAAGAGTCGAGATCAAGTTTATTATTTTATAGGAAATTGAACTGTACTTCTCCAAATACTAACTATTCTTTAATTTCTATCAGTATCTCAGTTCTAGATTTAAATTTCTTTCTTTCTGGACTAAGGCACAGGTAAAGAGTTTCACAAAGGGATAGGAAATTACACATAATAACACCTTGTCTTGTTAGCATTAGGAGAAACATGAAGACGAGAGATGAAATTGTTTTTAGGAAGACTCTCTATAACACTATATAAAGAGATGTAAGAACCACTGTAAAAAGATTGTATCACTTTGACTATGATGTGGAGGAAAGACATCATCCTGATAACAAGATCTCACATAGGAAAATCGTCTTGTGTCCTTTGAAACTGCTTACAACCATCCTTTAAAAATATTTCCTGGGATTTGTTGATCCTTCTCATATGGCTGTTATCTCCGTTTCCTTGAGTGAAAATTCTTTGATTTCTCTGGTTTATTTCCTTGCATGATACTGACCCTACTCAAATGTTTTATTATTCTCAAGGTGGACACATGACTTAGACCTATGCATATTTCATACTCCTGCCTAGAGTGTTTATTTAAAGGATAAATAGATTCCCAACTGAACCTCAGTACATCGTCAGGAACTATCTAGAAAGAGATATTCTTGGGTTGCTAAGCAGAGAGGATGTGGGTTCCTTGAAACCATCTTGCCACTACACAGGAAGCACTTGCCTGGATTGAAGCTGACACAGAGAAAGCAAAGTCTAGAAATGAATGAGTACCTGGACCCCATGATCTACTCCCTAGTCTGTCAAAAACAGCCAATAAATCCCCTTTGTGTTTAAGCAGAAGCCATTTTAAATCCTTTTTGGGGGGGGAAGTCGCTTGCAATGGAAATTAATCACACTAGAATTTGTGAGCCTGGAGAGCAAGTCCATAGTTCTCCACTTCTTCACATCAACAGATGCCTAAGGGTCTAGAATTGAGATAATTGCTTTGCCACAGAAAAGGTAAAGTGGAACCATATCATATCAGACTTTCATTTACGTGTTGATTTTAGAAGCTAACCCCATGAAAGATGTCACATCACAATCTAATTTAATTCTCGAAGCAGCAAACAAATTGATTAACACTTATTAAGGATGAATGTACAAACAAAAGGCACAAACCCTGCAGGTTAGTAGGTACAGTTTAGAATTTTCCACCTGCTGCCAAGTTACCACCAGTGATTGCATTTTCTCTTAAAGCCAGACTTTTTTTTTTTTAGTTTTAAGTTTTTTTAAGTTTAAGTTTTTTAAAGTTTTTAAAGTTTTTTTAAGTTTAAACTTGTTTTTAAGTTTTAAGTTTAAGTTTTTTAAACTTTATTTTAGGGTTTTTTTTTTTTAAGTTTAAGTTTTTAAGCTCCATGCTGCACATGCAACCAGCATGGAGCCTGACACAGGGCTCAAACCTATGAACCATGAGATCACAATCTGAGCTAAAATCAAGAGTTAAGCTCAACCAACAGCCACCCAGGGACCCCAGACCCAGTCTTTTTGAATGTCCAAGTATCTGCCTATGATCTCTCTTTCAGAATTTTATTACATGATATGGGAATCAAGAGTTAATGGTCTACAATTGAGAGACTATGAAATTAAAGACTAAGTATAATATTTAAATGCATTCTAAAATGTATTTTAAAATGTATGATTAAATGTATCTCTCGGGATGCCAGGGTGCCTCAGTCTGTTAAGTGTCCAACTTCAGCTCAGGTCATGATCTCCTGGTCCATGAGTTTGAGCCCCCCCCCCCCCCCACACACACACAGCTCAGAGCCTGGAGCCTGCCTTGGATTCTGTCTCCCCCTCCCCCACTTACGCTCTGTCTCTCTCTGTCAAAAATAAATGTTAAAAAAATGTATCCCTCTATTAGCTCTTTTCAGTCACAGACACACATGCTCAAGCTACTCCCCTCTTAATAAAAGCTGCCTGGACCCCATGTCCCTTTGCAGCTTCTTTGTTCTCCTCGCCTTCCCAGTCCAATGTCTCCTTTCCCTACTCCGAACTCCCTCCATGTCCCCAGCACTCCACCCAGCCTGCTTTTCATAAGCTCATCGGTGGTTCCAGCCACTAATCCCACTGTTCAACAGCAGTATTCCTCTTCCTTGATTTCTCCCCAGCTACTGATGCAGGGATCGCTCTCTTCTTTGGCTTTTCAGGACACCTCCTATTGTCACTGTGATTTGACTAACTTGTGATCTCACGCTGTTTTGGGTAGAAGTTTTCCCTTCACTGTGGAATGTTTCTCAAGTCAAGCCATAACCTCGGCCGGGATATTGGCTGAGCGTTTGCTTGTCACAGCTCTGTGCACTCCACACGCAGACGTTTCTGTGGAATGCTCCCTTAGTCCTCTGCTTGTTTCCGCAGCCGCCCTCAGGAGCAGGTGTCCAGAGGGCCATCAGGTCACTGCATGGGGCGGCCATCTTGCCACTGGAGTTTTTACTGGATTTCCTTCAGAGACAACAGAGCCGCAGTTTGAATGAATGTTCTTCTGACTATGGTGGAAAACTTAATCTCACAAAATTAAGAGAATTCATCCACTTGTGGCTCAAAACTCAATTTGGGGGTAGTGGTGGGTATTTCTTGGTTTATTAGGATTCTCCCCCTGTCCTCCTCTGATCAGGTTTTTAGTGGGGGGTCGTGGTGGGGGGAGAGGCTGGGTATTGTCCTGGTATTTTCTCCATGCTTCTTTCTTTCCTTGCTTTCTTCCCTGTGGGATTTACTGAGAGCGAACTGTCTGATCTCCCAATCAAGTGCACCTTGGTCTTTGGTGGGGAATTTAAGAGCGGCCTCCCCACTGACTGGCCTGACCTAGATCTCAGGGGCCTGATGACTTGTTTAGATCTAGCTGCTGATTCCTTTGCAGCCTGGGCCATCCAAACATCTAGCCTCTTTATTTTTTTTATGGTTTTTATTTTATTTTTGAGAGACAGAGACAGTGAGAGCAGGGGAGGGTCAGAGAGAGAGGGAGACACAGAATCCGAAGCAGGCTCCAGGCTCTGAGCTACCCATCAGCACAGAGCCCGACACGGGGCTTGAACCCAGAACCGTGAGATCATGACCTGAGCCGAAGCCGGACGCTTTACCGACTGAGCCACCCAGGCACCCCAATCTAGCCTCTTTAGAATCATGGTTTCTGGAGGCTCTCAGCATTTTTCTCTTTGGGCTGTTTTTTTTTTAAAGTATATGTATATATATATATATATATATATATATACACACATACATATATACACATACATATATGTATAAATGTGCATATGTGTGTAAATATATATGTATGTATGTATATATATTTGGGGGGGGTGATGTTTGTTTATTTTTGAGAGAGAGACAGAGTGTGAGCAGGGGTGGAGCAAAGAGAGACACAGAATCAGAAGCAGGCTCCAGGCCCTGAGCTGTCAGCAGGGAACTCAATGCAAGGCTTGAACTCATGAACCACGAGATCATGACTTGAGCCAAAGTCAGATGTTTAACTGACTGAGCCACCCAGGCACCCTATTTATATATTTTTGAGAGAGAGAGAGAGAGACATAAGAAGTGGGGAGGGGCAGAAAGAGGGAGAGAGAATCCCAAGCAGACTCCACTCTGTCAGCACAGAGCCTGATGCCAGGCTTGAATTTACAACCAGTGAGATCATGACCTGAGCCATAATCAAGAGTTGGAGGCCTAACTGACTGAGCCGTCCAGGCATCCCTCCGTCTGGAACTTTTTGGATTCCTCCCTCCCAGGCCTGGGAGTGTGGATATGTGTTGGGGGGAAGGAAGGGAGCTGAATAATTGGTTATCAGAACAATAAAAGGGCCCCTCTGTGCGCATTTCTACTCTCCTAAAGGCCAAACCAAGGCAGCCCGGGGGCACCAAATGGGCTGTCTTCTCCCAGAGGTCCAGGCAGGCCCCATGCTTCCTCCTCACCTTCTCCTCCACTCACACTGATTTTCCTAAATTCTCTTCCTTTTTTCTCTGAATCCTTCCCACAGCCCAGAAAGGAATTTGTCTCCACGGGGTGAAAAGACTTTTTCTTTAAAAAACAAAACAAAACAGGGGCATCTGGGTAGCTCAGTTGGTTAAGCGTCCGGCTTCGGCTCAGGTCATGATCTCAGAGTACGTGGGTTCGAGTCCCGCATCAGGCTCTGTGCTGACAGCTAGCTCAGAGCCTGGAGCCTGTCTTCAGATTCTGTGTCTCCCTCTCTCTCTGATCCTCCCCTGCTCGTGCTGTCTCTCTTTGTCTCTCAAAAAAAAAAAAAAATAAATAAAACACATTAATAAAAAAAACAAAACAAAACATATACCATTCTTCTTAACTTTGTGGTCCATGGTCTATGCCCTGATTCTTTGTATGCAAAGTCAACTTTTTAAAAATGAAAAATAAAAATACGTGTAGCTCTTTTGTCAAGCACCTGGTTCTTGAAAAGTGGCTTTCAGAGCATATTGCTTTTATTATAACTTAAAAAAAAACCATTTTGGAATTCAGGCACTGTTTGTTCTCCCCTCAAAGCAATGAAACAGATAGGCAGAGGGCCACACTGGCCACAAGAAAATTAGTGGGGGAAATCTTGGCTTAGAGGGCACACATATGATCTAGGTAATCATAGATTCTTTTACTTGCTATGTTCCCATGCCAAGTAATTCATGAGAGCAAAAACCATAAAATTTCTTGTCTTTTAAACTGCCGATTTCTGCAGCCTCTCATCTCTCTCAAGTTTCAGAAATTTGCGTGAAAAGGAGATAAGAGCAAAATTAGAGGCAAAATCTCAGCCTATGAAACTCCTTTGTGTCTATGCTTTTCCTGTTTCATTTGGTGTGGCAGGAGAGCGAGCAGTATTATTTTCGCCTAAGAGTTGGATGTTGATTGTTTCAGCATGTATATAAACGTTGTTGGTTGTTTTTTTTTTTTTAATCTTTCTAGGGGCGCCTGGCTGGCTCAGTCAGAAGAGCATCCAACGCTTGATCTTCAGAGTCATGAGTTCAAGCCCCACCTTGGGTGAAGAGATTAAATAAAACTTAAGGAAAAAAGAAAGGAAATTTTCTTTTGACTCTGTAATTTATCATTCTTAAATAGCACTTATTTTAACGTATTAAAGCGTATTCATCTTGAAGGCACGTATACCTGAAATTGGAAGCGTTAATAACAACCAAATCGGAAGTAACATTGTGAAGATGGACAGTATAAAGCAGAAAAAAAAAATGCAGGGGAAAAAGCTCTAAGGGGTAAAGGGTTGGGGCAAGAGAGAGAAACGGGCACTTCTCCAGGCCGCCTCCGGGCTGTCTGTCTAGTCGGGGGTTACAGTCCCTTTACGGAAATACTGCGACTGACCAAACCCCAACGCCGGTAGGAGGAAGCCGGTGTCGCCCGGATTGCGCTGCAGAAACAAAACCAACCCTGCGGGGCAAGGGCGAGTTTCAAGGACTCCGCGTACACAGCGAACTGGATTAATCCTCCGACCTCACTATCAGCATCATGACTACTTAACACGTTGACTATTTAACATTCCTAAATGCCCCGTGTCCAGGAAGGCCTCCGAATGCTTCGCTCCCAAAACAGCGCCCGGAGCGGTTTTCGGACAAGATCAAAAAGATGGAGGCGAGCTTTTGTTTACTGCGGACCCGCTCCACTCGGGCGTCTTCGGTCGGAGACGCGCACACCGCGCACCCGACCCGCGGCTCCGGGTCGGCGTGGATGCGACGGCACGCGAGGACCCCGCCCGGCCTTCC
>NC_043700.1:13383756-13494834 GCF_006229205.1 Suricata suricatta
CCCGGGCCGCCGCGTCGCGGCAGCTAGGGCGCCGCAAAGCGTCCTGGGAGAGCCGGCTCGCGCCGGAAGGACGCTCGGGCGCTCGGCTGCGGCGAGGTTATAAAAGGGAAGGAGCCGGCGGCGGGCGGAAGTGGGCGGTTCGGCGGCTCTGGGCGCTGTTGTTTGGCGTCTGGGCCTCCCGAGGGGCGTTCTCCGGAGGGCCGCCGGTGCAGGCCGCAGTGACAGGGCCGCTCGCCGCCGCGCACTCCGCCTCCTCCCCGGTGCAGCGTCCGCGCGCGGCCTCGGCGACTCGCAGGCCCAACATGGCGCAGGAGGTGTCGGAGTACCTGAGCCAGAACCCGCGGGTGGCCGCCTGGGTGGAGGCGCTGCGCTGCGACGGCGAGACTGACAAACACTGGCGCCACCGCCGGGAGTTTCTGCTCCGCAACGCCGGGGACCTGGCCCCGGCTGGCGGCGCTGCCGCCGGCGCGGAGGAAGCTGCGGACGCCGAGAGCGGCAGCCGCAATAGGCAGCTGCAGCAGCTCATCTCCTTCTCCATGGCCTGGGCGAACCACGTCTTCCTCGGGTGCCGGTGAGTGAGGAAGCGGCCCCCGCCGGCTCTCCCCGTTTGGTCTGTGGCCCCTGGGCTGCGGCCCGGAGCCTCGGCGCGGAAGGGAAGTTGCGAAGCGCGGGAATCTGCGGGACTGGCCGCCCTCCGAGGGGGAGAAGGGCGTCTCGGCCAGAAGCCGACGTGATTAACAGCCGGCCCCCCCCACTCCGCGCTGGCGGGGGGCTGCCGGTGGGGTCGTTGGTTGACGTCGCTCTCGTGGACGGACCCTGAATTTCAGAGTTGGGCAGCGAGGACCCCGCCTCCCAGACTCTGGACATTTGTTTCTGGGGTTCCAGGAAACCGAAAGTTCCGGGCGGTTGGTACACTTTGTTGATCACGACCAGGAAATGCCGGCCCTGTGGCCTGTTTTGGCACAGCAGCCGGAGTAGCTGGAAGGAAACACTTTTTGAAAGTGTCTTTTTCTTTTTTCAGGTACCCACAAAAAGTTATGGATAAAATACTTAGTATGGCTGAAGGCATCAAAGTGACAGGTGCTCCAATCCATACCACAAGAGACGAACTGGTTGCCAAGGTGAAGAAAAGAGGGATATCGAGTAGCAATGGTTAGCAGATCATAGATGTGAACATAACATACATAGGAGTTTAGAACATAAGTTTGATGTAATTAGGAATTACTGTTGTTGTTCATGTTTTAACGAGCTAGAATTACACGCTGTTATTAATCAAGTTGGAATGTTATGCCTAAATCGTGTGTCTGTGTGTTTGATAGTTTCCTTTGACTGCTTTAGATTTTCAAGTGTCACGTGTTGTCTGTGCTGTTGGTTTTTTTAATGGTAGAAATTAATGATGTTACTCAACACTGTTTTGAGAAATTAATGAAGTTATTCCCCACTTCTTAAAGAAACTGCAAGTCCTGAAATACTTTTGCCTTATGCGTGCCTTGGAACAAGTTTCTGTCTTGTAAACTGTCAGCTGAACTCAATGAGCTAGACTTAGTCACATATCTGTTTTCCTTCTTTTTAGAAGGGGTAGAAGAGCCAGCGAAAAAACGAATCCTAGAAGGGAAAACCAATTCCGCGGTTGAGCAAGATCATGCGAAGATTTCTGCCAAAACAGAACGTGCATCAGGTCAGCAGGAAAACAGCTCGACAGGCACAGGATCATCCACCAAATCAGAGAGTAGTGGAAACTCCACTCGGAGCTCCGGCACCGCAGGTCAGAATAGCTCTGCAAGTGACGGAGATCGGTCTCTTTCCAGCCAAAGTAGTGGCAGCGTGTCCTCCCAGGTGACAGTGGCAGGGTCCGGAAAAGCTTCTGAATCAGAAGCTCCAGAGAAGCATGGCTCCGCAGCCTTCGTTTCTTCGTTGTTGAAATCCAGCGTGAATAGTCATGTGACCCAGTCTGCCGATTCCAGCCAACAGAGCGGATCCCCCAAAAAGAGTGCTGTGGAAGGCTCTTCAGTCTCAGCCTCTCAGAGCATCTCCGAGATCGAGGTGCCCTTGTTGGGCTGCTCCGGAAGCGTAGAAGGTGAGTTGCTGCTGTTGTCTTCTAAACCGAGTTCAGAGACAGCTTCAGGTGGGTTACCTTCCAAAACCAGTTCTGAGGCCAGCGTTTCCACGTCAGCTTCTAAAAATAGTTCCCCAGCAGGCATATCCTTGCTGACCCCCAAGAGCGGCACATCGACACCCGCAGCGCTGCTGACTTCCAAAAGCACTTCGCAGGTGGCTGCATCGCTGTTAGCTTCCAAGAGCAGCTCCCAAACCAGTGCAGCTCTAGTTTCCAAAAGCACTTCCTTAGCAGGTGTGTCCCAGCTGGCCTCTAAGAGTAGTTCTCAGACGAGCACATCCCAGTTGCCTTCCAAAAGTTCTTCACAGTCAAGCGAGAGTTCGGTTAAGTTCTCTTGTTGCAAGTTAACCAATGAAGATGTGAAGCAGAAACAGCCTTTTTTCAACAGACTGTACAAAACGGTGGCGTGGAAGCTGGTGGCAGTTGGCGGCTTTAGTCCCAACGTGAATCATGGAGAGCTCCTCAACGCAGCTATTGAGGCTCTGAAGGCCACACTGGATGTGTTTTTTGTTCCGCTAAAAGAACTGGCAGATCTGCCTCAGAATAAAAGTTCTCAAGAAAGTATCGTCTGTGAATTGAGATGCAAGTCTGTGTATTTGGGCACCGGCTGTGGAAAAAGCAAAGAGAATGCAAAAGCCGTTGCATCAAGAGAAGCACTGAAGTTATTTCTCAAGAAGAAAGTAGTGGTAAAGATCTGTAAGAGGAAATACAGAGGCAGCGAAATAGAAGACCTAGTCCTCCTTGATGAAGAGGCAAGGCCTGTAAACTTACCTCCAGCGTTGAAACATCCTCAAGAGTTACTGTAATTTGTCCAAAATACCACTGCATCTGACGTCTGGTATTTGAAGAGAAAAACTGGCTTCCTTTTGTATAAGATGAAACACAGGCTTTCACAAATTTTGTATTGCTTTTTTCCAGTTTTGCAGACAATTTACATTCTAGTTCTCTTCACACAGTAGAGGTTGTAAATAATTTATGAATGACAGTACATATTACAAAGTATGCATTAACAGCATACCAGTATGCTGTTTTATTTGCTGAAGAAAATACTGTCTTCTATTTTTAATGATCCGTTAGGTACGATGTGTAGTTCTGTAGAATCTTAAAACTTTTGTACTGCTTTCAATTTGGTGAAAACGTATTAAGTTGTCTACCATGCTTTTTCCGCCCCCTAGCTGAATAAACCTCCACATCAAAGTACAGGGGACCATGGTATTTGAATGTCTGAAAGTCTGTGAAGCTTAAGGTTTTAAGAATGTTGCCCACGATACTGAACATGTCTGTTAAAGAATAAAAGAAAAAATAGTTGCCTCAGACTATTTTTATGAGAAGTTGTAAGCATTTTTTAGATATAAAGCAGTATAAAGTACTTAAGGTTATTTTATTCTGAAGTTGTTTAAAATTCACCATGGTTTTGACCACTGCAGATTCTTTAAGTGGGTTAATTTATGTTTGAGGTAAAATACAATTTACACTTTTTCTTAAAGACATAAATGTGGGTTTCTATATTAAGCATATTTTGTGACTATTAACAGATTGATTTGTTTAGATATTAAATGCTTTAAGCTATTTTACCTTTTCAAGAAGTCGTGGTTTTTTTCCCCCCACCCTCTGAGTCAGAACCAATTCCTGCCAATGGGCTTCCCACTACTGGTTGTTATAGATTACAATCAGGTAGTTTTTCATAGCTGATACACAACTTTTTACGGATAGAGAAATTACCATTTGCAAATCTAGAACGAGATGGTTTCTGTATTTATAATCCTAGAATACTGGGAAACGAAGGGCCGTGCTGAGTCCTACTGAACTTTTCAGTTGAATTACATTTGTTAGTAATGCAGTGGAATCCTGTGTCTGACATTCTGATTGTATTACTCTCTTCTATGTTCTATCATTTTTCTTCACACTCTGGCCCAGAATATGCTCTTTCTGGCCTTCTGTCTAGCTGCTGTACATTGAGCATTGGTGGCAATAATACACAGAAAAATCGAGAAATGACCTTTTATATGCCAGTTACATTGGAATAGGAAAATTGAACATAAGTAGCATCATTATAAGTATGAAGAAGTATTTCTATTTCATATTCTAGAAATAGACAAGGGTACTTAATGGGAATGGGCACCTTTCACTTTACCAGACACTTTTTAAAAACGATTCAGTTTTGAGGATATAAAATTAGATACCAAAGTCCACTTACTGTAAATGGGTTGCCTTTATAAGTTGTGAGAAGCAGTAACGTGAGTGTTACAAAAGCACTTCTACTTACTTGACTTTCCTCCATCTTGGAGTGTGTATTTTGTGGGACAGTGATTGCCAGAAAAGCCAAACATTACAAAGGATAAGTTTCTGTAATGTATCTAGTTAGGTGGTTTGGTATTTTCCTAAATTGGCTTGTTTCAAGTTAATATAAATATTTTTAGAAATTTTTATTTATAGTAACCTTTTGATTTGGTAGAGTTGGAGGAAGTAGCTTAGTGTAAAAGCATGGTTTAATTTATAAACATGTGCTCCAGCCTTATTAAGAACTTATAAAATAACTCTTAGTCAAAACGTAAAGACTCCCAGATAGAAGAGAAATGCAGATTTTACAATCGTTCGAGACTGTAATGCAGAAGACAAGCTTTGGTAGGAATCTGTTATTCTTGAGATAGAGCCTTGGCTCCCTTTGGGAATTCATCCTTTTAGCTTCATCTGTAAATGAAGACAATCAGCTGTCTCAAAGAACTGTGAGGATTAAAGGCAATCGTACACACTCTACTATAGTTTATTGCTTATTTATGTATTTCTTCACAACTTTATGAGCATTCTTATTTGGATCATATTTCAGGTGAAACAAAGTAATTTGGTCAAAACCTGAATTCAAGCCTGTATCTGATGGTCTGCAGAACCTACGTTGTCTTTCTCATATCTCTAAATGCTAAAATCTCTGAAACTCCCAGGTTGTAGGTTTCTGCGGGTTTTATTAAGTGACAGAACATCTTTCCAAAGCCTCATTTCCTTGGAATGAGTCACATCAGTAGCTCTTCTGCTTATTAATTCTTCTCCTTAGTACTTAACATGTTTTGAATATTCTCAACTCCTTAAAATAATTTGCAATCTAGTTGAGTGAATAAAATTATCAAGATGGGAAATACTGAATTTCATTTTTAAATTACTGCAGTGAGATGATGTTCTAAAACTGATTTTCCTTAATGGTACTAAAATCAGGATTTTTTTTAACAGTAAAGTTAGTTGACTCTGAAGGATAGTGTTGGAATTTTTAACCCAAATTCTTGGGGCCTGCCACTGCTTTGTTGGCTAGGGTAATTGTCATGAGGATATGTGTAATTCCAAGGCTTTTTATAGGTATTACATACATATTTATATAATTTGTATTTGTATGTATGCATATATATAAAAGCCTGCTCCAACTTAAATTATGTATGAAAGAAAGACCATCATTTTTCCTACCAAGTGCAGCTTTTTTTGGGTACAGATTTCTCCTTGCTGTTTAGGTCCCTGAGGAATGGCGGTGAGAAGGTAACCAAAGCCAGCATCAACTGGGAACCAGATCAGTCCTGCAATTGTGTTGTTATTGTAGTTTAAGGGAAGTTTCTCGGCTTTTTCCTCAAATTGTGCTAAAGTCCGACATTGACTCACTTCACTGGCAAATCTCTTGGTATCAATTTTAGCCATGACTTTTGAAAAATAATGTAGTTGATGAATAGAAATGTTCATTGTAGCTTTTTATCATTTAAACAAACAACAAAAAAAGGCAAGGAGGATTATTATCTGCAAATGAACATTAATTTTTAATTCTATCTTTCTTTGCTATTTATAGAGCCAAAAAAAAAAAAGTGGGCAAAGTTCCAAAAATAAGTGAACTAACTTGGAAACAGAAAAAAAAAATACTGAAAAGGAAGGATTACATACAGGACATTCTTTTAAAAATTAGAGATTACAGGGGCACCTGGGTGGTCAGTCGGTTATGTGTCCAATTTGGGCTCAGGTCATGATCTCACTGTTGGGGAGTTCGAGCCCTGTGTCAGGCTTTGTGCTGACAATCCTGAGCCTGGAGCCTGCGTGGATTCTCTATCCCTCTGCCCCTCTCCTGCCAGCTCTCTCGCTTGCTTTCTCTCTCTCTCTCTCTCTCTCTCTCTCTCTCTCTCTCTCCTCTCTCTCACACACACACACGTAAACATTAAAAATTAAAAAAAATAAAAAGATAGTACATATGCCAGTATGTAACAGGAAGCAATCAAATGCCTTCTGTGATTTAGAAATTTTTATGAGTAGAATCAGAGTCCTTGGCAGTCATCAGGAAGCAACCAAACTATCTCAACAAACAGTAAATACACTGAACTATAAAACTATTCTATAGAAGTGGAATGTATATAACTGGAAAAGGAATATAAAGACATATCAAATGGTAAGAATCTCCTAGTTTTCCTTATGACTGTTGTCATGTAAATCAGTTTAGCAGGGCTTGGACACTGACATGATAAAACTCTAGTTCTGAATATGTAATCAGTGGTTTTCAAACTTTAGCCATATAGCCTCAAAGAAAAATGGGAGCCCTGGGCATGTAAGACAGGAGCAGGACTGTATACAGTTCAAGGACAGTGGCTACCATTGAGTCCCTTCTCCCTTAATTCCTGCAGAACCTCTTTGGACCATGAGCGGAAGGGAGATTCACAAGCATGAGTCCCAGTGTAGATAAGCTTACTTCTGCAACAGGTATTAGAAAGTCACCGGTTTACTACAAAATGTAACTAATCTGTTTTTGTATAGAATTTACAGTTAGTGGGTCTCAGGTAAGGCTTAAGGGACCATCACATAAATTAACATTTAAATAACACTAAAAATAGCAACCATTTATTTCTTTCTTATTATGAAATATAATTGCAGAAGTCCGTAAGGTCCAATAATCATTAATTGAGTGCCCATATAACATTACCTAGCTCAAAATAAAACTATATCACCACTGCAAGAACTCCCATGTGAATAGCTACCATCTATTTGGTGCCTACGGTATGTTGTTGGTTAACCTATGTTGCTGTTTTTTTTTTTTAAGTAAGCTCTATACCCAATGAGGGGCTTGAACTGCAGACCTCAAGATCAAGAGTCACATGCTATACTAAGTCAGCCAGGTGCCCCTACTTATGTTTTATTTGAGCCTCCCTGAACCCTATGAGAAGGTGGGTTGGTATTGTTGGTCTTATGTTGCAAATGAGAAAACTGGTGACCATTTTGAGTTGTTTCCCTCAAATTACAGAACTAGTATGTGTTGAAGCAGGGATTCAAATCCAGGGTTCTTGAAGAAGACTAAACAATGACTTGGTTCTAATTTGGAGCAGTGAATGTGAATACCGATGAGACACACTGTCCCATGATATTGATTTCCTATGTTCCAGAAAATAGTAAGTGTAATCGCACTTTGAGGAAAATTTGAGAAATTATACTTGACCATTTAAATTAGGAAGCTTCTAAAGAAGTAAACATTAAAGGAAACTGCTTAAGTAGGTATCTGAAATAGTCATTGGAAAATATTTCCTAGACATTCTATTTGTAGAATTCAAAGGGACAATTTACAGAGGCAATGGTGTGATCAGTGATGCAATCAGTGGTTGAAGCAAATTATCTTAGGAGTCCCGTCTCCTTACTCTTCACCATGTGTGTGTGTGTGTGTGTGTGTGTGTGTGTGTGTGTGTGTGTATACATATATATATATATATATATATATATATACATATATATATACAAATATATATATATTTGTCCACTAGCTAAAGAAAAATGGTTCTCACGAAATAAAAATAGAGGTGTATGGAAGCATATCTAGTTTATCTTACCTGTGTGCACAGATATGTACCATACTCAATGTGGGGATTCTCAAATAACGCTCAATAACCTGCTGTTGGGAAGCCAATACGGGGTAAAGTGTGTGTGCCTTCTGTCCTTGTTTTTCCTTTCAATACATTCAAAGCAATCAAGGGAAATATGATCTAGGTAAAATAAGGATACTGTTTTGAAAATATTGCTTCCCTTTCCCTGTAATTCACGTTCTCTAGCAGTCATTCTGCTACTGCTGCCCCTACAGGGAAGGAGAGGGTAATCTGCCTTCAGGGAAGTCCGTAGGACGGACGGCAAGGAAGTTAAAATCCTCTCATTCCAGCCGTGGTAGACTCTGAAGAGAAGAAGGGTAAAGAAGGCAGGCAGGCATCTAGGACACGTGGCCCTGATCTCTGGTCGATAGCATGAACTTCAAGTGTCTGGAATGAGGCGGGAGTATGACGGTTTTCATTTAGTGGGGATGCCTTGTTTATCCCAACTATCATCAAAGAATGCATCACTCCTTAGCAGGGTCCAAGAGATCCAAACAAAGAGGGCTTGAATAAGAAATTCTGAAGGCATCAGGACCTTAACTCCAGAGCCACTGAACTGCACAACACCAGGGGGCATCATTCCAACGGAATACAATGGATCTCAACACCGTGAACGATGTCCCTTGGAATTGTGGAACAGGTGGACCTTTTGGGAATCCCTGAAATTATTGTATGCGTAAACTTATTTTTAAAATCGTACTTTAAAACAATAATTTGAAATACATTTTATTGGTTCTATGAAGCATGGATAGCATATAAATTCTAACTGTTCTTGTCAAAGAGCATGTTTAAGCTATTTGACCATACTGGGGGCACTATTTATGCATACTTGGTCCTGAGTTACTGTGCCCAACACATTCTTCTATAGGAAGAATTATTTTAAGACAGTAGCCTAAAATCAAATGATCAGGTGAAGCAAGGCTACCTGAGTTATGTAAAGGATTTTTTTTTTCTCTGTTCACAGACCTTGGGGGAAACTTTCAGGAACTGGGCAGATGAAGAATTATGTCAGTTCAGCTATAGACTAACACTGAGAGTCTGCCCGGTGTTCTCTCCTGCAGATAGATAAAGTCCCTTAATTATCGAGCTTGCCTCTGTACATTCAATGTAAACCCACCTCCCCTTTCTCAGTTTCCCTTTGATCTGTGTCTCTACTCCTTTAATTCTCTCTCAGTTGTTACCTTTGAGCTAGCATAAATTGAAGATTACAAGAGTTTTCCTTTCTAACATCATGGAAGACAGTGTGTACCTCCGAAGTCAGACATCCCATAAATTTCAGCGCGATGTTGGTTCTGGGAGAACAGTGAAAGAGAATTGCTGACCCCTTTTGATCTCTGTCAGTATAAAGCCCAAGGGGAATGACTGGTACATAGAAAATAATATAAGGTCGGCTCAGTCAGTTCTGTTCCCCGTGAAATGGATCTAGGAATTTTGTGTAGACTTTGGTGGTTTTTTAGAATTAAAATTCTATCCCTTATTTTAAGGAAATCCGTGCCATCATATATCAAAGCAAAGCTTTCACAGGAGTCTTGACCTACAACAGACAAACTAAAATAACATTAACAGCATATTGACTTTCTGTTGTTGCTGTAACAAATTACCACAATTTTGGTGGCTTAACCAACACAAATCTGTAGGTTAGGGGTCCACTGCAGGTCTCCAGGGCCTCAAGTCAAGTTGTTGGCAGTCCTGAGTTCCCTTCTAGGGGTGGGTCATGGCCTCAAATGGCATCACCCTCACCCTGCCTCTGTCATCTTTTTTTTCTGCCCCTGGCATCTCCACCTACTCTTCTTTTTCTGCCTTTCTCTCCCACTTATAGGGACCCCTGTGATTCTATTAGGTTCACACAGATCATCTCCCTATTTTAAAAAAAAATTTACATGTTTTTAATTTACTTTTGAGAGAGAGAGAGAGAGCACACACATGATTGAGGGAGGGCCAGAGAGCGAGGGAGACATAGACTCTGAAGCAGGCTCCAGGCTTTGAGCTGTCAACACAGAGCCTACAGTGGGGCTCCAACTCGTGAACTGCAAGATCATAATCTGAGCCAAAGTTGGACACTTAACCAACTGAGCCACCCGGGCGCCCCAATAATCGCCCTATTTTAAGAACACTTGATTATCTGATCAGATGGTCAACTTTATTAATTCCATTTACAACCTTCATTCTCCTTCGCCATGTAATGTAACATATTGACAGGTTCCAGGCACTAAGACATGATTACCCCAGGGGTCCATTATTCTGCCTACCGCATAGAGATTTGAATTCACCTCTATCACTGCCACCATTTACCTTAAGAATGTTGGCTTTCTACCTTCAGAAGTGAAAAGTGATGACTATCCTGCCACTGAGCAAGACGCAGAACGGAAAGTGGTACAGCTTAAAAATGAGTGCAGCTTGATGAATTGATGCAATTAAGATGGATATATTTATTTTAAACAATGTCTGATCACAAGTCGTTTCTCTGCCATTTAATCAAAGTCTAATTAGGGAGCCTTTTTCTACTTCAAGGATCCTTAAACAAGAATGACTTTCTCTCAAGGGTCAAATAACAGAAGTAAGATAACAGCTACAATGGCAAGCAAATTGTTGACAGTTTTTCGAGACTTCTTTTGAGACTAGTAGACAGACTAGAATTGCATCTTGGGTATAATGAGGCTGGTGGGTATGGTAAGAGCTATAAAATAAGTGCTCCACACCTAATTTCATTTACATATCGCCTGACTCTGATGTCACAAATGTTAAATGCCAAATTCCCATTGCTGAGAAACATACATCTTTTTAAAAATTCATTTATTTAAATTCAGGTTAGTTAGTGTACATTGTAGTATTAGTTTCAGGCATAGAACCCAATGATCATCACTTACTTATAACATCCAGTGCTCACCATGATAAGTGCCCTCTTTAATGCCTGTCCCCCATTTAGCCCATCCCTCACCACCCCTCCAGCAACCCTCTGTTTGTCCTCATCAGAGAAAGATATATCTTAAATTGTTTTAAAAAGATTTTAATTTTTAAGTAATTTCTACACCCAATGTGGGGCTTAAACTCACAACCCAAGATCAAGAGTCACACACTCCACCGACTCCAGCCAGGCACTCGAGATACATCTTACATTTCTCACTCTCAAGTATAGCTGGACAAATAGCCAAAGGGCATATGTAACTACTAAAACACATGACTGGACATTCTTTAGAACCATCATGGTTAAATACAGCCTAGGCATTTAAAAAATCATATTGACTGACTTCAAATATCTCACATTTCATTGCAAGCATTCTAAAGAGGTAAAAGGGAAGTATTCATGAGGAACATTACAACACATGCTGTGCTCAACATAATATATATGCTTCTAAAATCAGAGTCCTGTTTTTTTAAACAGCAAATCTATAAAACACAAATTTTGTGTGCTTCAAAGAAAGAACATCTTTATTTGTAAAGAATATTTTTATTTCATTATTCTACCATTTTCAAAAAATTTTAGTCCACCTCTTTTGGAAGTGACTTTTGTTCCATAAGCATATTCTTTGGAATTGCCTCAGTGATTCACTGGTAGAAAATGTCTGTATTTTATGGATTGATTTGGTTTTAAGAAATGGGCAGAAGACCTGAACAGATACTTCTCCAAAGAAGACATCCTGATGGCCTATAGGCATATGAAACGATGCTCAGTGTCACTTATCATCAGGGAAATACAAATCAAAACCACACTGAGATACCACCTTACAATGGTCAGAGTGGCTAAAATGAACAAATCAAGAGACTACAGATGCTGGTGAGGATGTGGAGAAACAGGCGCCCTCTTACACTGTTGGTGGGAATGTACACTGGTGCAGCCTCTCTGGAAAACAGTGTGGAGATTTCTCAAAAAGTTAATAATAGAAATCCCCTATGACCCAGCAATAGCACTGCTGGGGATCTACCCAAGGGATATAGAAGTGCTGACGCATAGGGGCACATGTACCCCAATGTTCATAGCTGCACTGTCAATAATGGCCAAATCATGGAAAGAGCCTAAATGTCCATCAACTGATGAATGGATCAAGAAGATGTGGTGTGTGTATATATACATATACATACAATGGAGTATTACATGGCAATGAGAAAGAATGAATTCTGGTCATTTGTAGCAAAATGGATGGACCTGGAGGGTGTCATGTTAAGCGAAATAAGTCAGGCAGAGAAGAAAAGATACCATATGTTGTCACTCATAGGTCTAGCAGGAGAAAGCTAATAGGGGGCCATGGGAAGGGGGAAGGGGGGGGAAGAGTTGGGGAGGGGGAGTGAGGCAAATCATGAGAGATTTTTGAATGCTGAGAACAAATTGAGGGCAGAGGAGGGAGGGGGGAAGGGGAAACGGGTGATTGTTGTGGAAGGGAGCACTTGCAAGGAAGAGCACTGGGTGTTATATGAAAACCAACTTCGTAATAAACTATTTAAATAAATAAATAAATAAATAAATAAATAAATAAATATACTTTTACTTGAGTACAAAATGCACTTATCAGATGGGGCCTCAAATTAACTCATCAGTTTTGATGACTCACAAGTTCCCACTTAAGGGCTCTTGTGTCATTTGTCAACTGGCTTAAAAGGAGAGTTGTTCAATCTTATCATTTATTGAGTGCCTATATCAGTTAGGATTCTTTTGTTTCGGGCTACAGAAATTAACTCCAAAATGGCAAAACAAAAAGTAAAGGGTTACGCATTGAATCAAAGGACAAGTTAAACTACCAGATCTCAAGAATCTAGGGAGCAGATGCCTATAAGAGACTCATTTTAGACCTAGAGACACCTGCTGATTGAAAGTGAAAGGATGGAGATACATCTCTCATGCAAATGGAAGTCAGAAGAAAGGCAGGTTAGTAATACTTATTTGGGACAAAATAGACTTGAAAACAAGAACTAACAAGAGACAAGAACACCATATATTAATAGAGGGAACAATCCAACAAGAAGATATAATAATTGTAATAGTTATGCACTCAACATGAGGAACCCAAATACATAAAATAGTTAATAACAAACATAAACAAACTAACCAATAATAACACAATAATAGTAGAGGACTTTAAACCCCCATTTATATCAACGGACACATCATCTAAGCAGAACATCAACAAGAAAACAAAGGCTTTGAATGAATCCACTGGAACAGATGGATTTAACATAAATTCAGAACATTCCATCCTAAAACAGCAGAACACACATTCTTTTCAAGTGCACACAGAGTGTCCTCCAGAAGAGATTACATGTTAGACTACAAGACAAGTCTCAACAAATTCAAGAAGACTGACATCATACCATGCATCTTTTCTGATCACAAAGCCATGAAACTAGAAGTGAACTACAAGAAAAAAATCTGGAAAGACCACAAATACAAGGAGGTTAAACAACATGCTACTAAAGAATGAATACATCAACCAGAAAGTCAAAGAGGAAATAAAAAAGTACATCGAAACAAGTGAAAACAAAAACACAATAGTCATCTGGGATGCAGCAGAGGCGGCTCTAAGAGGAACGTTCATCGCAGTGTAAGTCTGCCTCCAGAAGCAAGAAAAATCTCAAACAGCCTAACTACACCTAAAGGCGCTAGAAAAACAACAATAAACAAACCCTAAAACTAGCAGAAGGAAGGAAACAATAAAGATCAGAGCAGAAAACCAAATGGAACTAAAAAAATCAGTGGCACAGATCAATGGAATCAGGACCTGGTTCTTTGAAAAAAATCAATAAAATTTATTTTATTTTCTTCATCAAGAATAAAAGAGAACTCAAATAAAATTATAAATGAGAGAAGTAAATAACAACCAATAGCACAGAAATAGAAACAAACACGAGAAAACTATGGGTGCGCCTAGCTGACTCATGCAGTAGAGCATGAGACTTTTAACCTTGGGGTTGTGGATTCAAGCCCCATGTTTGGTATAAAGATTATTTAAAAATAAAATCTAAAAAAAAAGGAATATTATGGAAAACTATATGTAACACATTTGAAAACACAGAAGAAATGGATACATTCCTAGAAAAGTATAAACTACCAAAACTGAAACAGAAAGAAATATAAAATTTAAACAGACTAATAACCAGCAAAGAAGTTGAGTCCCAACAAATAAAAGTCCAGGAAGATGACTTTACAGGTGAATACTACCAAACATTTAAAGAAAAATACCTATTAAATTAATACCTATTAAACCATTCCCAAAAATAGAAAAGGAAGGAAAACTTCCAAATTCATTCTAGGAGGCCAACATTATCATCCTGATACCAAAGCCAAATAAAGACACAACTGAGAAGAACTACGGGCCAATATCCATGATGAACATAGATGCAAAAATTCTCAACAAAATACTAGCAAACCAAATTCAATGATACATTAAAAAATCATTTACCATGATCAAGTGGAATTTATTCCCAAGATGCAACAGTGATTTAATATTCACAAATCAATCAATGTGATACATTACATCAAAAAGACAAAGGACATGAACCACATGATCATTTCAATAGATGCAGAAAAAATACATCCATTCATGATAAAGACGCTAAACAAAGTAGGTTTAGAGAAAACATATCTCAATATAACAAAGACCATATATGAAAAACCCACAGCTAACCTCATCCTTAATGGGTGAAAACTGAGAAGTCTTCCCCTAAGATCAGGAACAAGACAAGGTCGTCTGCTCTCCTCACTTTTATTCAACATATTACTGGAAGTCCTAGCCATAACAATCAGAACAAAAAGAAGTAGGGGCTCCTGGGTGGCTTAGTTAGTTAAGCACCCAACTCTTGATTTTGGCTCAGATCAAAATCCTGGGGTTGTGGGATCGAGTCCCACATTGAGCTCTGTGAGAGCCTGGAACCTGCTTGAGATTCTCTCTCTGCCTCTGTCCCTCCCTCCCTCGGCCTCTGCCCCTCTCTCCCTCTTACTCATTCTCTCTCTAAAATGTAAATAATTGTAAAATGAGAGAGAAAGAGAGGCGGTGAGTCAAGAAACAGTCTCTTGGGAACCTGCCTGGCTCAGGTGGAGCATGCAACTCTTGATCTCAAGGTCATGAGTTTGAGCCCCACACTGGTCGTAGAGACTTTTTTTTTTTTTAAAGAAAAGAAACAGTGTCTTAGTTAAAGAGAACAAACTGATGGTTATCAGAAGGGAGGTGGGTGGGGGGATGGTTAAATAAGTGATGGAGATTAAGGAGTGCACCTGTCATGATGAGCACAGGATGATGTATAGAAGTGTTGAATCACTATATTATATGCCTGAAACTAATATAACACTGTATGTTAACTAACTGAAATGAAAGTAAAAACTTAAAAAATGACATTATGCTAAAAAAAGAAAGGAGAATCTAAGCAGCAGAGACAAACAATTTCTTTCTTTCTTCTTCTTTTTTTTTTTTAAACTAAACTCTACCTTTGAGGTGGGGCTTGAACTCATGACCCCAAGATCAAGAGTCGCATACTCCATCAACTGAGCCAGCCAGATGCCCCAGAGACAGACAGTTTCATCAAGGTCCTATCATCAAAACAATTCAGTTCTGGGGCACCGAGCTTTACGTTCTCAGGAAAGAGAATCCAAGTTGCTAAGCTTAGGTTACCTGTCTGTCCCATGCCGTGGGGATGGGGGTACATAAATAATTTTTTGACCAATGTCAACAGTAGACTTGGCTCCATGAAGGCCCAAACACAGATACCAGCTGCATAAATCAAAGTTTACTTTTTTTACAGCTTATTTACTTATTTATTTTGGGAGAGAGAGACAGAGAGAGAGAGACAGAGAGAGAACAAGCAAGGAAAGGCAGAGAGAAGGAGAGACAGAATCCCAAGCAAGCTCTGTGCCATCAGCACACAGCCTGATGCAGGGCTTGAAGTCATGAACTGTGAGATCATGACCTGAGCTGAGATCAAGAGTCAGATGCTTAACTGTGCCACCCGGGTGCCCCTCAAAGTTTACCTTTTTAAAGGATAGAGAATGAAGTTAGCACAGTCAGGAAACTGTGGAGAATTCAACAAAAGTTTCCAAAGACAAAGGGAAGTTGAAACTTCTGGACCCAGATCCTCAAGAGATAACGTTTTGGGTTGGCGAGGGTCACACCAGACCCTCTGAAGGCCCAGCTGCCTGCCTCAGGCCCACGCTTACATGGCAGAGGCTAGAGGTCTGAGACGCAGCCTGTCTAACACGTTGAAGGCTGCCATATCTGAACCAAACACACCCCATGGCAGAATGACGTTCTGCACACTGATTTCTAGGGTTCCATAGATGGTATTTTCAGGCCTGGAAACTTCGTCTACGGCTCTCAGTTTTCCCAAGATAACATGGCTTGAGCCAAGAACATATTTGAGTTCAATGCCATATGGCCAGAACGAAGTCAGTTACTTATGTGTCCCCAGGACCGTAGGCCCTGGACCAGCTAACGAGGCTGTCCTGAGCCAGGCACGGGGCTGACATCCCGTTGAGACCACGTGGCTGGGAGTGGGAGCAGGCAGGGGTGAGGCACTGGCGGAGGCAGGGGAGGATAGTTCTTCAGAGTTCTCATTGCCTCGAGGAGTTTGCTTCAGGGGGATGTTTTAACTACAAAAAGGGAAGAATGTGCTGGCCAAAATAGATGTCCCTTGGAGTGACTTCTGTGAATAATTGGCTGTCAGGACCTCCTGCAAGTTCTTTTCTGCTCCACACTATAAGATAGTCATTAAAACTAGCCAGCTTCCTAGGTCCTGGTGCACTCTCTCTCCCCATGCTCGAAGTCTTTTTTCCCTAAAAGTGGCCCAAGCAATTATTCCCCAGACAGAAAAATAGGCAAGAGATTTGCGTTGGAAACTCCCCACCAAAACCTACCAGAAAAACATGGTGCGGTGCTTTCCCATGATGGATTTTCCTCACCGGGGCTACTGGGGTTTCCCTTCTCCTGGATTTCAAGCTACTGTCACATCTAGTGGAACCAGCCCTTTGCTGCTACCCTCATGTTCTGGTCGCCACGGACTTCCCAGAGAAGCTGTTCTCACTAAAATAATCTCATTTTCTTCTAGTCCAACAGTTAAGAGATGGTAACCACAAACACAGTGCACGCTCTTAAATCGGATATAACCTGTACGAAAGAATAAAGTATTCAGGCTTCCCTGTTTTATCAGTAAAAGGTACTTGTGATGGAAGTCACAACAAAAGGCTGGCACACTAGTGGACAGGACTGCTTCCTTGGGAGAGGAGAGACCCAGCCCCAGAGCGTTCTGCTGTTTGAGGCCAAGTCCGTCTCAAGAGAGTCTGATACCAGCCTAGCAATTTAGTATTTCCCACCTGCCCTGAGAAAGTGTCTGTGTTCCACACAGCACCCCGCTTCACGAGCTCATAAGGATACTCAGCAGACAGCTCGTGAGCCGTAGTGAGGCACAGGACATGTGGCACATCCTAACTGAGCACAGGGTGACTTGATTCTTTAGGACTCATCCTTACATCAGGCATAGTCACCCATGTCGTCTAATATACTTAATCTTATTCAAAGGGATTTTTGTACCTGACACTTAGCAGCCTGAGGAACCCTAAGGTATACAGCAGGCATATTAGACCCAATGGGTCACATTATGAGCCCACAAAGTCAACCCAAGACACTTTGCATTCACTAAGAAATCTAGTGGCATAATAATACTAATTTTGTGTAGGAAAGTGAAAATGCTATAAAGCTATGAAAAAGACCACAATTGTAAAGTTGTTAATTGGCAAAGAATTCACAAAGAAGAGCTATAGAAAAGCCCAATAGCAGCACAGATGGAATAAAGATAAAGCCTTCCAAGGTAAAAATTTAAATGAAATTGGCACTTAAATTTAATATGTATAATTTGGGTACAAATATGAGTTATGCATTATGTGTTTATAAGGTTTTGTGATAATACATACCAATTTCCAGAGTTTGAAAAGTTGGTGTGAAGTTGGCATGTTGTACTTATTTTCCAGGAAATAATCCAAAACCATAAGAGAAAATGAACTGTCTGTGTGTATGTGAGTGTGTAAGAGACAGTGAGTGAGAAAAATTAGGAGACAGCAGAAATGCCAGATCACAAAATAGTAGAGTTCGGAATGTGAAAAGCAGTGGGGATCGATCAGGAACGAGCACAGAAGGATATAGAAAAAACAATTACAGTTTCGTAAAGCCAGCAAACCATAGTTATCAAAGTGAGGATACACCATGAAGCATAAAACTTAAACCCTTTGTTTGCAACAGTGGGAACAAGGTGTGTGCGCCAATGGGATGAGCTCTCATGGAGGAAGAAGCAGTCTGTCTCTGTAGCAACAGGAGAAAAGAGATGTGGCATTATGAAAAAGAAAATAAAACAAAACACCCAAACCTACTTACAAAACTGTAGGTTGTAAGAAAACTCCTAGCCAGGCGGCAACATGGTTTGGGATCCTCCCTAACAGAACTTCCTACAAATAGCTCGTCCCGGAATTGTTTGTCTGTTTCAGAGATGAGTAAGCAAAAGAAGCAGCCATACAGTGTCTATAAAAGTATAGCTCAGGAAAAAAATTAAAAAGGCGAAGAGGAGAAACAGAAAAAAAAAAAGCAGTAGTCAACAACTGCAGAATAAAAAATGTTTCCATAGAATGGATAACACTTTGGACCATTGCGTTACTTCATGAATTAAAAGCAACAACTTTATTAATTTTTTTAATGTTTCATTTATTTTTGAGAGAGCGCAAGCAGGGGAGGGACAGAGAGAGGGGGACAGAGAGGGTAGAAAGACGGATCCAAAGCAGTCTCTGGGCTGACAGCAGTGAGCTCAATGTGGGGCTTGAACTCATGAACCACTAGATCACGACCTAGGCTCAAGTAGGATGCTCAACTGACAGACCACTCGGGTGCCCCTAAAGCAACAACATTAAAAAGCAATTAGTCCTTTGAAGCAAGAGTTCTAAGCAGAGATGCAATAACTCAGAGAAGAAAGAATGAGGAACAGAAATACAGAAGACAGAGGATGGGCGAACTCAGGGAACAAGTAGAAGAAAACAGTATAGCCATCATAGGAATGAAAGAAAACCGGTAGCAGTGCACGGAAATTAGACGTGGCAGCTGACTCAGGAGCACAGAGAGTAGAGAGCGTAAAAGTGGATGGAAGGAAATGAAAACAAAGGTTAGAAAGGGTTAGAGAGGGAAAATGATAAATGGGGAGAACAGAGAAAGGAGATTGACCATATGCGTAACTGCATTGTCTGGAAATGAAAGTCCAAGTAGTTGAACAGGACAAATAATAACATTTCACGAAGACATTTATGAAATAAAAGAAAGCTGGACTCGATATGTCAGAAGGGTACATCGCTTTCCAGGGAACATTGATCCGTAGTAGTTAATATTTAGATACATCCTAGTAAACTTACTGGACTTGAAAGGTTTAGAAAAGAATCTTCTGGGTGTCCAACCAAAACGACTAAGTCATTTATAAGAAAAAATTTAGAGTGACTTCAGACTTCTTCACGGCAAGTCATCACTTAGAAGACATTAGGCAGGAAAAGTGACCCAAGAATTTTTTATCCAGGGGTGCCTGAGTGGCTCAGTCGGTTGAGCATCCAACTCTTGATTTTGGCTAAGGTCACAATCATGGGGTCATGGGATCGAGCTCCATGTTGGGCTCCTTGCTGAGTGTGGAGCCTGCTTAAGATTCTGTCTTCCTCTCCCCTGCTCACTCTCTCTCTCTCAAAAAAAAAAAAGAAAAAGAAAGGAATTTTATATCCAGGCAAACCATGATTCTGATGTAAAAGAAAAAGCCAAACAATTTTTTAACATTCAAGAACTCAAGGAATATTGTTCCATATGAGCCTTAGGGGAAAATTTAACCAGCAAGAGATAACCTGGAAAGCTAGGGCATAGGTACTGGCAGTGATCCTTGACTCTATTTAGCAGTATAACAAAGATTAGAGCAAACTTGAAGATTAAAGTGACTTAAAAGAAAGTAAACATTACATTTTTTGATAACATAGAAATGATATAATTAATAAAAGTTAGATCAGAGGCTGAGAAGGAAGTTAGGAGGTAATAGTTATACACATTTCCTGATCTTTAGCAGATGGGATCAAAGGTCACCATTCAAAGCTGGCAAATCAAATAATGGATTTTTTTCAAGTGTTCAAAGGTAAACACTGAGAAAGATACTCAGTGAAATTTGGGAATGGTATCAAGTAAAGTGGGAATAGTATATATAATAGTGTGATGGTTAATTTTATCTGTCAACTTGCCTGGGCCAGGGGGGTGCCCAGGTATTTGGTGAAACATAGTCCTGGACGTGTCTGTGAGGGTGTTTCTGGATGAGATGAATATCCGAATTGGTAAGCTGAGAAAGCAGATTGTTTTCTCCACTCTGAGTGGGTCTCATCCAATCCATTGAAAGTCTCAAGAGAACAAAAAGGTAGAGGAAGAGAGAATTTGCTGTTTCGGCCTGACTATCTTGGAGCCAGGACCCCCGTCTTCTGCCTTCAGAATCTGACGTGGATCGGAGCTCATACCGTCGGTTCCGCTGGTTCGCAGATCTCCTGACTAAGGACTAGAATGGTCCCTTGAGCCCTCCTGGGTCTCCAGCTTGCTGACCACAGGTCTCGGGACTGCTCAGCCTCTAAAACCATGTGAGCCGATTCCTTACAACAAATGCCTTCATAACGTATATATATATTCCTATTTGTTCTCTCTCTATGCATATCCCCCTGGTTCTGCTTCTATGGAGACCTCCACTAGTACAATTGTATACATAATAGTAGGGAATTAAAAAATACTGCCTAAAGAAGTCAGAGATTAAGAGCATACTATGAAGTTAGAAAGGCAAACTCTGAGAAGAAACTCAAATCTTACTTCCTATCACAGGAAACACACATACAAAAAATAGAAACTAGATCATGTGCATCATCTTAGAAAAGATTTAAAGAGAGAAAGCACAAAATAAATAGGACAGAACCAACACCAAATATAGTTTATCAAAAAAAGTAAGTGAATAAATGTATCTTTTTAAAAAATAGATGCTTATTTATTTTGAGAGAGTGAGTGCAGGTGCATATTCACGTGGGCTCTTGAGTGTGGGAGGGGCGGAGAGAGGGAGACAGAGAATCCCAGGCAGGTTCTGTGCTGTTAGTGCAGAGCCTGACTTGGGGCTCGATCCCATAAACTGCGAGATCATGACCTGAGCCAAAATCAAGAGTCTGAAGCTTAACTGGCTGAACCCCCCAAGGCATCTCTATAAATTTACCTTTAAAAAAAACTTTTTAAAATGTTTTATTTTTGAGAGACAGAGAGACAGCATGAGCAGGGGAGGGCCTAAGAGAGAGGGAGACACAGAATCAGAAGATGGGCTCCATGCTCTGAGCTAGCTGTCAGCACAAAGCCTGACGCGGGACTCAAGCCCACGAACCACGAGATCATGACCTGAGCCAAAGCCAGGAGCTCAACCAACTGAGCCACCCAGGCGCCCCTAAATTTACCTTTTGAAGAAAATGTTTTCCAGACTGAATCACGAAGCAAAATCCAACCCTATGGGGCACGTAGGAGACATGACTGAAACAGAATTATGCAGGAAGTTTGAAAATAAAGGGATAAGCAAAGATATATCCATAAAAGTAAAACGTATGAAATGGGGTGCTATGTAGAGTGCTTACATTGCTTTGCACATAAAGTACTATGAAAATGATTAAAAACAAAAACAAACAAACAAACAAAACTACCCAAGAGAGCAGGAGTTGAGCTGTTACCAGACAAGAAAGCAGGTGTGCCCAGGAATGGCCCTGCTCAAAAGGAAAGACATTCATTAAACCTTGTCTGGTAACTTATTCCCAAACTGAAAGACAGGAAAATGATTAATCTTTTTCTAAGATAGGAATTCAGATAAATGTACCATGTATTAAGCCGACTTGGAATGGTGTTAGCAATCATTGGCCTGGAACGGAAACAACTTGGCTAATATCACCCATCCACATAGCCATGCATGAATACTAACTACGCTGGTATCAAACTATGGATACTTCGATATTTAGGATTTTCTTTTATTTATTCTAAAAATAGCTCTTTCATCAGTAACTCTTTGATGGTGTTTACCAGGGAAAACAAAATACAAACTCCATCCTAACTTTTTTTCTTCTACTGCGTACAGGAAGAGTTACCGATCTGTTAGCAATTCTATAGCTTTCCCCTATTCATTTCCAGGCTGACTACAGCCTCTGGCCTCACTGCTAGATACTCCAATACAGCTAATTGATGCGGCACCAACACCCCACACACATCAATAAGCACCTGCAAAAAAACAGGCATGAAAACCCCTTCAGTTTCTCCCAATGCTGGAGTTTTCCTAGGTCTTTGGATAGAAAGCCCACACACAGTATTCAAATAGTAAGCACTGTCTTGTATATATCCAAAGCGGTTTTGAATTCATTTCCATCCACACTTCAATATGATCTAATATCACAGAACAATGGTGGGAACGAATAAAAGCAAACTTGGAAAGAAACTGGAGTGTCTAAGACCGATGTTGGGGTACTCTGACTGGTCCAGGTCTGCTAGCTCACACCTGCAGGTCTCTGTTCACAAGACGCCTCCTCAGAGCGGCCTAGGTTTGGCCAATCATCGGTAGAGTAGTTTCTGCCCAACTGCGGTGTCTTTGAAAGGTCTCTGGACCGGAATGCCAGGTGTGGGGGGTGGGGGGCCTGGGGCCTGTAGGATGTCTCTAGGGATTCTACAAGAACCTGTGATCAGAACAAAACATTCGTTCGAATTTTGTGTGCTGTGCAACCTTAGCACTTACAGTGATCGGTTGTCCTATTAATTTTGTTAGCGGTCTCGCCGCCCCTTACGGCAGGGCACAGTGGGACAGTGCTCATTTCGTTGCGTCCATTCTCCGTGTTTGACACTGGCTCTGGGGGTCTGCTGCTAATCTGATAATCGGTAGGCACTACTGCAGGGGGGCAGTGAGGCGAGGGAAGCCCGGAGGCTGCTGACATCAGCTCCCCAATCTCCCCTTACATGCCGTCAACTGACAGTAGCAGCTGAGCCTACGGGTTAGAATATTGAAGTGAAGGGGGCACCTGGGTGGTTCAGTCAGTTAAGCATCCGACTTCGGCTCAGGTCATGATCTCAGGTTTCCTGAGTTCGAGCCCCGCGTCGGGCTCTGTGTGGACAGCTCAGAGCCTGGAGCGTGCTTCAGATTCTGTGTCTCCCTCTCTCTCTGTCCCTCCCCCACTCCCACTCTCTCTCTCAAAAACAAACATAAAAAAAAAGAATATTGCAGTGAAACGTCCTTTCTAAAGAAGGAAGGGTTTAATGAGCTGTGACTTAGCTACCCATTCCTGCTGCTTTGCTGATATAAATGCTGCAAAACAGGTCGGGCCAGTGGAAGTGAGTTACTAATTTTTTGTGCTTGTGATTCTCTTGTTTAGTTTTTTATTATGCCCTTTTGTTTTATATTTGTGTGCTTTCTGTGTGACAGCCTGGTGTAGCTATTTTGTTTTGGAAAATCTATGAGATTGAAGAACATCGGTTTACACCAGAGGACAATTCTAAATAAGGCTAGTAGAACTTTCTGAGCCGTTTCACCACACTAGCGAAATGAAAAATACGCAAAAAGGGAACAACAAAAGTTACATATTAATGGGTTTTCGAGGGGCTGACAATCCAAGATGGCCTCTGTGTATGTTGTCAAACAACTTAAAAATGCAGCAGCAGCTCCAAAAAGAATGAATGGAACTTAACTACAAATCATGGCTGTTTGAAAGGTACTGACAATGTCACAGCACACTGCTGTCTTCACAGAGAGGTGATGAAGTGAGAAAGCGCGTGACAGCGGTTCGGATTTTACAAGAGTAAACTGCATTCAAACAAAGCCCAGGTCACTTGAGTATGTTCTCAGAACTGAAAATCGGGACAAAGGCACATAAATCTGGTCTACAGAGAAATCTAGTTGCTTCGCAGGAGAGTTCCCAACCTGGTTGTCTGAGCTGAAAGGGGACTTCCAAGAGGACTTTGGAGAAAAGAGTAAGACAGATTTTTCTGAGTGCTTTGAAGATAAAGAATGTCGGCAAGCATTTGTCGCATGAACTAGCTGAACAAGCGTCTACCAGGCCCTGGAGAAAATGTTTCGACTTCAAGTTAAAAGGCTCTTGGGTTTATTTTTTTTTTTAATTTTTTAACATTTATTCATTTTTGAGAGAAGAGAGAGACAGTGGGGGAGTGGGGGAGGGGCAGAGAGAGCGGGAGACACAGAGTCCGAAGCAGGCTCCAGAGCCCTACGTGGGTGGGGCTCAAACTCATGAACCCTGAGATCATGACCTGAGCTGAAGGCAGATGCTTAACTGACTGAGCCACCCAGGCACCCATCCCCCCTCATTCTTGGGTTTAAAAAGAAACTGAATTTTTGGAACAATCTCACTGGTAAGGAAAGCCTTGAAATGTTTCCACTGCTGTTTGGCCTTAAGAGTGAGGAAAGATACCAGTACGTCTCAAGTTTTCCTGAAAGCCGCCCAGACGAACCCACGGCACAACAAGTAGAACAATGCTTCCCTCCCTTCCAACGCCACCAAACAGCTGGGGGAGGGAGCCTTTCTCTGAGTCTTTTCTGCTCAGTTTGAACTTGACTTTGAGACAAGACAAAGAATTTTGTCAACCATAGCCTGAGGAGTACACTCTGGATGAAATTCCTGACCTTTTCCTAGACACATTCCGGATTTCTGCAAAAGAAAAGTGTAAGATTTTAATAGATGGAGGCAGAGATGAGAGGAAAGAAAAAGACCAAGTTATGGAGCCAAGAAAGCCTTTACTGGGATCTGCGATTCCCGGGTGAGGTTCCGTGACTCCGGGAGTGGGGAGTCAGGGAAGTGGTGCCTGGTAAGGGAGGGGCGAGGTATTTTATGGGTGAAAGACTTCCAGTAGGTCCTGGGAGGGCAGACCACCAAATAAGGGCACTTTAGGGACGTGGGGGGATGGGATAGGTTGCCTCCTCTGTCAGGGTGATGGGAAGCTGGGGCTTCATGATTGGCTGTTTCAAACTGGCTCGGGAGGTTCCAGGTCTGCAGGTGAGGGGTGGGGGTCCTTGGTGCACAGTGTTTTTCTCCAGCCCACAGCAAAATGGCTGCTCTGTCGCCATCTTAAGGTAACTCTGACAAAAAGTATTCTGCCTCTCATGGGCAAGCATGAAAATTTTCCTGCAATGTTCAACTCGCTTCTTTTATGAGCAAGCTTTTTGTAGCTTAACAAGCATCAAGGACAAGGACAGACAGGTATGGTCCCACTTCAACTGAAAATGCAATCTATGGGTACACGTTTCAAATTCACTCCAGGATCAAGTATTGGCATAAACAAAATAAGCACTGGCTTCTTTTAAAGAAGCAAATTTTAGTCTTCACTTTTAATTTCAAAAATATTTTTAATGCACAAAGAAGCCTATAAGAGATTAAGAAACCAACACATGTCAACAATAATTTTGTTAGCTGTTGTGTTGCTGTGATCTCTTCACTCGATAAGAAAATGTTGTTACAAAGTCTTCTATAAAATTGTGTTCTGGAATCTATTTTTATTAATATTGCTTTGACTTCTGGTTTTCATGGCTTTGCTATTCAACATTAATTAAAATTTTTAAGTTAAAGTCAATCTACTGAGACTACCTTTAAAAAATTAAATCCCAATTTTGGCTTAAGCCAGTTATTTTACTGTGTTTGCTTTATGACTTTTAAAACATTTGTGAAAAAAGAAGAATGGTTTGTCTTAAGAAAGAAAAGCTACATTTAACTATTTTTTAAAAGAACATTTGGCTAAAAAGTAAGTTTTAGTTTTAAAATGGGAGGTTCTGGGGCCCCTGGGTGGCTCCGTCGGTTGTGTCCGACTTCGGCTCAGGTCATGATCTCACAGTTCGTGGGTTCGAGCCCCGGGCAGGCTCTGTGCTGACAGCTCAGAGTCCGGAGCCTGCTTCAGATTCTGTGTCCTCCTCTCATTCTGCCCCTCCTCTACTCATGCTCTGTCTCTATCTCTCAAAAATAAATATATGTTAAAAATTTTTTTAATTAAAAAAATAAAAAATAAAATGGGGACTACTGTTGCACATAGCCATATTATACAATATATGTCATATCTTATTACCCTTTTAGGTAGTAGAGACTTTTAACAAGAGTGGTAGGCCAACTTGTATGAGGTTTAAAAAAATCAAGTATGAAATTTAAAAGAAGGAAAAAATTGTTTATTCTCCCTACATTACTGTTATCCTGTAACACCCTTAACATCTCTTCTGGGGTCGGTCAAACACAGAAGCTCTGTGCTAGGCCAGTAGCATTGCCTGGGAAGGTTAGGCTTGGCGAAATGTCCAGTGACAAGATCTTTGAGCCACCAGGGGGCAGCATTAGGGCACTGATTTCTTAGGGACTAAATAAAAAGAAAGAAAAAGCAGATATACATCTTATTCAACAAATATGTATTCGGCATCCTACGTGCCAAACACCTAAGTAAGGAGTCTACATTTATTGCAGAATGAAATGGTGTTAACAGGCATCAAAAGCAAAGTTGCCTACATCTGATTTTGCCTGTAGTTCAGGTCAATAACATCATCTCTTCCAAATACCCAGGTGAGCCTTTTAATTAATATTGTGTTTTTCTGTTACTTCTCACTTTGAGCCCATTTTTATGTTATTAGTCCCACTTTTGAAAGGATGATAATTCAGGTAAGGCTATGATCATCTCTAAGTGGAACAAAGAGTGTGTCACTTTGGCCTCTCCTTTCTTAAAATTATATGCATCATTATAGACTTTTCTTCTAACAATGTCACTGTAGGAATTTATTCATATTTTTTCCCACTAGGCCTACAAAGCCTACATTATTATTTTTTAATTTTTTTTTATGTTTATTTATTTTTGACAGAGAAAGAGACAAAGAATGAGCAGGGAGGGGAAGGCAGAGTGGGAGACACAGAATCAGAAGCAGACGCCAGGCTCGGAGCTGTCAGCACAGAGCCTGATGCAGGGCTTGAACCCACAAACTGTGAGATCATGACCTGAGCCAAAGTGGGACACGTAACTGACTGAACCACCCAGAATGCCTATATTATTTATCATCTGGTCCTATACAGAATAAGTTTGCCAACCATTGATAAACCCACTATTATCTCTTCCTTGCACAAACTCAAAAGATTCCAGACCATGTATGATCCGGCTTCTGTCTACTTCTTACTTACCATGGCCTCTTTTCCCTTCCTCAAACACATTAAATTCTTCCCCTCTTTAGGGCTTTCACATTTGCTGCACCCTTTTCTTAAAATGCCTTTAAAGGTTCATTCTCATCCTTCCTCATTGTCATATAGTACTCCATTGTATATATACACCACATCTTCCTGATCCATTCATCAGGTGATGGACATTTAGGCTCTTTCCATGATTTGGCTATTGTTGACATTGCTGCTATGAACATTGGGGTACATGTGCTCCTATTTGTAGCAAAGTGGATGGAACTTGAGGGTGTCATGTTAAGCGAAATAAGTCAGGCAGAGAAGGACAGATACCATATGTTTGCATTCATAGGTCTAACAGGAAGAAGAAACCTAACAGAGGACCATGGGGAGGGGAAGGGGAAAGGGATTTGGGGAGAGAGGGACACAAATCATGACAGACTATTGAATACTGAAAATGAACCGAGGGCTGAAGGGGGAGGGAGAGGGGGGAAAGGGGTGATGGTCATGGTGGAGGGGCACTTGTGGGGAAGAGCACTGGGTGTTATATGGAAACCAATTTGACAATAAACTATTGAAAAAAAATAAAGGTTCATTCTCATTCTCTAGGTCTTATCTCAAATATCACTAACCAGAGTGACTATTTCCTACTCCCAGTTATTCCCAATCACAAAATCACCCTCTTTATTTCCTTCTTAATTATCTCAAGTTATTTATCTGTCACGTAGTCATTGTCTGTTTCCTTCGCTGGAATGGAAGCTTCATGAGGCCAGTCACCTACTGCCTTGTTCAACAACAGCTGGTACATAGTAAGCACTTAACAATTTTATCATTGTGCTAAAATACATATAACATGAGATTTACCATTTCGAAGTGTACGATTCAGAGGCGTTAAGTACATTCACATTTTGTGCAGCGTTCACTGCCGTTTATCTCCAGAACTTTGTCACCCCTATCCCTGGCAGCCACCACGTTACTTTCCATCTCTACAAGTTTGACCACTCCAGACAGCACAAATAAATGGGATCATAAAGTGTGTCCTTTTATGACTGGCTTGTCTCACTTAGCGTAATGTCTTCCGGGTTTATCCATCATGGAGGACGCGTCCGACTTTCCATCCTCTTTAAGACGGAACCACACTCCTTTGCGCGTGCGTACCACATCTTGTTTATCCAACCAACCACTAATGAACACTGTAGGAAATTATTAATTAAAAAATAGTCTTATCAACAGTAAACCTTCCCTGGGTCTCTTAAGTTAGACTTAACTGAGCTTTACAATTACAATTAATGTACAGTTAGTATATACTTAGTTCTATATCTAAAGTTCTCACTAGCAAAACCAGGAGAATATTCAGCAACAAACCCATTGGAGAGCATCAGGGTGGGCAGCTTTTTTTTCTTTCAATTTTTTATTATGGAATTTATCACACATACATACAAGTAAACAAAATAATACAATAAACTCCCAGATAATCATCACTCATCTTGACAACTACCAGCTCACTGCCAATCATATTTTGTCTATAATTTCATCTACTTCTCTACTCCCTATATCATTATGAAGCAAATAATTTTGCCTATAAATATTTCAAGTGTTTCCCTAAAACGTAAGGAGAGGGTTTTGATTTCTTGATATTTTTTTTTATGTCTTTTATTTATTTTTGAGAGACAGAGAGAGACAGCGCGAGCAGGGGAGGGTCAGAGAGAGAGGGAGACACAGAATCGGAAGCAGGCTCCAGGCTCTGAGCTAGCTGTCAGCACAGAGCCCGACGCGGGGCTCAAACCCACGAACTGTGAGCTCATGACCTGAGCCGAAGCCGGCCGCTTAACTGACTGAGCCACCCAGGCGCCCCAATTTCTTGATATTTTAATAGGAAGATATTTTTAGCTGACTTTGTTTATGGTGATATCAGATACACGTCTGTAAGTTTGTCATAGATAATTTGATGGAAAGCATTCCTTCATAAAACAACTTTAAATTGAGTATTTTAAAAGGATTTATAAATGTCTGGTTATTTCAAGAATGCTGACCCGGAAGGAAAATACTTGCCACCATTCAGTCACAAACAAAAATTTAAAATGTTGGGCTACAAGGTGACTGTGCTTATTCAGGTGACCGGCACCGAGCAGGGACCTGGACACGACGTCCATGGTTCTCTACTTCCGTGAGTAGAAGAATCATGAAGAGCTCTGTTAAAAAGCAGATTCCAGGGCCCTGCTATTGTAGATTTCTGGTCTAGTAGGACTGGGTGGAGATCTAGAAATATGCATTTCTTTTTTGGTTTTTTTTTTATGCTTATTTATTTATTTATTTTGAGAGAGAGAGTGCACACCTGTGCAGGGGAGGGGCAGAGAGAGAGGGAGAGAGAGAAGCCCAAGCAGGCTCCACACTGTTAGTACAGAGCCTGATGTAGGGCTCGATCCCACACACTGTGACATCATGACCTGAACTGAAATCAACAGTCAGATGCTCAATCCACTGAGCCACCCCAGTGCCCGAAAACATGAATTTCTATTCATTGCTGGAGATAATTCTGCTGGAGGACATCCCAGGCTGCCTAAAAACCCCATTTCTAACTTTAGGACTCATTTGCTAGATGGTTTTGCCATTTAACATTTATGTCTTTTAGTATTCCCTTCAGCAAAATTTTTCAGGCACTGACCAGATAAATGTACCATAATCCAGCATTCCCTCCTTTTAATGTTCCGCTTTGAATGATAGACATTTTCTCCACAAGTTTAGACATGATCGTATATGGGTCTCACTTGTGAGCATCATTAGTCTTCATGGGCTTTGGAAATTTTGTTTACTTGATTGGTTTCCAGAACAACAATCTTGGTAATCAGGATGACATTGGCCTGAGCAATTTACAATATGAATAAGAACATATTATCTGTTTTGGTAATGTTCAGACATTCTTTTGTATCAGACTGTTTATTGTTACAGCAGAAATGAATGCAATTTGACTCGATTTCCTTAATTTAAAAACTGTACCCAAATCAGCAATGCTTTTTATTAATTAATTTATTAGAAAATCATTTTATGCTACCTAATTAAAATTTCAGTGTTGCAGTGATGTAGCCCAGGCAAAAGGAAAACCTGAAAGAATAAGTGGCCTAAACATGAGAAAAATGTAACAGAGGAAAATAAAGACTAAAGGAAAGCTGGATTTTTAATTACGTATATAATCACGTTAAATTGCAGTGGTAAATTGAAAAGGATCAGAATATGCCACCCCAAAATATGCCCCTTTGGGATCAGGGTTATTGTGAACTGATAGCAATGGAGACTTTCTGCCTAAAAACAAGGCATAAATTTTCCTTTATGAAGGTGTCTTCTTCTCTTGTACCAGAAAGGGAGAAATCTTTATCACAGGAGATGTAGACAGCACTGAGATGAGTCGGCATAAACAAAACCATACTAGGGGTGCCTGGGTGGCTCAGTGAGTTAAGTGTCTGACTTCAGCTCAGGTCATGAGCTCATGGTTCTCATGGTTTGTGAGTTCAAGCCCTGTGTTGGGCTCTGTACTGACAGCTCAGAGCCTGGAGCCTGCTTTTGATTCTCTGTCTCTCTTTCTCTCTCTCCGTTCCTCCCTTGCTTGTGGTCTGTTTCTCTCTCTTTCTCAAAAATAAATAAACATTAAAAAAATTCAAAACCACACTAAATAACCCTATCTTCCAGTATTTCCCCCTATATATTTACTTTCCCACAATTTTTGAAATGCTTTTTACTTTGTTTTGTCACTTTTCCACAATTCATTACCTTGGTTAGGATGGTAGATAACCCCCCTTGAAATTAACTACTTCTTTGGATCTTCACTTTATATGAAGGCCACCATGCACATGAAAGAACTGAAATATTGACATCAAATAAAGTTTATATACCTTTTCACTTGTGAATCTTTTTCAGTCTAATTCTCAGGCTCAAGACATGAACCTAATAGTGTAGAGGAAAGTTTCTCCTCCCCTGCATAATTATTTAAGAACTTCATCCACTAGGTATTTGTTCACAGTTTTTCCTCTGACCAGGAATGAACAGGGGGGTAGAGTAGAGAGAACTTTGAAGTTAGACTATTCTGGACTGACATCTTGAATCTACTATTTAATGCATGACCTTGGGCAAGTTATCTAAACTCTGTACCTCAATTTCTTCATCTATAAAACAAAGATGATAAGACCAACCTAATGCAATTGTTGCAAGGGTTAAATAAGATGAAATATGAAAAATAGGTAGCACAAAGTAGTAGAGTTTTGGTAACACTTAGTTTCTCTAAATTTTGATGTGTATCGCTGTTGCTAAAATAGAGATTGTTGGGAAGAGATAAGAGGTTAGGGAGAAGGATGGACAGAATGTGAATCATGAGCTTCTCTTTCTTTTTCTAGCTGGGGCTGCCATTAAAATACCTAGATGTCCCAGTGTATTACCTGACAGTCATGTGCAAAAGACTTTGTAACTAAAAGAGGAATTTGAGAAAAATTCAAGATCCCAAAGCACAGAAGGGAACCACCTACCAATGTGGATATCACTGAATGACTCAGAAGAAGGAAGAGAGAAACGAAGGGAAAGTATCTGCCTGATAATCAATATATGGCAACTCTTTTACCCAGTAATTCTGCTTAAAGCAGTCTCCATTAAGAAAATAACTCAAAATGCATAAAAATAATTAAACACATAGAGTATCATCTCAACTTACGAGACGGAAAAACTAAAAACAACCTGAATGAGCAAAAATTATAAAGCAATTATAGTAGTTTTACAGAATGAAATATTACTTAGCCATTAGAAATAATGCAAAAAACATATACATTATAAAGTCAATTATATATTAAACAAATACATAGATTCATAGATTAAAAAAACTGGAAGGATGAGGGAAACAGTATTAAAAGTATGTAACTTTGAGTGGTAGATTGTAAACATAGGATTTCAACTTTCTTTCAGTGCTGCTTGTTTTTAAAATTTCTACCCTTAACCAATGTCTTTTTTCTTTTTTTTGAGAGAGAGACAGAGACAGAATGAGCGGAGGAAGGGTGGCGGACAGGGAGGGAGAGAGAGAGAATCTTTAGCAAGCTCCATGTCCAGCACAAAGCTGAACACCAGGCTCCATCCCATGAACCTAGTACCATGACCTCTGCTGAAATCACGAGTCAGATGCTCAACCAGCTGAGCCACCCAGGTGCCCCACCATCATTTTTAGAATGTCTCCCTTCTTAAGAAAAACCACCACTGCCACAACAAAGATCATCCAGAAACTATATACATGGGAAATACCTGTAGCGAGGGCATTCTTTGTTATTGATGAAAAGGCGATCGAATCACTTCAGGTTTCAGATCTGTAGGTGGCAAGACGAAAATTTCTGTATGTTAGTTAAAGAGCCGGAGATTTGTGCTTCATCCAGTGGGAGAGGGCCTCCTCTGACTCTCATGGAGAAGGCCTGCAAAAGAGAGTAAATACCCCTTCAGTAGTAGATTTAGATGGACTTGAGCCAAACCAAACCAAACCAATCCAAAAACCCTCAACTGAAGCCTCAGAATTCTGTATCTTAAAGTATGGAAGAGAATCCTAGCTCAGACCTTGAGGGTAACTGCACATTACCATAAAAGACCTTGATATGACTATTAAAGAACATTTGATTTTGAACAGGACTATAGACATATGTTTGGCCATAGAGATTTAAACCTGATAACTACATCAGATGACTTCTCATTCCCTGAACCTGGCAAGAGTTTAAAACTGTTTCTTTCTTGGGGCTTGAGATTCTCTCTCCATCCTTCTGTCCCTCTCCCTCTGTGAGCATTCTCTCTCTCTCTCTCTCTCTCTCTCTCTCTCTCTCTCTCTCTCTCTCTCAAACAACAGACAAACAAACAGAACCCAACAAAAACCAAAAACTGTTTCTTTCAGGTGATTTTATCCTTTCACGACCACTACTAGGAATATATGACTGTATTTCCCACAACTCAGGCAGTGTATTTTTCTTCTGTTGACATTTCTAGCATTCATAGGGTCTTCCATGGTCCACTCCACAGGGACTTTTCTTTTGGGAGCTCCATTGTTCGTCTTGGACAGGATTTTATTTTATTTTTTTAAGTTTATTTATTTTTTTCTTAATCTCTACACCCAATATGGGGCTTGAACTCATGACCCTGAGATCAAGACCTGACTGACATCAACAGTTGGATGCTTAACGATCTTAGCTAACACAGGCACACCAGCATAGAATTGATTCTTACTTTTTAATGCATCCTGACAATCCTTGCCTTTAGAGTGTTTAGCCTATTTACATTTAAAGTAATTATTGATATGAATGAAATTAAAACTATGATTATTTGTTTCATCTATTCCATCTGGGGTTTTTGGTTTTTTTGTTTGTTTGTTTGTTTTTGCTTCCATGTTATTCCTTTCTTGATTTCTTAGGTGTTAGTTGAATAGTTTTTAGAATTCCATTTTAATTTATTAATTTTAGCAAAACGTCTGAAGGTTCTTTTTTTCAATGGTTGTCTTACACATCCTTAAATTTTCAGCGTTTTTAAAGTTAATATTGTACCTCTTTCACATAAAATACAAGAACATTCAACCCCATCTACAACTTTAGTTGTTCTGTGTAACACATCTATCTATCTATCTATCTATCTATCTATCTATCTATCTATCTATATGTAGATAGATAGATATATAAACTCCATTATATGGTTATAAAAGAAATTATGACCAAAAAAAGCCTTTTGTATTTATTTTTCTGGTGCTTTTTATTCCTTCCTGAAGATTTGGGTTTCCATCTAGTATTATTTTCTTCCTGTCTAAATAACTTCATTTAACATTCTTTGTAGTACAGGTCTGCTGGTGACAAATTCTCTTGGTTTTCTTTTAAATAAAACATCTTTAATTTGTCCTCATTCTTGAAGGATACTTTCATTGCATTTCATTTCATCTTGAAGAATATTTTCAGAGAGAGAATTCTGGGTTGACTTTTTCTTTTAGCACTTTAAAGATACCATTTATCTTGATTCTGATGAGAAGTCAGTAGTGGTTCAGATTTCTGTTCCCCTCATGTAATATTTTCTCTGGCTATTTTCAGGTTTTTTCTTGCTTTTGGTTTTCAGCAATTTGACTTTGCTGTACTTGATGTGATTTTCATTATAGCCTGCTTGTGCTTCAGGGAGCTTCTTGAATCTGATTTTATGTCTTTCACCAAACTTGGGGAAATTTCAGCCATGTTTCTTCAAAAAAGTTTCACGACTCATTTTCCCTCTCATTTCCTTCTGGAACTCTACATGTTAGATCTTGTGGTATTATCTTATAGGTCCCTGAGTTATTATTTGTTATCTTACAGTATTGTTTTCCTCTCTGATCTTCAGATTGATTATTTCTATTGATTTCCCTTCAAGTTCACAGATCTTTATTATTAGCTCCACTCTGATCCTAAGGTTATTGAGTGCAGTTTTTATTTCAGATATACTTTTTCAATTCTAGAATTACCTTTTGGGTTTTTTTAAATTTATTTCCTCTTCTGAGATTTCCTACTTTTTCATTCATTTTGAGTATGTTTTATCTTAACTCGTTGAGCATAGTTCTAACAGCTATTTCATTTTTTTCTTCTTTCAAACTTTTACTTAAATTCTAGTTAGTTAACATACAGTGCCATATTGGTTTCAGGAGTATAATTCAGTGATTCATCACTTACATACAATACCCAGTGCTCATCATAACAAGTGACCACCTTGATACCTATCACTTATCTAGCCCATCTCCCACCCACATCCCTCCAACAACCCTCAGTTTGATCTCTATCTTTAAGAGTCTTTCATGGTTTGATTCTCTCCCCTCCCCAACCCATCCCACCTGCATATGTTTATCTGTTTTGTTTCTTAAGTTCCACATATGAGTAAAATCATATGATATTTGCCTTTCTCTGACTGAGTTATTTCACTTAGCATAATACACTCTAGCTCTGTCTACGTGATTGCATCTGGTAAGGTTTTATGCTTTTTGATGGTTGAGTAATAGTATATATATATATACACCACATTTTCTTTAACCACTCATCAGTTAATGGACATTTAGCCTCTTTCCATTGATACTGCTGCTTATATACATTGGGGTGCATATATCCCTTTGAATCTGTAGTTTTGTATCCTTTGGGCAAACACCTAATAGTGCATTGCTGGGTCATGGGGTAGTTCTATTTTTAACTTTTTGAGGCACCTCCATACTATTTTCCCATGGCTGCACCAGTTTGTGTTCTCATCAACAGTGAAAGAGGGTCCCCCTGTCTCTGCATTCTCACCAACACCTCTTTCTTCTTATGTTGTTAATTTTACCCATACAGACAGGTATGAGGTGGTATCTCATCGTGGTTTTGATTTATATTTCCCTGATGACGAGTGATGTTGAGCATACATTCATGTATAAGCCATCTAGATGTCTTCTTTGAGAAAATGTCTATTCATGTTTCCTGCTCATTTCTTAACTGGATTATTTTGGAGGGGGATGGTGAGTTTGCTAAATTCTTTATAGATTTTGGATACTAACCCTTAATCTGATATGTAATTTGCAAATATCTTCTCCCATTCCACAGGCTGCCTTTTAGTTTTGTTGTTTCCTTCCCTGTGCAGAAGCTTTTTCTTTTGCTGAAGTCCCAATAGTTCCCAGTAGCTCATTTTTGCTTTTGTTTCCCTTGCCTCTGGTGACATGTCTAGTAAGAACTTGCTGCAGCTGAGGTCAAAGAGGTTGCTGCCTGCATTCTCCTTTAGGGTTTTGATGGTTTCCTGCCTCACATTTAGGTCTTTCATCCATTTTGAATTTACTTTTGTATGTGGTGTAACAAAGTGGTCCAGTTTCATTCTTTTGCGTGTTGCTATTCAGTTTTCCCATCGCCATTTGTTGAAGACATTGTCTTTTTTTCCATTGGATACTCTTTCCTGCTTTGTCAAACATTAATTGACCATATATAGCTGTGGGTCCATTTTTGTGTTTTCTATTCTCTTCCATTGATCTATGTGTCTGCTTTTGTGCCAGTACTGTACTGTCTTGGTGACTATGACCTTATAAAATATAGCTTGAAATATGGAATCGTGATGGCTCTCCAGTTTTGTTTTCCTTTGTCTGGGGATTGCTTTGGCTATTTGGTGTCTTTTGCCATACACATTTTAGGATTATTTGTTCTAGTTCTGTGAAAAACACTGGTGGCATTTTGATGGAGATTGCTTTAAAATGTGTAGTTTGTTTTGGGTGGTATAGACACTGTAACAATGTTTGTTCTTCCAATCCATGAGCACGGAATGCTTTTCAATTTCTTTATGTCCTCTTCAATTTCATTCATATGTGTTCTATAGTTTTCAGAGTATACTAATAGTTGTTTTAAAATCCCTGTCTCTAATTCCAACATCTAGTTCATTTTGGAGCTGATCTCCATGGATTGACTTTTGGGTCACGTTTTCTTATTCCTTATTATATCTCATAATTTTATATACTATACTGGACATAGTGAATGATGTACTTTAGAGATGTTTGGTTCTGTTATAGTTCTCTAAAGACCAGTAATTTGTTTGTTTCAGCAGGCAGTTAACTTTGCTTAAAATCAAACTCTAACTCAGTGCAGTTCTTTTAGCCATATCTGGGCTGCTTGGAGTCCACCCTGTACATGTGTAGTCTAGTTGTTAGCTAGAGATTTGGGAAGTTTCTGCAGAAACTTTAAGTCTCCTCTCTCTGGCTCTCTCCTTTCTGGAAACTCTCTCCCGCAGTTTCCAATATGGTCTGTTTTAATGGGCTCCTTTTCATCTCATTGGTAAGGGAAGGGAAGAACCCACACCCTATGTTTATGGGAATCACCTAACACATGACACCCAGCACTGGCCAGATAAGATCAACAGTAACTTTCTAGTCACATATACTCACAGCCTGATTGGAGGATACCAAACCCACTGGAGGGCCAGGTGGAAGTTACACTCGGGAGTGAATAACCAGGCACTGGGGGAGACAGGTTTTGTAAGATCAAAAGGATGAGGTAGCCCCTAGGTCCCATGCAAGGATGTGATTGGCTTGCTTGAATAATTCCACAAGCTTGTAGGGATTATCTGGTTTCTAAGACAAAGGAGGGTTATTTGATTAGGGGACCTTATCCACAGGAGCAGAGTGGGAACGTGAACTCGGACATAGGCCATTCAAGACACTCCTGATTTTACCAAGGTAGTATATGAGGCAGAACTCAAACAACTGCTACATAAAATATCTTAATTTAGTACAAATTTTGATTCCACACAAAAAGTTCAGTCAGACCTGAGTTGGACTCAGTACTTACCAGATAAAACCCAGAAAAGTTTATTTTACATTTTTTATATACTACTGAAGTATACATGGGGGGAAAGACAAAAGCTACTATTTGACAAACTGGTCTGATATTTCTTCTTAACTAGGCATCATCTTCCATAAATCTTGACTGACTCTACCAATGTTAGTGTTTTAATTTGCCTTCCTTCTACATTTATCTTTAATTTGCTTTATTTATATTTATACCAACACTCTGTGTCCTATATCCCTATAGAGACTATAAATACCTCCTGGACACGAGCCAAAGACTTGATTTAGTTTAAATCCACACATACAGATACAAACTTTCATCTGTTAATTTTTGTTTTTTCAGTAAATCCTACCAAGACTTGGATGGACAAATTGGGTTTTAAATTTCCTCAGCACTTTGTGTATTTGCACTCCCAGAAGGACTCACATGACTCAAGAGCATGTTATATAAATGACTAAAATTTATTACAGCAAATGACAGAGATCAAACACAACAGGAAGAAGATCTGTTGGTGAAGTCCAGAGAGGTTCAGCATAAACTTCCAAGGTCCTTTGTCTGAAACTATACAAGAATTCTCTCTCTCTCCCTCTCTCTCGAAATTATAGGCATCTGTAGAATATCTCTGCCCCTGGAAACCCATCTGAGGTTCAGGACCCAAAGTTTTTATGGGGGCTTGTTAATATACATATATTCTGCTATGCAGTCAGCCATACTCAGGACACCAATGAAACCGAGTGCACACGTTTATGCAAAGCAACGTGACAAGCCACTATGGCGTGATCTACTGCTCCAGGTGTATGTAACAAAACCATCATCATTAACACAAAAACACTCCAAGGCCAAATTCCCAGGGTTGGCCAAGGGCCAATAATGGTGCCCTTGGAGATATGCAAGGAATAAGCAAATATCTGCTGCATTGAATTTTTCCTCACAGGGGTCTGTATACATCCTTGATATCACCTTTTATCAATTCCTGGCTTACAAATAGAAATAATACAAAGCTAAGTCATATGGGAAGATATTTTTAAGACTACTGTATCTCTAAATCATTTCCTCTAGTCTCTCTGCCCTTCCCAACACATTCCCAGCCTCCAATTTCTATAGCTGGCTGTTCTTTACAAACAATCAAGCTATTTATAGGAAGCAATAGTTTATGCTTTTTGGAAGATGAGGCCTAAGGTCGATAGAGCCCAAAGATGTAAAAACTACAATTATATCCTGGTATGATTTAAATTTATATCTTTCCCCCATGAATCTGCTTTACCTCCTGGATTTCTATTTCACATAGTATTGCCAGGATCTGCTTATGGCCCAAGCCAAATTTCTAGATGACTTTTCTCCCATACACTAAATATAGTCACTAAAGTCAGGTGATAATACCTCCTAGAAGTTTCCTGAATCTATTTCATTCTTTCCTTATGACCTCATTTCCCAGTTAATTGCTTCCTTCATGCTTCCCCTTCCCTCTCACTATGAGCCATTAGTCATTAGAGGAGGATTGTCACTCCAATTCTTTTCTAGAAAGCAACAATCTATACCTTGAAGATAACTTTCTGAAGAATGTCTCTTCTGTAAGGTCACTATGCTCAATTGTTTTCCTGTATGTTATATATCTCCTAATATCTATTTTATTGGGAAAAAATAATTTATATCCCAAATTGAAAACTATGTCCTGTGGGATGTAATTAATTTCCTGGGAGTTCTTTGAGTCATGCAACAGAACAAATAAGAGCTGCTTCCTGTATCCTCTCTTGGCTTTATGACATCTGGACTCTTCTTCCAATCTTTTTCCTTTCATCTGCTATGTTCAGCGTCTTCTTCATTAGATGCTTCTGTTACATTCCAACCCCACAGAGAAGACCACAGCTCAAGGGAAGGACTCCTTCTTGGGTAGATACATTTCACAGGACCCTTCTGAGGTCATAGGATGAAGCTACAGATGGCATTAATATATAACATCAACCTGAATATGAATTTTCAAACATTCAATTCATAAAAATTATTTAAAAAATTTATCCCACCTTAACATAAAGTACTCAAAGGACATACAGAAATTTAAAAAGCTCTTAAGAAGTTGAGAACTAGGGGCGTCTGGGTGGCTCAGTCGGTTGAGCATCCGCCTTCGGCACAGGTCATGATCTCACAGTTCATGGGTTTGAGCCCCGTGTTGGGCTTTGTGCTGACAGCTCAGAATCTGGAGCCTGCCTCTGATTCTGTGTCTCCCCCTCTGTCCCTCCCCATGCTCAGGTTCTCTCTCTCTGTGTCTCTCAAAAATAAACATTAAAAGAAAAAGTTTTAAAAATGAAGTGGAGGGTGATACTGAATGAGAAAAAGATTATATGGAACATCTTTTAAACTGCTAAAAAAAAACCTTCAAAAAATTGGTTTCTGATGCAAAACTGTCTGGATTAGTTTCTAAAGCGGGAAGTCTTTAAAAGTTTCTAATTTACCATTGTATTTCTTAGTTTTAATTTACATAATGACGTATGTGTAATTAGAATGCTAGTATGCCAAATGCAGATGATACTAACCATGGTGATAGAAACATTCTCATAAAAGTGAACTGAATCTAAATATTTAAATTACGTGCTCCTTTCCTAGGAGGTAGTATACATATGCATTTCATTATTCCAGAATGTACAGAAATGGTGGGTTTTCTTTTGCTTTTATGTTTAAAATAAATGTTTAAAAATAAAATTTAGATTTTATTAAAGTAATACATGTATCAAAAAATTAAATGCATTGCATAATGCATAAACTTGTCTGAAGCCCTACATGTATACCTGAAACCTATGTGACATTGTGTCCTTTATATTCTAATAACAAAACTTTTAATTAAATGTGCAAAATGGTATTTGTGAGAAGTGTCTCTCCAACTCCAGATTCCCCAGGCCCTAAATTAGAGGCTATTATTCTCAGTAAATATTGCTGATAGGTTTTCCATAGATATTTACCTTACTATAAAAAGTTAGGGATATTCTAAAGATAATACCATATAAGGAAGTCACTAGATTCCTTTGAAATGATTTTGGAATCAACATGCCAATTTTCAAAGAGTAAGTTAGAGAGACTATTAGCCCAACCCTATATTACAACTGTGTTTTTCATTACACATAAAAGAATCACAACTATTTTCCATAGATACAATTTACATATCATGGTCCCTAAAATTTAATGCTAATGTACCACCACCATTAATGACTTAAATAATCATTCCTTTCTTTGATTCTTCTACTTGCCTGTAACAGAAAGCTTTAAAAAAAAAAATATATATATATATGTATATATATATTTAGGTTTATTTATTTATTTAGAGAGAGAGAAAGAGAGAGAAAAGAGACAGCGTGTGAGCAGGGGAGGAGCAGAGAGAGAGTCCCACACAGGTTCCACGCTCTCAGCGAAGAGTTCGATGCGGGGCTCCATCTCATGAACTGTGAGATCAAGACTTGAGCCAAAATCAAGAGTTGGATGCTCAATCGGCTGAGCCACCCAGGTGCTCCCAGAAAGCTTTTTAGCCTCTAATGTTTTCCACTCAAATTTTCCCTCCATCTTTTATATCTTTGACTTTTTATGATTCTAATTCTAGTGCTTACGTAAGCCAGATACCAGAAGAAAACAATTCCACTGTCACTTGGGGGCATTTCTTCAGAGTTTTCTGCCTGATGATGGCATTTCTGTGACCACAGGATATCATGCTAAAGCATCTGGAATGCGCCGCAGTTCGAACAAGCAAACGAGAGCACAGCTAGGCTGCAGTTAGATAAGAAGGAGCACGAGCTGTTTTCTCAAGCAGAGCAAGACACTTGAGGCCATTCTCAGAAATGAAAGAAAATCAGAGAAGATTTTTTTGTATTAAATAAATATTTTCAAAACGTGTACCTCTTATTTTATCGAACTGGCACATTGCAAATTACTTACAGGAAAACAAGGTTTAAGTCCAATATTCCAGAAACACATACATTGTATAAAGTGAGATCTATACTGGTTCCCATATATAAAGGAGTCAGACAGTAGCGGGGGGAGTGAAATAAAGGAGATTGAAAGGTACAAACTTCCAGTTATAAAATAATTCACAAACATGAAAAGTACAGCATAGAGGACGTTGTCAAAAATATTGTAATAACATGGGGTGGCGGATGGTGACTACACTTATGGTGGCGAACGCTGAGTAACCTATAGGACTGTGGAATCAGTGTTGTACCTCTGAAACTAATGTCACACTATGTTAATTATACTTCACTAAAAAATAAAATAAAATGCCTGCCTCCCCCAAAAAAGAGCCGGAGAGCCTCGATTTATGAAAATAAAACTGGAGAGGTGATTTTTAAAACATTGTCACCCTCAGAAATCAATGTTACCAAAAAGCTGGATTAAATTAACCATGACAAGAGTGATTAATGTAACAAGAGCTCCAATAAAGCCTCATTAAATAATCAATTAGAAATAAGTCACAGGGATAAAAAGTACAACAAAGGGGAGACAGTCAATAATAATATAATAACTTTGTATGGTGACAGATAGTAACTACACTTTTCACGTTAAGGACTGTCTAATGTGCCTAATACTTCTGTGGAACCACTATGCTATACACCTGAAACTAATATAACAGTGTATGCATACTTCAATTTAAAAAAAGATGGAAATAACAATGAAAAAAAATTAAATTAATAGGGTTAAAAACCTGTTAAAAATATATTCCATCCTTCTTAAAAAAAAAAAAAAAAAGAGAAAAACCAATCAGTTAGAATAATTTAAAAGGAACAAAGAGGGGCACCTGGGTGGATCAGTTGCTTAAGTGTCTGACTTTGGCTCAGGGCATGATCTCATGGTTCGTGGGTTGGAGTCCTGCACCAGGTTCTTTGCTGACAGCGCAGAGCTTGGAGCCGGTTTCAGATTCTGTGTCTCCATCTCTCTCTGCCTTTCACCCACTCGTGCTCTGTCTCTCTCTGTCTCAAAAATAAATAAACTATATAAAAAAATAAAATAAAAGGAACTAAGACATAAAGAAATCAGCAAAAATCTCCTGGCCAACAGTATTAGTTTTATTCATAAAAGAGCAGAGCATCCTGGGGTACCTTGGTGGCTCAGTCAATTAAGCATCCGACTTCAGCTCAGATCATGATCTTTCTTTAAATAATTATTTATTTTTGAAAGAGAGAGTGTAAGCAAGGGAGAGGTAAAGTGAGGGGGCCAGAGAATCCAAAGCAGGCTCTGCACTGACAGCAGGGAGCCCGATGTAGGCCTTGAACTCACAAACCATGAGATCATGACCTGAGCGGGAGATGGAGGCCAGGTGTTCCAAATTTCTGGGTATACACTTATTTCATAAATTGCATGTGACCCTGGGCAAATTAATTAACTCCTCTGGGTCCCCGTATCAACATCTGTACAAAATGTTGGTCTAGAGATGATCCATTACCAGGGATCGTCAACCTCGTCCCCATCACGACAGCCATGATGGTCACGAAAAATTACTGTGAGTAGCAGAGGCTTCCCCAGCTGCTCAGTGAGACTGCGTGTCGTCGCCGTTCTCTTTTCCTGTGATGGGAAATCACTGATCTAAGATTACTTTTTGCTATAAAAAGTCTATGAGTCTAGACTGATCATGAGATTAAAAATAACCATCTGAAATCCTGCAACCTTGAGATGCATTTTTTAAATTTTCTTTTCCTGCATCTAACTTCTGCTTATTGAGCACTGTGCAGGACTCTGATAACAAGAGACATGGTTCCTGAATAAAATGATTATTTTGTGAAGTTCTTAGTAAAAATATATGTTACATATAATATGCGAATTATATGTATAATATATCCATCTAATTTAAAGATAGGGTTTAGTCTATGCTACCACAGCTTTGCAGTTTTTTGTTTGGCTGTCTTAAAGCAGGCTCCCTGCTCAGCATGGGGCTGGAGATGAAGAACTGCTTGCTCTAGTGACTGAGCTAGGCGGGTGTCTCACCACTACTACTTTCAAAACATTCCCTCCCTCCACTTTTCTCTACCCGCTGATGAAATTAATAGGAAAATCTCTATGACAAATTAAGGGTAGCTTCTGACAGGCATTGAGTCAAGTTTTAATCTGAAGCTTTCAAAGAAGGTAAGAAATCAAAGGTTCAGTTTATATGTGATTTGGCTACTCCAAGATTCTGGGCTCTTGCTGGGTTTACAGATTACCTGCAGAAACATTTTAAGATAAGATGGCTCACTATGATAAAGAGGCATCTTCAAGGAACTCTTTGGCAACTCTTACCACACTTACGAATCTATTACAACATTTGAATAGCTTGAACAATTTATACCTATAGTATCAACTATTTAATTTGGGACATAATTTTGAGTTCTACTGGCAAAATTAGACCAGAATTTCAATTTTGAACATATAGTATAAATCTCTTCCCTAAATTTTAAATGCTTTCCCGTTTTTAGGAAGCATAATTGCATAATTCAAACTCCTTCGATACTGTGACCTAGTTCCTCCTCTTGATGTTATAAACAGCTCATGTAACTATGGTAACCACCTAGGGAAAACGGAATGTTTTTCTGGTCAGCGATATGCAAAGTATACCGTACGTGTTATTTTTTTCTGTCTGGGATAACCAAAGTAGATAATATGTGTTTGCTTCTCTTCTTGGCCATGGGAATGATAGTTCATGATATTGAATTTTCTCTTTACTACAGTTTCAGTCATTCATAGTCCCCTCATTTTTTTTTTTTTTTTTTGCTGTGATCATCTTCTGCTGTCTACTGACACAGTCATAACCCATAGTGGGATGGACTGCATACACCCAATTTTAAACCTGTGCTGTCTACCTCATAAACTCAATGTGCAGACCAACACTGCTCAGATTTCTAATGTTCCAGCTCCAGAATCTGGTATTTTCTTCACTTTATCCTTTAGTCCTGGCCAAAGCATTTTCATAAAGCAGAAAACTAATGGAATTACATACTTAGAATCCAAGAAGAGTTATGTCCAATTTGTAGCGATTTTTAATCGATCTTCTTTTTAGCTCTATTTTTTGTTTTTTAAATACAATTAGTGTGTACCACTTATGCAATAAAGCAATTAAAAATACTTTAAAACTGAGCTCAATGGAAACAGACCTTTCTTTATGTTGTTTATTGGCTGCATATTGTACTAATTAATTGATTTAGAGTTTTAGGTTTTTTCAGTACAATTTAAAACGCATCACTGGACCTTCTAGAACAAATTAAATTAATACGAACTCAGATTTATGATTTATTTGCATTAGGTACAATTACATTTCTACAGTGGGCTATCAGCGGTAACCTTTTGATATGAGGATTTTTATTAAAAGTGATTATTTACTTATTTATTTTGAAACAACACGAGTGGGAGACGGGAGAGAGAGAGAAAAAAGACAATCCCAAGCTGGCTCCGTGCTGTTCACGTAGAGCCTGATGTGGGGCTCGACCTCACAAACTCTGAGATCATGATCTGGGCCAAAATCAAGAGGAAGGCTTAACCAACTGAGCCACCCAGGCACCCCTAAAGTGATTTTCTTTTTTCCATTTTTTCGAAGTTTATTTATTTTGAGAGATAGCATGTACGTAAGTGGCTAAAGGGTAGAGAGGTGGGGGTGGGGGGGAAGAATCCCAAGCAGGCTCCTTGCTTGTCAGCTGACCTTGCAGAGCCTGCCAGACAAGGGGTGGGGGTGGGGGTGGGGGGGGTGTCAATCTCAGGAAAACAGGAGATCATGACCTGAGCTGAGATCACAGGTAGGAAGCTTAACCCACCGAGCCACCCAGGAGCCCTAAAGTGATTTTCTTGAATTTCCTTATACTTTTAATAGTGCTTTCTAACTATCCAAATATCCTCCTTAAAAAACACTATTTGCATCACTGAATTAAATAAGTAATTAAGTGCCTCTTACTGGTTTAGAAAAAAAATCTAACCAAATGCAAAGTATTGAACTTGTCTGCATCCTGTTAAACCTGTAAAAAGATATTAATGAGACAATAGGGAAACTTGGACATTTTAATTGTCTGGGTATTAAATGATAGACAATTGTTTCGGTGGTATAATGGAATTGTGGGTATGTTTTTATTTTTAATGTTTATTTATTTTTGAAGGAGAGACAGAGCATGAGCAAGGGAGGCGCAGAGAGAGAGGGAGAATCTGAAGCAGGCTCCAGGCTCTACACTGTCAGCACAGAGCCTAACGCAGGTCTCAAACCCATGAGCCGTGAGATCATGAGCTAAGCTGAAGTCACAGGCTTAACTGACTGAGTCACCCAGATGCTACAGTGAGTATGTTTTAAAAATAATTCTTTTATCCCTCCATATTTAAGGTATTTACAGATAAAATGGACAGTCCAGGAGATAGGAAGGGTAGAAGGCTACAGATGAAATAATATTGGCCATGTATTGATAAATATTCAAGCTGGGTGAACAATGCATTAGGATTTATTGTATTATTACCTCAATTTTTGTGTATGTTTCAAATTTTCCATAACAGAGTTTTAAAAACATTAAGAAGTAGGAAGAAGAAAACCATTTCAAATTTAATTGGCCTGACGTAAGCAATAGCTGACGTTTTCTCAGGAGGTATGTTTAGGAATCCTTCAGAACTATCTGCTAATTTGTTTTTTCTTTTGGGGTTTTTTTGGGGGGCATTTTTTAATGTTTATTTATTTTTGAGAGAAGGAGAGAGGGAGAGAGGGAGATGGAGAGAGGGAGAGAAAGAGAGGGAGGGAGAGAGAGAGCGAGCGAGCACACAAGCTGGGGGGCAGGGGGGAACAGAGGATCCAAAGCAGGCTCAGCACTGTCTGTGCAGAGCCTGATGCAGGGCTCGAGCTCACCAACCATGAGATCATGACCTGAGCCAAAGTCACAGGCTTACCTGAGACACCCAGGCACTGTCCCCTGCTAATTTGCTTTCGATTAGAGTTTGAGGCTATATCCCTCCCCTCTCACAATATAAATCAAGGTTATATGACAAATGTTTAGAGGCATAAACATTTCCCACCAGGGACCTCTTTGATTTCAAAATTACAGGTAATCCCAGACACTTGTACTTACCTGGGGCAGTCGGTTACTTATCTGTTTTAGGGTTACTTAATGGTAGAAAATATTTTGAGGAACAAATAAAATTCCTTTTTGCTTTATCAGAGCATCTGATATCACCAATTAATTTCTTCATTGCAAAGGACTGGGGGACTTTTAGATTTTGCATTTAGCTGAGTAAGGGAACCCAACGTGAAACCCCCCCAAAGTCCAGGTAAGTGATTACTGAGATGACATCATAAATAACCAAAGGTCAAGAATTGAGTGTAGAGAATACGGTGATTTCTTCTTTTTCCCCCAAGTTAGTGCGCTCTCCACATGGTATGCTCTCACAGGTATGGCAGGATATGCCTTTGATTATCAGCTTAGATTGAGGGGGAAAAAAAGCACGTCTGAAATAATTCATTCACACACACACACACACACACACACACCACATGAGAGTGTTTTTTATAGGCTTAGGCCAACACAAGCTCAAAAAAATTACCATTTGGATTTTTGCTTCCTTTCAGCCTGTTCAACAAGTTAGGAAAGCTGAAAACAATGTGTAAATGACTTCCGTGACCACACTCAGTCTTGTTTCCTCCATTCTTGCTCTATGTTCTTGGGCCCAACAGCCTAAGTTATCCCACATCACTGACTTTCTTACTTCTGGTTTCTAACCCCTTGTCCTATCTGCCTGCAGATTACTTCTCAGGCCGAATAACACCCGCAGGTGTCGGACGTGAACAGGAAAATAACAAGGCATCTTGCATTACTTAGGACCTCCAAAAAGACTCGCTGATTCAAAACCAGGAATAGGCAAAAACAGGAGGGTTCAGGTAAGAAGCAGTAAGATTCAATTTTTAACAGTGACTGGCTTTTGACAAGACCTGTCTGCTTCATCTGAAAGGTTTAAAGAATGACAACAGCGAAATCCCTAGACGGTTCTCACAAACTGTACACCACACTGCGCTGCTGGGGTCGGTTTAATATCCGAGTCATCAAAACCACAAAATGCCACAGTATAAATAACACGAGGCAATCTCCGAGTCCCGAGCAAGATTTCTGTTATTTCCAAGACCCCGAATTTCCTGGAGGGCCTTGTTTTTGTCTCAAAGGCAGCATTTCCAGTAGATCGGGTCTAGAATTTTCTTTGCGCATCAATGGTTACTTCTCCTAACAGATGTTTTCAAAGTGCTCTAAATAGGTCGTCGTACAGGTGTACCACCTGCGAACCAACTGGGTAGAAGGAGAATTCCAAGTTTAACACCCACTTACATTTCCTTTTTAGTTCGAAGGTACCGCTCAGAATAGGACTTGTTTCCACAGACATTCCACCAAAACCCTCCGCGTATCCGTTCTATTTACAGCCATTTTTCCCCCTAAAACACCTGTTACCATAGACTCTTGAGAGTCCATCTGGAATTAAAACCAGCTCTCGGCAGGGCGTTTCATTTACCACTACACAAAAATGAAGCCCTAAAGGCGATCACATACATAAGGACGTGGTCCTCATGACAGATCAGGCTTCTCTTCTCCATTCGCTTCTTCCCGACCCCGTGGGTTTCAGTCTTAGGATAAAAAGAGATGAAAGGGGGATGGTGCGCCCCTCCTGCCAGCTGTAAGCCCTCGCCCACGTTTAAAGTCTAAACGTTCTGACACCGGGAGGAGGGGGGAGACTTCTTTTTAAAGGCAGTCCATTGGGCAAACACGTTTCTGGGGGCAGTTGCAGCCTAAACTAAACAGAGGATTCCTGAACGTGGACAAGACCAGCAAGGAACTTCGGCGGCGGCACACGTCCCGCGTCTGAGCAAGGGCGGAAACAGGCTATAGCCAGGAGGGAGGGAGAGTGAGAGGCGAGCGAACTGAAAGAGAAGGACAACGCAGGGGGCACTCGGGAGCTCCGCCTACCTCGGCGACCGGCCCTCCCCGGCACTCCGTGAGCGCGTAAGCCGCGGCGGGAGGAGGGCCGGGGCTCGCGGCAGCGCTGAAGCGGCGGCGGAGCGAGCGGCGGCGGCTCGGCGGGAATTCCGCCGCCGAGCATGCCGGGAGCCGCACCCGCTGCACTCTGGGTCGCGTAGTTCCCGCAGGCCTTACTCCAGGTTGCAGCGAAAAGCAACCGGCTGCCTGCTGTTCTTTTAAGGCCTCGCGAGTTGCCGCTCCAGATCCACCTGATGGGGAGAATATCGGTAATATCGCGCCGAGGGAGCTGGACCAAGGTTCCCCCTCCTTGTGGGAAAGACGAAAGGAAGAACTCCGCCACCTTCCCGCTCAAGTCTCATTCAGACATTGAGCAGAGAGGCGAGCTTGACAGCGCTTCTCCTTTAAGGGGGGGCGGGGCGCAACCTGCCGTTTGGCCGTCCTCCGCACCCTCCCCCGCGGGCCGAGAGTTGACAGACCAATCGCCCGGGTGGCGGAGGGAAGGCGGGAGAATGCGAACCCTTCGGTAGGGCGGTAGGGGCGGGCCCCCGGCCTTATTAGGAGTAAGTCCTGCGCAGGCGCAGAGGCGGCCACAGGCGGAGGGGCGGGGGCAGCCAGTGAGAGGCTCTCCTACAGGCACTGAGGGTGATTGGGAGAAGAGGGGGCAGCGAGGGGCTTGTCATGGGGATCCGTGCTACGAGACGGCATTGGTAGCATCTGGGGACTCCCAGGGGGACTGGAAGTGTCAACGCCCGGGACCCCGGCGCCAGCTCGGCCGGGGGGATCCCGGCTGCTTTAGTCTTGAGGAGGGAGGAGAAAAAGGAGGGAGCCCTGATCTCGCCCCGCCCCTGGGCTTGTTACCGCGGGGGCGGGGAGTGAGGGCTTCTTTTGGGGGGAGTGGAGATCGGGGGACTCGGCTGTGCCCTCCGGAGCGGCTGCCGGTGTCCCCGCGGCGCCGGGCCGCGGAGCAGAGGAGCCGCGGCGGCCGTGGCTGTTGCATGTGTGGCTGCTGGATGCGGAGGCGGCGGCGGCGGCGGCGGCGAGGGGCAGCAGCAGCGGCGGCAGGATGTTAGGGCAGCAGCAGCAGCAACTATACTCGTCGGCCGCGCTCCTGACCGGCGAGCGGAGCCGGCTCCTCACCTGCTACGTGCAGGACTACCTCGAGTGTGTGGAGTCGCTGCCCCACGACATGCAGAGGAACGTGTCTGTGCTTCGAGAGCTGGACAACAAATATCAAGGTAGGGGGCCGTGGGGCTGCCAGTGCGGGTCCTCCCCCTCAGTCGGATTCGCTGGCCTCCGGGGCAGTGTCGCTCGGAGCCGGCCCGGGGAAGTGCCACTTTCCATTTCTCCTGTGACAGTCGACCCGAGTGCACAGAGAGGGTCTGGTGTGCGGGACGGGCGAGAGGGACTGGAGACCGTGTTCGCGGCCCTCCCTTCCCCCGCTGCGGTCGGCGAGGACCTCGGTGGGGTATCGCGGGTGGGGGTGGGGGCCGCTCGTCAGCCCCCGCTGCAGACCCAGCGGCTGCAGCTGGTGTGGAAAGGAATCAGCCATTTTAAGCAGCATTTGTTCCGGCGCCTGCCTGTCCGGTGCCGCAGACCCTCCTGCCCCGGCGAGGGAGCGTGCAGCCGGGCGGGGGGTTGTAGAGAGTGAGCGGCCGGCCGCAGCCCGGCTCCCGCTGGTCTCCCGGGACTGGCTCCCCCCACTCTCCGACCCCCACCCCGAGAGCAGATGCATTGGAACGTGCGGGGGGGGGGGAGGGGGCGGGAGAGGGCCGCGAAGGCGGACTCGGGGAGGTCCCTCCCTCCGCTCTCCGACTCCCGGTTCGGAAACTGTGTCCATTCCCTTCTCCCGCCCCAGGGAAAGTTCCGGGCCGCAGCCTTTTCTCTGCCCCTTCAGCCAAATGGTTAAAAGGGGAGGGGTCCCCGCGGGGAAAGGAAGAGGGGTGTGTGTGTGGCGGGGAGGGCCTCCGTCCCTGGGGGCGGAGCCTGAGCGCTGACGTAGGACGTGGGAGGGGCGCGGACGGGCGCGCTCCCGCCCGCCTCGAAAATGGCTGGTGCCCGGAAGATTTGGGCGGGGCTGGCTGGTTGGGAGGAGTCGGAACCTGGCGGGACGTTAATTCGTCCCTAGCACAGTCGATGTTGGGGTTTGGGACACGTTTGTGTGGTTTTTCGACTCTTTCTCAGCCACCCAAGTCAGGACGAGGAAACCCTCGGCTAACTAGGACCGTCGCTGGCCCTAGCACGGCGTAGGTTCCGGGCCTTGCGTCACTTCCGGGCCCCAGATGGAAGTGGGTGGTTGACAAGGCAACCGTCTGGCGTCCCTTAACCCGTGGGTCCCTCCTTCGCCAAGTTTGAGTGATGAGGCAAAAACCACCCTTTGTGGCCAGAGAACCAAGACACGGAATCAACCTTTCCCACAGAGTATCATTTGTCATCCACTGTTGGTGGACTTTGGTCTGCTGCTAGGAGGGGAGAAGTTGAAATGGGGAGCCTTTCTGCGTTTGATAACCCAGATCCAGGAACAGACCTTGGACGTAATGTGGAAACAGCCGTACGGACTTTAAAAAGATAACTTTTTGGACCCCAACCTCTGTTTTTCTGGACCCGCCACTATGATTTAGTCTCAAAGGAACCCACTTCTGGGATGACATTTTCTGACCTGTAGCATATTAGAATATTTAACTGTCTCTGTGTTTCCGAATCGATCATTTATTTCCTGCCTTCTGAACCCATACCATAGGGCAGATGATAGGACTGATTTGTGTAGGGAGCAAGAGAATTAAATAGTGATTTCTTATTCTGTGTCATCGATGTGTCCGGTACAGAACATTATTCATACTAATTCTCTGAAGTAAAAATTTATTTTACAAGTAAGTTAAAATTTACAAGGAGTTTAAGTAACTTGTTCACTTAATTAGGTGGGGAAGTAGCCTGGCTCCTTCATGGACGCTTCCTTGTTTTTAAACTATTAACGTTTTTTTACAGACTTTTATAAAACTCTCTAAAGATATTTTCTACAGACACAGAGCACATACATGAATTGTAGCCTAAGAATGATACTTATGTGCCTAAGAATTGTATATTGAACATTTTTAGTTTTTCAGATAGTAACTGAAGTTTGTAAAGCTTGCATGTGTTTACATTTCTTCGAAGACATATTTGCCTTCACAAGAGTTAAGCTGTTTTCACTTTAATTTGGGAGGGAAAATTGGTTACAGGGAAATCTGCCATCCTGACCGTCTAGAATTGTCCTAAGTAGCTCTAGAAACAGTATTAGGCTTTAAAAGATTGAGAGATTATAAACATTTTTCAGCTCTGTTAAGATCGTGGTTAGCTTCAATATTCATATGAAATGAGGATCCAGTTTTTAGTCTGTGCCCATGCTTACTAAACTCCGTTTCCACAGTTTTATGTTTTTTAGCGTTATATACCTCTCTGTTCTTCAGATTTCATATGCTTTTTTAATTTCTTTGCTAGTTCTTAAGCATTTTCTGTTTTTGGACTTGAAACTTACTGCAATATTTAGTGCTGTGAATTATACAGGAAGTAAAAAAAATTTCTCCTACTTATTTGAGACACTTTCAGAAATTACTGAAGAATCTTAAGAGTAACCTTAAAGACTTTAAAAATAGAGAAATTAAGAAAACAACCTCACAATTGAAGTGTGTATTATAGGACATGATTATTAGAGAACCTCAATTTTTGTTCGTAATATTCTTGTTCATAATTTCTTGGGTAAATAATCATTGAACTAAAAATTAATACTTACTTTCAAGTGCTGTCCATGCAGCTTGGTAGAAAATGCTTAAGTGGCAGAGCCAGACATACATATGTGGCAGAGTTCAAAGTCTGAGGTTGTTACCTCTTGAACTTGATTTTCTTCACGTACAGAAGTGATCGCATCCCCATGGAGTTGCTATGGGGATTAAATGAGAAAATCTTTGTCACATTAAAGGGCCTTAGTAAATGTTAGTTTCCTTCTTTCACTACATAATTAAGATGTCTGAGAAATGTGGATTTTTCTCATGTATAGTATTGTATCCATGTGCCTGTGTGATATGATATAATTAGCTTCAAATCCTGATAATTAGGTATAGAATATTTAAACTAAAGTTTACCTTTATTTTTTTAATCCTCAAATTTTGTCCAAGGGGAAAATACATAATTTCCTTATTTTTTTTTTTAGAGAAAAATCACATTCTTATGAAAGCCACCTAGCTGGGCAAATGAGCTAGATATGAACTTTGTTTTAAAATATGCTGGGCAGGGGCCCCTGGGTGGCTCAGTCAATTAAGCGGCCGACTTCAGCTCAGGTCGTGATCTTGCAGCTTGTGAGTTCGGCCCACATCGGGCTCTGTGCTGACAGCTCAGAGCCTGAAGCCTGCTTCGGATTCTGTGTCTCCCCCTCTCTCTGCTCCTCCCGCGCTCTCTCAAAAAAAAAAAAAAATTAAAATCTGCTGTGCCGGTATGAGTACCGTCCGATGTACAGTGGCATTTTGTCGTGCATTCGGGTTAAGCAGTTCTCCAGCACATGTGAGTATTTATACTATCTAGGGAGGAGTTAATTCATAAGAGTTGTGTTTAATACCTGCTTTGTGTTAACTTGGACACAGCCCTAGTGTACGCATTTTACTCAACTCACGTTTTTCTTCTTCTTCAAGTAATAAATATTGGAAAGTGAAATGATGGTGTGCCATGTGTTGGTAATATATTAGGATATGAAACAGTGATATGCCATGTGGTGTGGTCAATTACACTTAATTTTTGTCTCTTCCTGTAGTAAGACAGAACTCAGAGAGCATTGTATCTCAGAGGGACAAGAAATAGAAAAATAGAATAGAATAGAAATTTAGTCTTACGTAAATTTTTGGTGACATCTGGGACTCTGTTTTCAGATGTTTGTGTGCCTTGTAGTGATTCACATATTTTTAATTGATTTAAATGTGTCCCACATGCTATACAGTATCGAAATCAGCAGTTCAAAAAGCTTAGAACCAACTGCTGAGTTATCTACTAAAGCAGAGTGATCCGGTGCTGACTTCACTGTAATTGTATTAGTAGCTTCGTCAGTTGATGCCAGAACGGGAACCTAACCCCACTGTGTAAAGAGCTTGATTTTCTGAGTCTGCCATATAGTAAAATAAAATAAAAGAGCCATTAAAATGAATATGGTGGGAAGAGTTATTCGTGTCTGCTTTGTTTAAATGTCCCGGGGTATGATATGCAAATTAAGGTGTAAAGTCTCTCAGGAGTCCTGGAGCAAGTCATTGATTGAACTGTAAATCCTGTAAACGCAGTACTGTCCATAGCCAGTTTTAGAACCTAAGTTTTACAGTTGAAGTCTGGCATGTAAATTTCATTAGTGTTGTTTTGAGGTTCCCATGAAGCACAGTGACTTCACTAGGTAGACTGTAAAGTGGCATACAGTGTTCTGGCCCATGTATTAATCAGTGCATATATCTCTTATCCTTTTTTTTTTTAAGTAAGCTCAGTGCCCAGTGTGGGGCCTGAACTTATGACCACGGGATCAAGAGTCGCATGCTTTACCAAATGAGCCTGGCCAGGCACCCCTCTTATCCTTGTTAAGATAAATTATTGAGTATTGGAAAGCTTTGTAAAAGAGAGGGAGGGAGAAAGGGAGGAATGAAGGAAGGAGAGAAGGCGGCTTTATATTCTTAGTAGGTTATTTATTTAAAAATTTTTTAAAAATTTTTTATTTTTTATTTTTGAGAGAGAGAAAGACAGTATGAGCCAGAGAGGGGCAGAGAGAGAGGGAGACACACAATCTGAAACAGGTTCCAGGCTCTGAGCTGTTGGCACAGAGTCCGACGCGGGGCTCGAACCTATAAGGTCACAACCTGGGCTGAAGTTGAGTGCTTAACTGACTGAGGCACCCCTTATTAGTTTATTTCTAAATATACTTTCATATTGGATAACATATGTTCTTTCTATGAGAAATTTTTTTAAACGTATACGTACCATAGAGGAGAGTGGTTTTATGATTTCTTTACCAATTCTGTGAAAGATAACTAACTGGAAAAATATTATATGTGCTAATGCACAAAGATGTTCTGATTTTTCTCTTTGTTTTTAGAAACATTAAAGGAAATTGATGATGTCTATGAAAAATATAAGAAGGAAGATGATTCAAACCAGAAAAAACGCCTACAGCAGCATCTCCAGAGAGCACTAATCAATAGTCAAGAATTGGGAGATGAAAAAATTCAGATTGTCACACAGATGCTCGAACTGGTGGAAAATCGGGCAAGGCAAATGGAGTTGCATTCACAGTGTTTTCAAGATCCTGCCGAAGGCGAACGGGCCTCGGATAAGGCAAAAATGGATTCCAGCCAACCGGAAAGATCTTCAAGAAGACCCCGCAGACAGCGAACCAGTGAGAGCCGAGATTTATGCCACATGACAAATGGGATTGAAGACTGTGATGATCAGCCACCCAAGGAAAAGAAATCCAAGTCGGCCAAGAAAAAGAAGCGCTCCAAGGCCAAGCAGGAAAGGGAAGCTTCACCTGTTGAGTTTGCAATTGATCCCAACGAACCTACATACTGTTTATGTAACCAAGTGTCTTACGGGGAAATGATTGGATGTGACAATGAACAGTGTCCAATTGAATGGTTTCACTTCTCATGTGTTTCACTTACCTATAAACCAAAGGGGAAATGGTATTGCCCGAAGTGCAGGGGAGATAATGAGAAAACAATGGACAAAAGTACTGAAAAGGCAAAAAAGGATAGAAGATCGAGGTAGTAAATGCCATCCACATTTTAAAAGGTTATTTGTCTTTTATATAATTCTTTCAGAATTTGCTTTCAGAAATTGTTTTAGGGTAAATGCATAAGACTATGCAATAATTTTTAATCATTAGTATTAACGGTGTATTAAACGTTGTTGTACTTTGTCTGTGACCTTAATTTTCTGCACTGAATTACCAAATATTTTAAACCAGGTATCTTGAGATCACCTGATGAAAGGAGCAGGGCCTAGGGCGAGGGTGGTGTGAGCATTAGATCTTCACAGACCATGCCTATTTCATGTTCATTGCAAACTACAATGCTGTTTTGGGGGGTAAACACCAAAGTTTTGCTAGCATTTCAGTTCTCTGTGCTTTAAAAAACTTAGATAAAGTTGGAGTTGTCTGTCAGCATTCAAATCATCTTGGGTAATTGAAGATACAAACACTACGTTTAGAGCTTCTCTCTCCCTGGCCCCATTTATACACACACTTGTTCATCTCTAGTCCTCCACGAATTTAAGGAGCTAGAGATAAGAATAATTTGGGATTCCATGTGGAATAATGTGCTCTTATTAGAGTATTTGCTGCTGTATTTTCCTTAGTAGCATTTTGATACACTGTCAGGAGCCCATTTGTAAATACTTTCCTGCTGCATCATAGCTACATTTAATCTAGTGCTTAATAAGGGAGTTGTGTTTGGTTTTGTTTTAATTGGAACAGGCAAGCGTAGTTAGGATACCCAAAATGGTGCCATTGGCTTATATTGGAAAATTTGGGGTTCTGTAGTATCATGGTTCAAGGTTGAGCAGTGTAAAAAAAGCATCTTCTCTTTAAAGAAACATTTTCCACGTGACCCACTGCCGAGTCGCCTAGCCACAGGCCTATCAGTGGGGACAGGGGCATAGACTAGTCCTTAAATATTGCCTTTATGTCAAACAGGAGTTTCAATAGTTTTGCTAGTGGCTATAGTTGATTTCTGTCCCAATCAGTGATTATATATTGTTTTAAGTAATAGTGTATTCACTTTAACTTTCTGGTATTGGTGCTGTTTGATGTTTTCATGTTTAATGAACTAATTTCCCTATAACAATGCAATTGATAATGTATTTGTAGATTGAATTTTCCAAGATCCTGATACTTTAAGGGTAAGCATATTGATGGATATATGAACATGTATTTGGAGAATTGTTTGGTTTGGGGGAGGAGGCAGAAGACTGACCAGTCCTTTAAATCGATGTGTAACGTAACTTTTTATTCCTCATTTCTCCCTAATCTGATGATCTTGATTCTTTTTGATTAGCGTGAAAAATTCTGTCTGCTTGTTTGGAAAAAAAAAATTTTGTTTTTTCCTCTTCTGATTCTCCTGTGTGACTTTTAGGCATGTTATTTCCCTTCACCTGGGTGTCCAGTGACTCATCTGTAATACGAGGTTGGCTTCAATATCTGTCTCCAAGGTTCTTTTGAAACCTATAGTTTTTGCACTCTAGTAAGGATTTTAATAATCAAATGACTTGTTTTTTCTCTTTTGTTAATTTCATCCTTCATCCTGAGATATGAAGACAGTTTAAAGGTGATCTTTGAGACAGGTAAATGCACAATATTTGATTAACTTCTGTCCTAAGGATATTTTGCTTGATGACTGGAACTAGTTAGTTATATTACTTCTTGAGCGAGAAATATTAGACAGCATGATGAAGAATATTTTATTGTAACCCAGTTGAGTTGTAAAGAAATTCTTTTCTCTCTTGAAAATACAGCATTTTGTCTTAGTGATGACATCCTTATTACCAGGATAGAGCTGTACCTGACACCATTAAAAATACCGATCTGTGCAAAGTTTCCAGAAGCTGTTAGATGTGACTGTATGGAAGTCAACGCTTTTTCATATGTTAAATTTCCCTTAACTTATGGGGAAAACAAAATAAACTTCATAATAGAAGCCCCAAATTTGGCTTAGGCTTGATAGGAAAACAGACATAGAAAATCCTATAAAATGTGCTTACTTGAAGACCCAGTGTTGGAAACAGTCTTATTTTTATGAATATTTTGTTTTCTGTACCACACAGGAAATAGAACTCAAGTGTGCATAATATTTTGTCTGGGATTTCTTTTTTAAGTATTCTAGATTTCATATACTATCTCATGTCATGCTTATTAACTCATGCTATAAACCAGGGGCTCCTAAACGTGTCTCATTGGAATTACTTCAAGAGCTTCAAGAAATACGGATCTCTCTGTCCCACCCCCAACAACTGTGATCTCACTCATTTGGAATGTGGCTGAAACATTAGGTTGGTTTTTTTTTTTTATTTCAAGGTGATTCTAATACACAGAAACGTTTTAGAATTGCTGCCATATTATGAAAATTTGGACCTATTTGAAACTGGGTGTCTTCTGTACATCCAGATCTCTGGGACCCTGAAGCACATCTAAGTTCTGATACGTGCACACAGGTTGTCCCTTGCGCCCAACGGTCCACCAACCTTTGAAGATGCCGCACTCGAGTGCTTCTTGTCTGCTATTCTAAGCAGTGGTGGTTTAAAAAGAATTCCTTGTTCACACACTAAACCTGCCGGTGGAGAGTCAGATACATGTAATGTTCAAGAACTATTAGAGGGAAGTAAAGCAGAGTAACAGAAAATGTATGAAAAGGGAGATGAGTCTTAATTATGGTGATTAAAGGTCTCAAAGGAAGTGATCTTGGAGCTGAGACCAGAAGGAAATAAAGAGGTGAGGCAGGCAAATATTTAAGGGAGAGAGGGATAAAAACAAGCTCATCAGTTTGACAAGAGCCCTTGACCCAGTGTGGAAAGGACTAGAAACCGCTGACTCTTGAAAGCCATGGTAGAAAATTGGAGAAAGGTTTATCTTGAAGAGTTCTTTGCAGATCACTGATCATGCTGCACTCAAAATACATCCTTGTGAGCCCTAGTGAAAATAGGGAGCATCAGAGGACTCCGAAGCCTTTGCACAAGAAATACTGATGGCTTAGGCAAGGGTGGTAGGACTTGTCTTTGGTGTTCAGGATCCTCCCAACGGAAGGATATTGGCCCAGTGATTGGAAAGCAAAGAGATGACAAGGGTGACTCAGGTTTTTGGCTTGTGGGGGTGGTGAGGGGAGATCAGGATTTCTGTTTGCATTTGGGTTTGAGATTCCTGGTACATTTCTCGTGGGATCCGTGTGGAGTTGAGGGAGGGGTGGAGAGCTAAACACTTGGAAATTAGCCTGTGAGTAAAGTTTAAGTCATGTGACTAAAATCACTTATAAACACATGATCGTCTCAGAGATGTTTCAATGTTTTATTTATTTTGAGAGGGAGAGAGAGAGAATCCCAAGCAAGCTCCACCCTCAGCGTGAAGCCCAACATGGGGCTCCATATCGTGACCTTAAGATCATGACCTGACCTGAAATCGAGTGTTCGGATGCTTAACCAAACTGAGCCACCCAGGCATCCCGAGTGCCTCTCAAAGTTTAATGTGCATAAGAGTCACCTGTTCTTGTCAGAATGCAGATTTGGATTCAGTAGGTCTGGTATGGGGGCCTGAGATGCTACATTTTAACAAGCACCTCAGCGAGGCTGATGCTACTGTCGGGGCTGGGGGCGGTCCCACATTTTGAGTAGCACCTATAGATCCAGAAGAGGGAGGGGTGGGCCCTTTGGCCCTCTAGTCTTTGAAAGGGGGAGCCACTGAAGGAGACTTCCAGCTCTCTCCATGAGATCCACGAGAAAAACTGCGGCACATCAGAACAAAAGTGAAGTGTGTGAAGAAGACAATGGTCCCTCACGGAGGCGCCGTTCAAATACGGAGGACACGCAGCTCACCACCAGGCTGGGGGAATGGCAGCATGAATAGGCTGCGAATTTGGGGATGAGGAACCACGTGGAGTAGGCTCTGAGCAGAAGGGGCCGGAAGTGGAATCAGCAACTGAGGACAACTCAAGTTGTTTTATTTAATCGCATTTATTTTGAATGTTTATGTATTTTGAGAGAGACCGTGCGAGCCTGGGAGGGGCAGAGAGGGAGCGAGAGAGTCCCAAGCAGGCTCCGCACTGTCAGTGCGGAGCCCCCGGCAAGGTTCGATCTCATTCAGGGCCCGATCATGACCTGAGCCGGAAATCAAGAGTGGGAGGCTTAACCAACTGAGCCAGCCAGCCGCCCCTCGTGTTCTGATGTAGAGGGAAGCATGATTGTGGGTGAGCTAAGGGAGGACTTTCACTCTGAAGGAGACACTATAGTGTGACCGTATGCAGATTGGAATAGTCCATTAGAAGGAGGCCCACGCGTGCTGTCAGAAGTGGGTTATTCAACAGGGACATCTGAACGGGTCGGCCAGGAGTGAGCGAGAGCAAGGACTCCTGACAGGTTCGTCTGAAACAGGCACAGGGACGTCTCCAGTTAATGTGTCAATAAGGGAGATGGTTTTTAACCCCTTTGTTAAAATCTGTATGGCTTGTCTGTTACATACAAGGCCCTTTTAGGTCCCGGAGACAACAGCAATGGAGACGACAAAAATCGGTGTAGCCTGGTGGCACTCGGGTTCGGAAGGGAACAGGTGTGACTACAGATAGCTCACTAGGTTTGGTGTTGAGAAAATGAGATTGGTCTCTTCTAAAACTTGCACTTTCCCCGTGAAGGGCTGAGGCGGGGAAGGAACGCGGGAATCTGCAGCAGACGGTGGAGGGGTGTGTGGACTATCTCTGCGGACAGTGGGAGGGTGGACCTCGAAGGCCAGTCCGAACTGCGGGTCAGCTGGGGCCTCGGGTCACAGCTTCAGGTGACCTGCTTGCCTGGATGCAACGTGACAAAAGACACGGACAAAATAGCAAACTTTCAAAATATCCCTACAGCGAGTTGGAAAAATGGCCGCTCTCCTGTCCTTTCTAGAGGCCCAGGAGGTGGCTTCCTCAGATGTCTCTGTGCTCCGTCCCCCCACCTGCCCTGGAGAGGAGTCTGTCTTCCAGGAGCAGTGAGGGTAGACACGCACCAGACCGCTCTTCAGCCCTTCCTGAAGCAAGTGCTTATGGTTTGATGTATACTTTTATTTATTTTTTAGAGAGAGAGAAAGAGTGTGCGAGCAGGGGAGAGGGGAAGAGGGAGAAAGAATCTTTTAAAACCCACCCGATGCCCAATGCAGGGCTCCATCCCACCACCTCGGGGTCAAGACCTGAGCTGAAACCAGGAGTCAGATGTTCAGCCCACGGAGCCACCCAGGCGCCCCTGAAAGTCTATTTTAAGTAAAGTGTGAGTTACCTTGGAATCCCCTCACTTTGTTGCCTAAACTCTATATATACATCGAGTAGAGATGGAAGCTCCCGGTCATATCCTACACGCAAGGGCAGCACCCCGTCCGAGGATTCCAGAGACATGGGCTCTTCTGGGGTCTGCAGTCCGTTCAGCTGTGAACTGAGCGATTTAAGGTAAGGTTAAGATAAAAACGTGGTTCTTATTAATCGCATACCTTAGCATTGGTAGGAAAGAGTTCTGGTCACAAACTTACTGTGGAGTTTATAAAAGAAAGTGTTTAGTTCATGCGTGCAGGAACTAGACTTTACAGCAGGCTTTTCTAAACTTCAGATGATGACCTGATCTTGATGGATTTTGCCACGTTCACATCCCATTTTAATTTTAATTTTCATTGACTTACTCAAAACTTCTCTTTAAAATGACCCCGTTTTGGGTGTTAGCTTATTTGTCAAGGGAAGCCTCTCACTTTGGTACATGGAAAATCAGGATCGCGTTGACTGGATTGCCTTAAAATATAATGAAAACAAAGCAGTGTTACTAAATTCCAGCTAGGTGGTATTGCTGTGACAACAGAGCCCCAAGCCTGCTCTCCCTTTTCCGAAGTGTGATTAGTAAGTAAGATTAGGTAAGGGTAAAGAAGACAAACACCAAATCAAGGCTGTTCTGCATGATGTCACCAAAGGGACCTAAAGAGAATGTTGAGCACTACTTCGCCATCCTACTCTGGGAAACGCTTTACGCAGCAGCAAAGGTTAACGGCCACGGTTTGTCAGCAATACTAACATGTCTATTCCTTGCAGGTGGGCTGGGCCCCTGGCAAAGGTTTCTGGAAAACCTCTAAGGTTTTGGCCCGCGCTACCTGCTATTAGGGAACTGACATTATCCTGACTGCACTGAGTTTCTGGTCTTGGTGTTTTTCTCTCAGGATAAAAAATCTACAGCGCCTCTAATACTAAACTGGGAGCAGAGAGAGACACCCTACGCAGCCTCATCTATAGTTTTGGGTCTGGTATTCCAGTCTTTAAGAAAACCCTTAGAGTTTTCCAGATAACTTCCTCAGTCGCCCACCTGCTAGTGAATTCTTGATTTGGGGATCTTGGTTGTTAAAGAAAAATCCAATTTCCTTATGAATTAGGTAACAGCAAAATGTCCTAACACTGCAGGATTGGATTCTGGTGTCGCAATGTGTTTTGGGGTGGCGGGTACCTTGTGCGCCCTCATGGACAGTCGTCATCTTTTACGTTATGATTATATTAATTAAAAATTGTCCTGCCTTCTTAAATACATCCTTCAATCCTTTTTGGCAAACGACGTGACATAAACAAAGATCCGATGTCTTCATGCTGTGACTCAGCGCCTGTGTGTATCCGGGGACTTCCATGCTGGCCCCGTGTGGAGGCTGTTACCTCTCGACTTGCCTCTGATGAGTGTTTAAAATAAACTTGGCTGCTTTTAACGCATTGGGTTCTTTTGCTTCTAAAACTGCCTGCCCAGTGCCGGAAAAGCATTTGGTGAAATTTGTGTCTGGCTTAATAAATACGTTCTAAGAGAGGATCTGGTGTTGGAACTTTCATGTATGGTTTTGGTTTTTTAGGCATGTGAATTCTGAAAAAAAATTTTAAATATTTTATTTATTTTTTGAGCAAGAAAGACAGAGCACAAGTGGGGAGGGGCAGAGGGAGAGCGAGGGAGACACAGAACCGGAAGCAAGTTCCAGGCTCTGAGCTGTCAGCATGGAGCCTGATGCAGGGCTCGAACTCATGAACCTCAAGATCGTGACCTGAGTCGAAGCCGGACGCTTAACCGACTGAGCCACCCAGGCATCCCTAGGTATGTGGATTTTTCCCCCTTGTTTTTGACTGTGTTAAGATAACAGTGTTGTTTTATATACTTGCCTTGAACAGCGAAATCGAATTGCTCTGACCAGAGTCCTTAATTTATATAATACGGTAATCTTAGAAACTTCCCACATAGAAACAAAGTTTTCTCTCCAAAGATTCAGGTTTTAGACTAATAATATGGGCTGTGCCCTCAGTGGGAGGCAGGGGTTTGGGTACTAAGAACCTGCTTGGTATACTTACCCAGGTTGTAAAATGGTGGCACACAGCAATCCCATGCTTTCAAGACAGACTTTTATTGCATTTTTGTGCCCCCACCCCACCCCCGAGGCATGCTAAATCCCTCAAATGTCAGAAATTTTCCCCTATCATCTTTAGAGTGCATTTGGCTTTTTGGTTATAAACTTACCTTTCTCATCAACTTGAAAAAGAAAACAATTCTCAGGTGAAGAAAAACAATTATAAACCATTGCAAATTAGTGACTGAAAAGTTTGTTGTGGCTACAAAACATTTATAGTAGCTTTGGCCTTGAATTTATAATGCTTGGGTATTGCATTGAGAATCTCCTCCATCTATACCAGTTTAATGTTACTTTGGAATAATTCTGGCTAAATTTAAGGTGTAATTTAGTAAAACTGACAATCCAGAACTCTTCTAACTGTACAGTGAAAAATAAACCTTCCATGGCTGGTTAGGAGGATGTAAATTATTTTTTTTGGCTGGTCAGAAGGTTGTAAATTATTTTTTCTGTGTAAGACTTTATTCAGATCCACCTGAAATTAGATTTCTCTTTCCAGGGCAAATCAAATGCTTAATGATCTCAGGATTGAGAGATTAAAAACCTTTCCATATTACTTTCATGTCCTTTGAAAAATCTGAAAACAAGACTTTGACCCTTTCAGGCTAACAAGAGTGAGTTTAGGATCTTGGTGAAGCGTTGTCATTGATGTGTAGAGAGTTTGTAGTGTCTGCTTCAAAAACAAATGATTAACTCAGTAAGTGGCTAAGGATCCTACTTTACACGCAGGGTTAAGGTGGATGAATTGCTTGGAGTTTTTGTTTTTTGCTAGGGTTTTTCTGTTTTGTTTTGTTTTTTTGTTTTTACCAGATAACGTGAATCTTTGTTTCACTCATTATGCTCCAGTAGAACCCATCCTTCTGAGGGGCAGAGATGCAAATATTATGCAATGAAAGAGAATGTTACTGTGCACGATCATTTGTAAATAATTCCCAGACACACAAAGAGTGTCACTTGTTTGCCATATTTTCCCACTGACCTGTCTCATCCTGACTTTTGACATTAATATGGCAGTTCAAAGATAATTGAGGGAGGCTGAAAATGTAATTCGCAGAAGCGTACCCCATAGAACTGAGAGAGCATGCCTATGGTAACCGGCCAACATGCTCTGCCTCGGGGTGACCTTGAACTCCAAACCAGAATTTCCCAAAGTGTTCTATGAATCCTGGAATGCTACTCTGCCCCCGCACCCGAAGCTGGGCTATTTGGCCTGTTGGAGATTCAAAAGGTACACAGTTGAGATTCTGAGAAATCTTGCTACATTTCCCCCTGTAAAACCGATTCATATCCTGAGGAAGTAGGCAGCCCTTTAAACTTTCCGAGAAGACTGCCCTAAACTATACCGTAAGAGGATCACATTCAAACGTTTGGGGTGATTGATCAGACTGTATAGGGAGCTACCATCCCCTCCCCCGCCCCCAGCTCCCCTTTCCTACATCCTCAGTCATCTTGACACCATTCATACTGCTGTTTAATGGCATCAGGGACAAGGGTCTGTACCTTCTTTCTGTTTGCTCGGCAGTAGTACTCAGTCCGGTGGAGGAAGTGTGTTGAACCTTCCTAAATGAATCTGTTACAACAAATGACGCTATTGTTCAAGGAAGACTTGTCTGTCAAATACCATTGGGTTATGTAGCCTATTAGCTCTACCTTGAAAGCATTGTGCTCAGTTTCTTGATTGTTAAAATTGACCTCCATTTCTTGGGTACAAGGGGGCTGTGATCGTCATTATTTGATCAGAGAAATTCTAGAAGAGACCACTGTTAATAATCTTGCACCTATTTCTGGGAAAAGCATGACTACAGAGAGCAAGCAGTAATGAAGAGGTGAATTCAAGCCATATTTTATGATTACCATCTCAGTCAGTGATATGAGAACTGACCTCTGGGGAACAATTTTCTGTTCCCAGTGGGCTCTGACAGTTATTAGGATTTAAGGTCGTGACACTCCTTTGGCTCTAGGACCTATAAAGATCAAGCAAACTGTTGTCCTTGGAGGTATTTATTCTTGTTTCAAAGTCATATAATTTGCTTCTGTAAAATGCATGTACTGAAAAGGCGGAATTGCTTCATCATTGTCATGGTCAAAAATGTTTGTGTAAGGGTAGAGAAATAACTGCTGTAGATAGAACTGAAACCTGAATTGTGCACAAGGCACAGCGCCTCTGGAGAAAAGGGGTAGCCAATGGGCCAAGACTTGGAATTCCCGATGGTGACTGGCCAAGTTCCAAATGTACCATTTCCAGCACAGTTCTGTTGAGAGAGTAGGAAATCTTTTTATTTGTTTCTCCTTGTTATTAGGTGGGGTCTTCAGGACTATCAAGAGCCATGAAGAATAAGATAAGTAAATTATTCCTGGAACCAGGAGATTAAGCTAAAGCAGGATTTGATATGCTGGCCTCTATATACTGAGAGCATCAGCCTCTCTGTTAGTCTCTAGAAATGTGTTTGGTAAACTTCTTTTGAGAATAGCTTGTTTATTCAGAAGAGAATCAAGTGTCAAGTCCAAGTGAAGGTGATGGGCAAAGGGAAAATATCCCTTCTCCCTTTTCACAATCATACTCATCTTACAAAGGAAGAAAGAAGGGAGGGAGGGAAGGAAGGAGGGAGGGAGGGGGGACAAATAGGAAGGAAGAGAAGGAGGAAAGGAGGAGGAAGAGAGGGAGAAAATAGGAAGGGAGGGAGCGAGGGAGGGAGGGGCCAAGGAATGAAGGAAGTGAGGAAAGGAGGAAAGAAGGGGGAGGGAGGGAAGGAGAAAGGGAAGGAAGGGAAAAGAAAAGTGAGAAAAAAGAGCAAAGGTCCCCACTTGCCGCAGTCTTGTTGTGAACCGTCTCCTCCAATTTCCAGAACAAGAGAAAGAACCAGCCCTTTACTCCCACTGCGTCACGAGAGAGTCTCCAACACCGCGCTAGGGTAGAGTCACCCAGATATTTAGTTACCTCAAAATTTTAAAGTTCCTGGGGCTACATGGGGAACATTTGAAATCTTAATATTGGGAAACCTCCTTTTCTTAAAGCACCATAAAACTCCCTCTTCGTCATGTTTAATACAGCTTTACTTATTTTTAATAAATTATCAATTTCATAAGGTTTTAATCAACTGTGAACTAGTTGTTGCAACACTAACAATTGAGAAGCAAGAGGTGTATATTTGTTGCAATGAAGTGTAATAGGGTAATCAAACAATTATTAAGAATAAAAATGCCTCAGGGCACCTGGGTGGCTCAGTTGGTTAAGCGTTTGACTCCCGGTTCTGGCTCAGGTCGTGATCTCATGAGTTCGTGAGATCAAGCCCCGACTTGGGCTCTGTGAGGACAGTGTGGAGGAGCTTGGGATTCCCACTCTCTCCCTATTTGCCCTTCTCTTGCTCACACACACTCTCTAAAAATAAGTAAGCTTAAAAAAAAAAAAGAATAAGAAACGCATCATTAGGATACTATGGAAAGTGGAATGGATATATAATTTCAGGGGGAAAACAATGTTAACTCTGTGCAGCAAAAATGTGTGGTATTTATATTCCATTGAAGATATCTGAGTGATATAATGATTTTATTTTTAAATGCCAGTAGCGGGGCACCCGGCTGGCTCAGTCGGAAGAACATGTGTCTCTTGATCCTGGAGTTGTGAGTGCGAGCCCCATGTAGAGAGCTTACAAAAACAAATAAAATGCCAGTATAGATTACATGCTGGAATTTATATTTTTTGCATTCACATGAGCTTAGAGGTCAAGCTCTAGGTTTAGAGGTTACACAGTTTAAAAAAAAACTTTTTTTTAGGGGCCCCTGGGTGGCTCAGCTGGTTAAGCATCCAACTTCAGCTCAGGTCATGATCTCATGGTTCATGAGTTCAAGCCCCATGTCAGGCTCTGTGCTGACAGCTCAGAGCCTGGAGCCTGCTTCGGATTCTGTGTCTCCTTCTCTCTCTGCCCCTCCCCTGCTCACGCACTCGGTCTCTCTCCCTCACAAATAAATGAACATTAAATAGAAATGAGCACAACTAAAAATGATTGACACAAATAATCTGTCCCTTATCGGCCTTGACCCTCTCACTTCAAATGATATCCTGCCTTCGCTTTAGACTTTGTGATTACCAGAATCTTCCTGTGACTACTACCAAAAAAGATGTCAGCACCCCATGCCCTGACCACCACCCTCTGTCGCTCTAACTCAGCCCCTCTCTCTACTCTGGCTGGAGCCCTCCTTCAGCACTCCCAACGATCCCCACCCAGCCTTCCTCCTGGCTCAGCCCCAGTGGGCGTCTGCCTCTTTGCCGGAGACCCCGTGGCCCATCACGCTGATCAGGCGTCTCACACACAAGTCCAGGGGCCCCAGGGCGGCCTGCATGACACCCTGACATCTTCTGAGCGCCCTTCTCTGTCCCAGAGCACCCTGGCCTGCGAGCATGAGCATGCAGTACCTACCCCCTCGTGCACGCACAAGCAGATGCATTCGCTTCCTAGAGCCAGGAAGGCTCATCAGAGACCGCCCCCTGCTGTTTGCACCGCCTTCTGTCTCCTGCGGGGTGAGAGTGGGTCCCGACGGGCTCCCCCGGTGCACAGGGCCTTCCTTCCCACGCTGACTCCCTCCACCCGACGATCCCTGTCTTCTCCTCCCGCTGCACTTCGCACTGGCAGCTGAAGCTGTTGTATTTCCGGTCTTAGGGACCAGAAGGGAAAACAGTGACAAGAAACAGCCCTGCATCCTCTCACCTTCGGGGAGGAACCCCTCGAAAGGGTTGTCTTTTCTTGTGTCCCTTCCTTTCTTTTCAGAACAGCTGTGTCTGCAGCTTCCCAATGAAACCCTCCTTCACACTGTCAATTTTGTTGTCAGTTTTCCATCCTTCTCTTTTCCCGCCACACATGGTCACTCTTTCTGGAAACGCTGTGTCTTTTCTCTCTTGGCCTCCAGGGGTGCAAAGTGCACCGGCTCTGGGATCTCCTCCGGCCTCACAGCTCACTCGTGCTCGTTTTCTTTTGCTGAATAGTCTCCTTCTTCCTGTCCTGGGATGCTGAGTGTCCTGGGCTCCGGCCGCAGGAGGATGTGATCTCCATCCATACCCTACTCTTCGCCTGTCTGGGGGCTTTCACCTCCTTTTATACCCTGGAGGTTCCCAAATGTCCGTCAGCAACCCGCCCCTCTTGGCTCACTGTGCCATCCCCCTCGCAAGACTTGTGTCTGTCTAACTCGTGCCTCAGACTTGGGGTTTTTCATTTCCTCCAAGCTGCCAACCTGCCCTTTCCTCGTCTTTCTCGATGCAGCAAAAGGCAGTCCATCGTTCAGCTGCTCAGGTGCAAAATCTTGGAGTCCTCATTGATTCCCTGTGTTCTCTTACACTCCCCAACAAATCCGTCCGCAAATTCTGTCACTTTGACCTTCAAAATATATTAAGCGGCTTGCTGCTCTGCTGATCTTTACTTCATCGGGACCACCATCAATCACTTCTGCCAGAACTGTGGTAACCGCTTCCCAACCAATCTTCTGGCTTCTGCTTTTGTCCGTTTGTGTATTTTCCACAAAGTGGCTAAAGAGATTCAGCAGATCAGTCTCTTCTCTGATAAACATCCTCCTGTCTTAAAGTAACTTCCAAAACCTTTACAATGGCCTAAAAGGCCACATTATATCTGGTTCTGAGTGCTGACTTCTCTTAGCACCCTCTTTTTGCTCACTCTTTTCCATCCACATCAGATCGGCTTCCTTGCTGTGCCCTGAATGTATATCTATCACTCCAGCCACAGGGCCTTTGCACTTACTGTCTCCTCAGCCTACAATGGTCTGTTCTCAGATTTTCATTTCACGTGCTCCCTCTATCACTCTCAAAATACCTATTTTATGTTCTAGAATGCCCATGTTTCTCTACCAAAGCTCTTAATCAAACTCCAGCTGGATTAGAAGAAAGACCATGCTCTATGAAATTCTAACTCAAGAATGATTATCTGACCTTAACCTTCTTGCCAGAATTTTGTTAGTCCTGCTAATGTGATATTAATTCAAATCGATCTTGAACTTGTGGAAATTTTGGATGATATATGAAGACAATTCAAATATAAAAGAAAGAACACTAATACAAAGAGAAAATATTCCAATGACACCTCCTCCCACTAAAATGTAAATTCTCTGGAAGCAGGTCCTACATTTTGTTCACGTCTATATTTTCAATGCCTAGAACAGTCGGAGCCCAGCACAGTCCTCAATAACTGTTTTTTTGAATGAATGTCATGAAGCTTTTATTAATAGAGCTCAGCATCTTTGGTCTTTAAACATATTATCCCTTCTCAGCAGGCCCATTTTCTTTTTTCTTTTTTTTTGGATGCTTATTTTTGAGAGGGAGAGAGAGACAGTATGGGGAGGGGCAGAGAGAGAGGAAGACAGAATCTGAAACAGGCTCCAGGCTCCGAGCTGTCAGCACAGAGCCCAACGTGGGACTCGAACTCGTGAACTCTGAGATCATGACCTGAGCTGAAGTCGGATGCTTAACCGAGCCCCCCAGGAGCCCCTAGGCCTGTTTTCTTGGAATGAAGATGCTGGGTGGACCCAGCGTTCATGCATATTACTGAGTGATCCGCGGTGCTGGCAGGGACCTTCTTGCCAGGGCATTAAGGGAACACTGAGCTATCGTGTCTTTTCTCTAAAATTAAACACTGATGCATTTGGTTCATGTTTGGGGGGAAAACATGTTTGAGAGAAAGGCACAAGAATGCTTTTGGGTTCCAAAGCAAGAAGTAAAATAGGATGTTGAGTAGAGGAAATGGGAAATTAATTTTAAGAATGCTTAATGCTTCCAGGAAGAGTAACATACACCTGTGGTGGTAAAGGCATTAAACGGACAGTAGCCATCGCGAAATACCCATTGCCTGTGGGGCAGTCTGGTCTGAATAAAGGAAGATGGGGCTCCCTGAGGTTCTTCTTGAAGCTACAATGGCCTCAGAAACACGTTTGTCAGATTCTGTAACGATCAAGCCACACAAGTAGGCTTGCTGCTTACGCACTGGGGAAGATGAAGGGTCAGCTTACTACCCTTCATTGCCTGCGTCAACACACAGAAAACCCACCTCTGCTCTCCAGCCATGAGGACAGTATTACTTTCATCAGGGAGGACCTTTCCCAGTGCTGTGCCTGTCAGGGTACAAGCCTTCTTTTCGCTGAAGACAAAACAGCAAAGGTGCAAAGTCACAGGTAGGTTAGGAAAAAAAATGTCCAAAATGTTACATCCCTGGAAGATACTGATTGGCCACGCAGCCTTGTATGATCTGGGGAGAGGGAAGTGTAGAGATATCTGGCAAGAGCCTTGCAGTTAGGGACCCATGCCAGACATCGCTAATTTTTTTCTGGCGTTCTTTCCTGCTGAATTTCAGTGACCTCAGTCTCCTCGATGCTAACATCAGTTGATTGATGTTAGCACTAAAGATCAAGCGCATTCGCTACTGCAGTTCTAATGGAACTTTAGAAATTCTTTCTGGCAGGCATTCTGCTTTCTGATTATAATTCTATGCGGAAGATCAAAATGAGTTCTTATTATGGGTCAAGTCATTGCTGACTGGGTTCAACAGGATCCATAAAGAGAATTTAGCTTCCTGTTTGCTGGATCCCCAAACTGATTTCCCCACCCCCCCTTTCTTAGTTTGTAGGAAAGTACTTCGAAATTGATGGGTTGCTTTGAGGTGAGACAGTAGAGACCGGTGCTTCTAGATTAGATCCTGTTAAGCGTATAACACAGGCTCATCATCAACAAATTGTGCATGACTTCCCTTAAGTCATTACTCTGCCCTCGGAGCTGGGACTCCAAAGACTGGCAGGTGCTGGTGGCCGTGGCGGTGAGGCGTTCTAAATAGGTGAGCACCTTTCCTACTTCCTTTTCAAATAGTCCACGTTCTCTTTGACTTTTGTTGTGCTCAACAGTATCGTCATTTCTCAAAACTGAGTTTGCCTTCGCTGAAACCAACTCCGTTTGCTTTTATTTCTAGGGTTCTTTTCTTTGTGTAAGTCCTTCTTTGTCTCCTTAACCAGAAGTGTCACCCCACGCTCCACCCCGGCCTTCCATGTCTCTTTGTCTTCTGGGATCTCAATCCTTATGGCTTCACCCATCACCTCCTGGGTCTTCCTCACCAGCTCTTAGCCTGACACCCACGCCTTCTCCGTCTGCTTGCTCTAGTTCGCTCCTTTTGGATGGTATTCCTTTTGGAATTCCTTTGTCTGGCCCAATTCTCTCCCAACTTCCATGTCAGCTAAACTGTCTCTGGATCGTTTCCATCCACTTCCCCTCGACTATAGATGCTTTGCGGCCAATGCCTTGCCGATAAAAAGGAAGAAAAAAATCTTCTGAGCTTGAAGTTCTAGAAAGCCAATGGATTCTGTGCTAAAAGAAGGGGAAAAGCAGGGCGCCTGGGTGCCTGGGTCAGGTAAGCGTACGACTCTTGGTTTCAGCTCAGGTCACGGATTGTGAGTTCAAGCTCTGACTCAGGCTGTGCGCTGACAGCATGGAGCCTTCTTGGGATTCTCTCTCTCCCCCTCTTTCTCTGCCCCTCCGCCCTCAAAATAAATAAATAAACTTAAAAAATAGAAGGGGAGAAGCTATGAGCCAGGGAGAAGGAAGTCTCTTCAACAAGTCTCCAACAGAGATGACTGCCTCTGTGCTTGTCACTCTGCCCCAAACAAATATATATTATATTATGTATTATGTTATGCTACACATTATCTATTACAACTATATTATACATTATATTTTATTTTCCTTCTTTTTAAAGTGTTGATCCTACTTTTCATTTGAATATTCTTGTTCCATGATCTAATGTTTCAATAAGTTTGAAAGTCATTTATTTATTTATTTATTTTAATATTTTAATGTTTATTTTAATTTATTTTTGAGAGAGAGACAGTGTGAGCAGGGGAGGGTCAGAGAGAGAGGGAGACACAGAATCTGAAGCAGGCTCCAGGCTCTGAGCTGTCAGCACAGAGCTCAACGCGGGGCTCGAACCCACGAACCGTGAGATCATGACCTGAGCCGAAGCTGGACGTTTAACCGACTGAGCCACCCAGGCGCTCCAAGTCATTTGATTTAATACCATGTGGTTAGGAGGCTTAATATTCTAACCGAGATAACTATGGAGAGAATGGTTTGCTTGTTTTTTGTTGTTTTTCTTAATTTTTTAAAAACAGAATGTATTGTCAAGTTAGCTAACATCCAGTGTATATAGTGTGCTCTTGGCTTTGGGAGTAGATTCCCATGATTCACTATTTATAGACAACACCCAGTGCTCATCCCAACAAGAGCCCTCTGCATGCCCATTGCCCATTTCCCCATCCACCCTGTTTGTTCTCCGTATTTAAGAGTCTCTTGTGGCTTGCCCCCCTTTCTGTTTGTACTTATTTCCCCCCCTTCTCTTCCACCATGGTCTTCTGTTGAGTCTCTCAGGATCCACATATGAGTGAAAACATGGTATCTGTCCTTCTCTGACTGACTAATTTCACTTAGCATAATACCCTCCAGTTCCATCTGCGTCATTGCAAACGGCACGATTTCATTCTTTCCCATTGCTGAGTAGTATTCCATTGTGTATATAAACCACATCGTCTTCATCCACTCATCAGATGATGGACATTTGGGCTGGAAAGAAGGGTTTTGACTGGGCCAGGGACACTTAGGGTGATCTGAGCACGCTATACAGATCTTTGGGGATAGCTATGTACGAGTGGCAAAGCATGTGAGCAGCTTGGAGGGAAAGATTGGAGAATGAGACATGACTGTAAAATAGGCAGGAGTTTGGGAAAAGGACCCGGGCATGGTGGTTCGGCTCCTTCTGGACTCTCTTGTCAGTCCCGCCTGCCAGCAGGGAGGCTGCATTCCCATCTCCCCTGTGCCCCCTGAGAGGGGTCTGCCTTGAGGGACAGCTGGGACCGGCGAGGAAATGAGTCGAGTCCCCGAGCAAGGTCACTTAGCTCCAGTTGCAGAGTCATGCTCTCCATGTGCTTATTAACAATAAAAAAACCTGGCGTGTGATCTGAGCTGGCCTGTCTCCTGTCCGATTTCTCCATCAGTTCAAGTGCGCCTGCGTGGGAGAAAACCAGGAAAGGTGTTATTCATTCGTCTCCTGAAACTTCCACATTTGGTTAATAATTAGTCCTCAATAAATCATTGTTGAGGGACGAAGGAACTTTCCCACTGTGCGAATTCTCCTCATCCCCCCTCGGTTGGCTCGGTCGAGCACAGGGCCACTTTGAGATGCAATCTCACTAGCACACGAGGAGCTGTGGCCGGGTGAGGGGCTCTAGTAGAGAGAAAAAGCCATCAGTTTGTTGGCCAGATTTCTTGCACATATTTTGTCCCAGGGTCGGCTGAGGTAACACTGGGATAGCTCTTTCCCCGAGGATCGGGCCACTTTGTCCTCCGCCAGTCAGTGTCTTTGACCTCATCGAAGCTGGCCGTGACCCCGGGAGGACTCAGTAACCACCTTTCTGAAGGCAATTTCATTTTGGACAAGCTGTTCCTAATCTTCTCCTCTCTTCCAAGGGGAAACTAATAAACGCCCAAGGACTTTTTATGAAGCAGTTATTGAAATGTTTCCATTTTCTCTTTCAGTTCATTTTCCAGCTCTTTTTCTTCAGTTTTCCTATCACGTGGAGTCCAAAAAGCTGAAATGACACAGCAGATAAAGGAGAGTGACTTAAAGAGGCCCATCTAGGCCCAGTGGCCCGTCCACACAGCCCAGAGCTTCTAGAAGCAGGCCAGTAGCAAGCCACAGCTGTAGATATACTTAGCTAACTTCCCATCTCTCTGCCCACCCAGGAACAGGAAGGATCATTCTAACACCTTTGTCTCAAAAATGCTATCAATACTCTTCAAGCCCACACTCAAGGACTCTCAAAATAAGGACTGACTTCCTGTGAGTCTACACTTAGGGACAGAGACGCTAATTCTGTCCTGGTCCTCAGCTTGTATTTCCCATCTCACTCCTACCTTGGCTTTCATCCTAAATTTGGACTAATCCACTCGCTGCTTCCTTCCAGTAACAGATGATACATCTGCTTCTTGGATTCTCGGTTCCCAAAGGACTTAAAATTCTCAAGAAGGAATTTGGGGGCCCCTACATGGTCTTTGCAGAAATAGTGGCAGGGACACTCACTGATCAGGGGTCATTAAATATGTTAATCTGAAAGGGTTTGGGGGCCGCCTGGGTGGCTCAGTCAGTTAAGCATCTGATTCTTGTTTTCAGCTCAGGTCATGATCTCATGGTTCATGAGATGGAGCCCCATGTTGGACAGCAGAGAGCCTGCTTGGGATTCTCTCTCTCTCTCTCTCTCTCTCTCTCTCTCTCTCTCTCTGCCACTTCCCCAATTCTCTTTCTCTCTCAAAATAAATAAATAAACATTAAAAAAGAGAAAAGAGAAGATTTGGAATGTTTACCCACCAGATAAAGAGGATCACCACAAGAACAGGATATTTAGGGGCACCAGGGTGGCACTTGATTAAGGGTCCAGCTTTGGCTCAGGTCATGATATTGCAGTTTGTGAGTTCAAGTCCCACATCAGGCTCTGTGCTGACAGCTCAGAGCCTGGCCTGCTTCAGATTCTGTATCTCCCTCTCTCTCTGCCCCTCCCCCCCAAAATAAAAAAAATATTTAAAAAAAGAAAAAGAACAATATATTTACATGCACCAAAGTATCACCACACAACTTTTAAACTGACTTCAGGGGCGCCTGGGTGGCTCAGTCAGTTGAGCGTCTGGCTTCAGCTCAGGTCATTATCTCATGGTTCATGGGTTCAAGCCCCATGTCGGGCTCTGTGCTGACAGCTAGCTCCGAGCGTGGAGCCTGCCTCAGATTCTGTGTCTCTCTCTCTCTCTGACCCTCCCCTGCTTGCATTCTCTCTCTCTGTCTCTCAGAAGTAAATAAAAAACATTAATTTTTTTTTTAAAGCTGACTTCAAAAGGAAACATACCAGGTCAGTGGAAAGGTCTGGCTGTCAGCACCTTTTCCCAAATCAACATTACTAATAGTGAGACAGCAAACGTGGCATGGTGTAGTGTGAAATAACCCAACATCAACTCAGAATATTTTTGTCAACATGTTAAATCTAAATGAAATCCAGTGTCTCTAGAGCAAACATCTAGAGGGAATACAACAAGTCAACTTACAACCTCAGGAAATGATCAGAAAAATCCAGAATGTGAGATAACTGGCATAGACATTCCAGAAAGTCAAAGTTTTAGGGAAAAAAGGGGGGAGGTTGCCTGTAGTTCTGGGATAAAAGGCATATACTCACATGCAACTGGTGAACTTTGATTGGATCTCGACTTGAACAAAAACAGTACGAAATTCTTGAAACACATGGGAAAATGTGACCAAAGCTGAATAATAGATGCTATTATAAAATGAGCGTTAATTTCCTTCGATGTGATAACGACATGTCGATTACAAAGACAGTGTCAGATGATCCCCTTCAGTGAGGTCAAGGCCTTTCCGGTTCCATGTAGGGCAAGGAAGCTGCTTTTGGACACCCGGCATCCCCTTTGGCTGGGCCCAAAAAAACTCACCCCCGGTGATTCCGTACGGGTGACCTGAAGTATGTCTAAAAACCAGGAACCCTTTGCAGTAGTACAAGGCTGAGCGAGCCTGTGGCAAAGGGACCAGCTTAGGGAGGGCACCTAGCAGTGACTCAGCCGAGACCACGGGAGGTCCCACTCCACGTCGGAGGCGGCAGTAAGTGATAACTGACAGTTGAAGCGTCCTCCCCGTAGGCAGATGAGTCTCTGCTCTGGTCCCAGAGACGCAGCATCTCAGAGGAGGAGGCCGATAAGGAGACCTTGGCAGAAGGCTTGGGATTTGTGTTTCCCTCCTTAGGCTCTGCTCCAAATAGGTTGCAACCACTAGAGACCAAATGTAACTCCGGGGAAAGTAGGTTATCAGGAACAGGACAGAGAGAATTAGTCTACTGTGTTCTGCTTACAGCGCAATTCTTTTACCGTGTCGTCCCCCTGCAAGCTCTCTTTCGTGGAAACGAATATAATATTGGCAAAGCGTATGATAATGGAGCCGGGAGATGAGGGGAGACCAGCAAGCAGCCTGACGTAAGCAGGTGCACAGACTCACACTCTCAATTCCTTTGTGCCTGCTGTTTGCTTCACTCGTCTCCCATTTCTCATGGTGCTGCCGGCAGTTTAGCTTTCTGAGCCCAATTCGAATTTAAAAAAATGGTTGGCAGTTCTAAGTGCAGCTCCAGGCAAGTGACATTTATAACTCATGGTTTCTTCCCTCCACCCTGTTTTTTTCCATGTTTTTTTTTTCTTTTTGGTGTGTGTATGTGTGTGTGTGTGTGTGTGTGTGTGTGTGTGTGAGAACTGGACTTGTTTCTGGATAGGGCAGCGAGGTGGCACATTGCTAGAAGAAAGTAGTGCAGGGGGACCAAACTTTATGTCTGCTTTCTTAGGGTCTTCAGAGAAGTGAAGTCAATGTAAGTGAGATGGACGAGAAAAACAGAGATGGCGTGTGCGTAAGGACCCCCACAGGAAACTACAGACCCAAAGAAGTCATTGGAACCCAACGTTCATATACTAAGTCAAAGAGTAGTAAGTGGTAGAGATGTGACAAGATCAAGGGACTTGGGCGAGGGCAGTTAATTGTCATCAGAAAGACAAGGATTCGTTTAATAGGCTTATTCTGTTTGGACAGAATCTCCTTGGCTGTGACACCCGGCCCTGGTGATAAGGATGTTTGTTTCTTCCTGGTGTGAGAGGGTATCTTTCACAGGGGATTTCTTCTCCTTCTTTCAGGAACAAAACGAATATCGAGCGTCCTTCTTTTTTTGTTTTGTTTTGTTTTGTTTTGTCATTTCTTCCTCTCTCTTTCTCTCCAGTTATTAGCGCCAAGATTACGGATCCCTCCCCACTGTGGTAGCCATGGCTCCTACTCCCACAAATGAATTCTCTGTAGTTCCTGCCTTCCAAGGGTCGTTTTTTTAGTGTTTGTAGATGTGCAGCTTTGTTCTCTAAGACTCCCCATTGATTTCTTGCGTGTTTGGAATGATCTGATATGTTTCTAGCCTTTGGAGGGGGAGGCAAGCTCGGGGTCCCCCTCCTCATCCGCCATCTTGCTCTTCTCCCACGCAGCATGCCCTTCTTGCATTTGCTGCTTTCCCAGTGCCTTTACCTCCAAGTAATCCTTAAGCCAAAGTGGCACAGTTTGGGGTGGTATAATTTGCCACCTTTCAGTAGTTCATTGGTTGAATTAAATAAACCCTCACCATGCAAGTGTTCAGGTTTGCATTACGTTGGTGCTGCGGGGAGTAGGGAGAGGGGCAACGGAGAAAAATGCCCTTTCAGAGCTTGTCCCCTAACAGGGACACGGACACACACGTATGTGGAGAAGTAATCAGGTCTGCCCACATCTTCCCGTCCCCCAAAACACCTGACTCCCCACACTCTCCATCCTGCTCCCTGTTTCCCCATATCTCAAGACAACCTCTCTTCTTTTTTTAAAAATTATTTTTATTATTATTAGTTTTTAATTTACAGCCAAGTTAGTTAACATATAGTGTAACGATTTCAAGAACAGAATGTCGTGATTCGTCACTTACATATAACACCCCATGCTCACCCCGACAAGTGTCCTCCTTAATGCCTCTCGCCCATTTAGCCCATTCCTCCCCCAAAGCCCTCCAGCAGCCCTGTTTGTTCTCTGTACTTAAGAGCCTTTTATGATTTGTCTCCCTCTATGCTTTTATATTATTTTTTATATTATTTTTGTGTCTCTTCCTTTATTTTTATCTGTTTTGTGTCTTAAACACCACATTGAGTGTGAAGTCATATGACATTTGTCTTTCTCTTACTGACTTATTTCGCTTTGCATAATACACTCTAGTTCCATCCACGTTGTTGCAAATAGCAAGATTTCATTCTTTTTGATCGCCGAGTAATACTCCATTGTATATATACACCACATCTCCTTTATCCATTCATTTGTCGATGGACATTTGGGCTTTTTCCATACTCTGGCTATTGTCAATAGTGGTGCTATGAACATTGAGGTGTGTGTGCTCCTTCGAAACAGCACACCTTTATCCCTTGAATAAATACCTAGCAGTGCAATTGCTGGATCATAGGGGAGTTCTATTTTTAATATTTTGAGGAACCTCCACACTGTTTTCCAGAGTGGTTGCACCCGTTTGCATTCCCACCAGCAGTGCAGAAGAGACCCTCTCTCTCCGCATCTTCGCCAACATCTGCTGCTGCCTGAGTTGTTAATGTTAGCCATTTTGACAGGTGTGAGATGGTATCTCATCGTGGCTTTGATTTGTATTCCCTGATTGTGAATCATGGTGAGCATGTTTTCATGTGTCTGTTCACATCTGGATAGCCAACCTCTCTTCTTGTGTCCAGGCCCAACTCTTGCCTTGTTAACGTCTTGCTTCAAGCACCCTTCTCTCATGGCTGGTTCACCACCCTATCTCTGCCATAGCATTCTTCTCTAAGAGCCAGGCTGTTCAGAAATAACTGTGCCCATACCCCCAGTGAGCCAGCCCCCTCTTCTCCTCAACCCTGTCTGCTCATGTCCCATTTTGAGGCTGCTCATCTCGCACATCGGAAGGCTTGTGTGTTGAGGCAGCCTCCACTTCCTCTCCACTCCTTCATTGTCTCCCTTTAGACCAGCTTTCATCCTCCAGACCCGACAGGGACCACTTTTGGTGGTGCCGGTGACCTCCAGGTGGCCAACTTCAATGGTAGCGTCTTTGTATTTATCTCACTTGTTTTCCCAGCAGGATTCCGTTCAGTTCACCGTCCTCCTCCTTCTTGAAACAATTTCCTTCTGAATTTCTTGACACGAGGTCCTTCTGATTTTCCTTGTACCTTAGTAGATGCGGCCTCTTATTCTTTTTGTTTGTTCTCCCTTCTCCATGTGACCTTTTGATGACCATGGCCCCCTTCTTGTGCTTTACTTTTCTGGATGACCTAATCCCACTCCATGGCTTTTGACATCTCTACATGTCGATAACTCCCAAATCTACATCTCCAGCCCTGATGTCTCCTTGGAGTTCCACATTTTTATAATAACCTGCCTAATTGATTCATTGCTTAATAGATTTATTAACTCCACTAAGATTTATTCATCATCTATTTGTGCCAGCCACTATTCTAGGTGTGGGGACCATTAGCAACACATGTAAGTAAACTAGGTGCTATCTCAGAAGCTGGAAAGCACAGAGCATGGGAGATGGATGGTGAATGTCAAGATTAAGGAGATGATGTTGCAGTTTTAAGTAAGATGGTCATGGATGTTGTACTGAAGAGGTAACATTCAAGCAAAGAGTAGAAGGAGGGAAGGAGTGAGCTACGTGGATATCTTGGGAAAATAACAATTGAGGCAGAAGGCCAAGGAACTGGGGCAGGAGTGTGGCTTTGTGTATTCAGGAAACATCAAGGAGGTTAGTACAGCTGAAGCAACGTAGAAGAGAAGGTCAGAGAAGAAATGGAAGCGATGCAGTGGGAGCAGGTCCCACGAGGCTTGGCTGGCCATAATTAGGACCTTGGGATTTGTACTGACTGAGATGAAAATCTACTGGCAGTTTTGAGCAGAAGGCTAATATAATTTGATTTACTTTTTAAAAGATCCCTTGTTTACTTTATTGAGAATAAACTCTAAGGGACTATGGGAGAAGAGCTGGAAGGCGATGTCACTTCTTTAAATGGTGAATCGTGTCTTGGACCAGAGTGGCAGCAGTGACGTTGGTAAAAAGCTTCAGATGATGGATATATTTTGAAGGTAGAGCCAATGGGATTTGCTGACAGATTGGATATGGGATGTGAACAGAAGAGGAGAATGGAGGATGATGCCAGGACCTTTGGCCTGAGCTATTGGAAGGATGGAGTTTCTATCAGTTAGGGTGGAGAAGACAGTGGGTTGAACACATTTTCAGATACAGTTGCCAGATTTAACAAATGAAGGTGCAAGATGTCCGGTTAAATTTGATTTCAGCTAAACAACAGATTCGTCTTTAGTTTAAGTCCATCCCATGTGATACTGTTTATGCTTACACTAGAAAATTATTTGCTGTTCTTCTAACTTAACTTGGTATCCTTTATTTTATCTGGAACCACGGATTGGAGAGGAGTCTGTATGATCTGTTAGAGAGAGATGTTGAGTAGGTGGCTGGATTGATGGGCCTGGACTTCAGGGGCGGATTCTGGGATGGAGATCAAAATTTGGGAGGCATCAGCATATAGGTAGCTGGAGGAAGTCACTAAGGTAGTTAGGTTGGAGAGAGAGAGAAGGTCCAAAATGGAGCTTACACCCTCCAGTGCAAAGAGATAGAGAAGAACCAGCAGAGAGGTCTGAGCCAGGATGGAAATCAGCACATCTAGATGGTGTCTAAGGTTCAGAATGGCTCAAGTATGACTCTTGGCTTCTCCACACCCCCCCTTCCAAATTCTGCTTCCTTCCAGATTCTATCCCAATTCAGGATAGAACTACCCCAATTCAGGATAGAACTACATCCATCCAATTACAGAGGCCAAAGACAGTAAAACCTTGTTTGCGAGCATAATTTGTCTGGAAACATGCTTATAATCGAAAGCACTTGTATATCAAAGCAAATTTCCCCATAAGAAATTTATGTAAAAACGATTACAGTACTGTAATATAATACAAAATAATAAAGAAAATACAAAATATGAAGAAAAATAAACATATTAGCCTGCACTTCCCTTTGAAAACCTTCGTGACTGGTGTGAGGGAGACAAGAGAGAGGAGGGCTATTGTGTAGGACGATTTTCACCATCACTAATAGAATCACTGCTGTCTAATGGCTCAATGGAATCTTTTTCTGCATGGGGACCATTGTATATGGTCACACGGATGTTAACTGTAGTTCAGTATTAGTCAACTCTTGTCATCAACTGTATTTCGTGTAACTGGTAACAAGGCAGCAGAGGAAAGGGTCTCCATCTGCAGGCAGCCTGCCCTAGAATGAAGCAAAGCATTCCTAGCCGACTCTTGGATGGAAAAGCACGGGGCTGTCCATGGGCGCTTGGAAGCGACAACAAATACACTAGTGCCAGTTGTGGGCACCTTCCAACGTTCTGAAATGTCACTGATATCTGTCGAACACCGCGGCCTGAGATTGAGCATCCAAGCATGAGCACTGAGAGAGAGAGAGAGAGAGAGAGAGAGAGAGAGAGAGAGAGAGAAAGAACCATTGGCTCAGTTGCAATCATGTGATGTTCGACATCACGTACTACTCATATTGCAAGACATGGTTCATTTACCAAGTTAAAATTTATGAGAAATGTTTGTTCGTCTTGCAAAATACTCACAGAACAAGTTACTCGCAATCCAAGGTTTTACTGTATCTAGGAAGTATCTTTCATTTCTCTTTCCTTCCCCCTGCCCATGTTGAGTCCAACAGCAAGTTCTGCCTCCTTTGTTTCCAAGCCACGCCCTGAAGCCGTCAAGGTCTCTCCATCTCCTTGACCACAGCCCAGCCTCCACAGCTGCTCAGCTAGGCTCCTGCAGGCCTCTTGCTCCCTGCCGTCATGCTACACATGGCAGCCTGAATGACTCAATATCTGGGGTGTGTGTGTGTGTGTGTGAATCTGGGGCTTCAAATCTGGCATCTCATTGTCAGGATCAGCGCAATGAACTATAAACTGATGATGATTCGTGGGCCCTGTTACTTCTGACTTCACTCTGTGACCCTTTCCTGTTCATGGGATTCAGCCCCAGTGACTGGATTATGCAGGGTCAACAGGAGGGGATCAATTTTAATAGTCCTAGCAAAGAAAGAGGGCTTGCCCTGCGGTGGTGGGGTTGGGCTGGGGGCAGGGTGTGCACAGATACTAGAGCCATCTCAGAAAGAGACGTAGTAAGGTTTGTTCTTGATTTCTGCCTTTTATTTAGTTCTTTGTGGATCTTGATTTTAGATCACAGGTGATGAAGAATGATCTGAAAGGCATGGTAGTTTACTTTCGTCTCTCAGGGAAAAAAACCCTGGCTTTCTGTTGGTTATTCTATATCTGGGCAATGGGCCATTGTTGTGAGCTGTTTATTTTGTGTGTTCCTTTGTTTGTGGACACAGAAACTTTAGGAGAGAAATATAGATGCTGTTAAAGACAAAATGCTGAGACAATGCAGCAAGTAGGCAGCAACCGACTTTCCCTTCAAAACTTTCAAATCCTTTCACTTGGCAATGTTTAGCCTTCATGAGAAATCACCCTGGCAACAACTATGCATTATTCTGATCGCTAGGAAAAAAATGACAAAAGTGCATTTGGAATACTTAGAAAAGATTGCCGCATTTGTTAAAAAGCACGCACGAGAATCTAGTGTTGCTGGCTCCTGCTAGGTGAGGGGACCCACGGTCTGGAGATCTGGAGTGGGAGATGTGTTTTTACTGTACATCCTTTTACATATTTTGAATCTTGTGTTGTGTTTCTGACTACCCACTCTTGCAGAACTAATTTTTGTAAAAAATGACAGCTTAAAAGGGCCAGAAAAATCAAATCTTATTGGTTGCTGATTACTGTGATTTCATACGCAAAGTTTAAACCTGTATTCCCCACATGGGCCAATATTTTGCAGACTGTTGAATCTGTGCCTGGTCCTGAACATAGCAAAGGGACCCCGGGCATCTTGTGCAGGGATGGACAGACAGGACCCCATGGGGGCTCCCCCCACTTGGACAGATCCCGGTGCTGCTGTGGGTTCTGCTTCTTGGCCTGTGACATGTGGGGCCACCCAGGATGACTTCTGTGCACCCTTTCAGCTTGGACAGCCATCAAGGTTGATGAGTCCTCAATTCACAGGGTGAGAAAGTCTCTTCCGACCCCTCTATTGGAGATTTCCGATGAGCATTGCCTGTGAAATTGTATCTCAAAGACCGGCTGAGGGCTTGACTGCCGAGCAAGGTGCATGGGTCCCCCCAGAAGTGCACACCCGGGAAGTTGGCGTGTTTGCTGAATGGCTCAGACTCACACGCCTGCGGCTCATGGCTCTTCTCGATCCACGTGGGCTGAATCTGAATATGAATCTGAATCCTAATTCCACCCTCAGGAGCCAACCCATATGGAAAATATTAATGCTTCCTTCACATGGAAATCTTTTTTTTCTTTTTGGAAAAAAAGACTTTTAAAGAAGATTCTAATTAAGGTGCTACAAGAAAAAAAAATCATCTTTCCAAATGTCCATAGAGTCATCATTCTCTCAGAAGTAAAGAGAAAAAGGGGGTTTATTGACGGGAAGGATAAAAATCAAGTCAGGGTTTTTCCTTGGATCATTATAGGTCATTAGCTCTAAAAATTGGAGTGTTCCGTTTCCCAGAAACAAACCCAAGGGCATCGATGTCAGCTGAGTTCTTGGGTTGTTTGATTTCTATAGAGCCTGCTGGACTGACTTCTGACCCTTACAGAACCTTTCAATACATGAATTGTACATGTTGAACCTGGGTCTGAGTTACCATGAGGACCTGCCCTTCTTGGTCTCAGAGACTTTGTTTTTACATTTTTAATTTTTTTTAAGTTTATTTATTTTTGAGAAAGAGATGGAGTGTGAGCAGGGGAGGAACAGAGAGAGAGGGAGACATAGAATCCAGGCTCCAGGCTCCGAGCCATCAGCACAGATCCCTATGTGCGGCTCCAACTCATGAACCGGGAGATCATAACCTGAGCTGAAGTTAAGGCTTAACTGACTGAGCCACCCAGGTGCCCCTACATTTTTGACATGTTACGGCTTCTCGCTTCTCGTAAATTCTTAATTTCCATTGCTTACAATAATGTGGAATGGATGTGAGGGAGAGCTCTTGAAAAGAGAAGGTCTTTCTAGGGACATTTTAAAGGATTTAAACATAAAATCTTTATGCCTATACAATCAGGCTGTTTCTTGTAGCCTGAAATCTATTCATCTAACAAACTTGTTCACATATTTAGGTTACTGGTCCCTGTGTTCTCTTGTGCAGTATGAGGTCAGTTTGTGCTGAGTTAGACTCCTGGGGTGGGGAGAGGTTTTCTGGGAAGGGAAGGAGGATTTACCCCAGTAAGAACTGAGCTAGTTAGGATGTCTCCAGTGAGAGGACTTCCGGGAGGTTGGATGATTAGTGGCAGACTTCAGGAACTGCAGTTCAGTCTTCTGCACGCCCCTCCCCCAGGTTCTGTGGGAAGAACCAAGGGAGGTCATGGGGATGGTGGGTATGAAGAGAGTAGTTCAGAGCTGAGCTCCTTCCTGTCAAAGCCCAGACCAGTCTTGCTGGCTCCCAGGGGAATGGGGGCAGAGAGAACGAGGGTGCCTGGGAAAGGAATGTTGAGAGGGGAAAATATATTTATATAAGAACACAAAGAGTCTGGGGCGCCTGGATGGCTCAGTCCGTTAAAGCAGCTGGCTTCGACTCAGGTCATGATCTTATGGTTTGTGGGTTCGAGCCCTGCTTTGGGCTCTGTGCTGACAGCTCAGAGCCTGGAGCCTGCTTCCAATTCTGTGTCTCCCTCTCTCTCTCTGCCCCTCCCCTGCTCGTGCTGTCTCTGTCTCTCAAAAATAAATTAAAAAAATAGATTTAAAAAAGACACAAAGACTCAAACTGTGGCTGGTGCTTTCTCACTACTCTTGATAGTGAGACATCCTTGCGGGCGGTGAAGACCGCCGGGCCCTGCATGACCACCCTCACAGTCCTCCAGTGCCTCTCCTTGAAATAGATACATAAAACTCCAGTTCTTTCTACTCGTGGAGACTCCATGCTCAGCAGAAGGCATTCAGGAAATCTGGGTTTGGGGCGATTCTGTTTCCTATTTCTTTTTGTATGCCATTAGGGGAGAGACCTTGTTCACTTTCCTAGTAGATGCACAGGTCTGTTTCCCCACAGATCTGATTCTTCTCCGATGATAGGGAGCCAAGCCTTGTTTTCTGTATCAAAAGGTATTTTGCTGCTGGGCCGAATTCCCTGGTGGGGTGAACGGCTTGTGTTATAAATTCTGCCCCGGGTGTATGGCTGGCTTCCTTCTCCCTCTTCTAAAAATATGCAGCCGGTCCCAAACAATTAGCACTTAATTATGTTTCTATGTTATTTCTTAATTGTTCCATATGTTGGATTTTTACTACATGCCTCTGCATGACAGACTTCAAACTGAAACTTCTTCGGAACCCGCCACAGAGCGGTACTTCTCTGTCCTGACGAACGCGGTCACTGGCAGAGGTGGAGTTTCAAGAAACGGACGGTAGCATGAGTGGCAACCAGTTCATCTGTTTAGGAAAAGGGCGGGCAGAGCCAAAACCAAGTTGTCAAAGAAAAAAGTTCGACGGCCATTTAGTGAAGTCATTCATCATTCATGTTTTCAGACAGCAGGAATGTATGTTTCTATTACTGCTGCATTCCCAGAGCCTAGCCCCTGGGATTATTTTTATTTTTATTTTAAAATATTTTACTCGTAAGTAATCTCTACACCAAACGTGGGGCTCGAATTTATAACCCGGAGGTCAAGGATTGCCCGCTCTACCTATGGAGCCAGCCTGGCGCCTCTAAATGACTATTTCTAATGACTCAACAAAGGAATTGGTTGAGCTCCTGCAGTTTCTAGGTCTTGTGCTACATGAGGAAGACACAAAGACAAAGAGCATCTTCTGTCTTCCAAAGCTCACGGTCTGGGGAAGAGGAGGAATGGCAGGATTGGAAACCGTGGGCTACCAAATACAAAAGGAGCTGTTCGAATTCCATTCAAAGTGGTTTGGAACCAGAGGAGGGAGCTGCTTCCTGTCCGTGGTGGTCAGAGAATTTTAAAAAACCCACAAAAGCATTTGATGGCTTTTGAGGGAGACAGGGAATTTGCCAGGTAGGAAATGCGGAGACTCCTGGGCAGAGGAAAGAATTGGAGCCAGGTCAGAGGGTGGGGAAGTCTGTGTTTTCGGGGCGACCTGTGGTTTTTCTGAAGGGTAACGGATGAGGTCTCTTGAGGGGGTTGGAAGAAATAAGACAAGTGAGTCGACACCTGTTTCTGAGAGTCTCGGGATTGATCTTGTAGGTGATGAGGACCAGTGAAAGTGTTTGGGCAGGAAATCGCCGCAAGTAGGTTTGGGTCTGGGGAAATCATGGTGGACAGCATGCAGAGCACACTAGGAGTGGGAGCAGTGAGTCAGAAAGCCCCCCACAAAGGTGATCGTGGCACTTTGACTAGAGATTATAGAGGCAGGAAATGAGGTAGTGGAACTGGGAATGGAGAGAAATTCATTTGAGAGCTATTCAAAAAATAGCTATTCAGAAAGTAGAGTTGCAGGAGGACTGAATGATTAACTGGATGTGGGGAGGTGGGAAACAGAAAGACAGGATTCCAGAGTGATTGATTGATTGATTGATTGACTTTTAATGTATTATTTATTTTTGAGAGAGGGCAAGAGGGAAAGGGGCGGGGGGGGGGGGGAGCAGAGGATCTCAAGCAAGCCCTGCGCTGACAGCAGGGAGCCCGACGTGGGGCTCAAACTCAAAAACCACAAGATCATGACTTGTGCCAAAGTCTGAGGTGCAACTGACTGAGCCACGCAGGTGTCCCCAGGGTGAGTTTCAGTTTCTAGTTTAAGAAAATGGAGAATCTGGGAATAGTGTCGGATGGGTGTGATGGGGAAAAGTGGTTCTCATTTGGCACTGTAATGCACAACCTTTTCTCTGACTGTGCCGATGACCTCATTATTATTATTATTATTATTATTATTATTGTTATTATTATTATTAATGCTTTTATTTACTTTTCAGAGAAAGAGAGAGAGAGAGACAGGAGTGTGAATGGGGAAGGTGCAGAGAGAGGAAGACACAGAATCTGAAGCAGGCTCCAGGCTCTGAACCGTCAGCACAGAGCCCAACGCAGGGCTTGGGGGCTTGAACTCAGGGACCACGAGATCATGACCTGAGATCATAACCTGAGCTGAAGTCAGATGCGTAACCGGCTAAGCCACCCAGACACCCCTGTGTCAATGACTTCAGAATGTTTTCCCGTCGAGGCGACAGGGAGTCTCCCCTTCGAAGGGAGAGAGAAGAGGTTTCCCGGAGGAGGTCGAGACATGGGTCCCAGTGTCAGCCATCTTGACGGGAAGACATTTCTCAGCCAACAAGCTTTAATTCAAAATGTGGTCTTGAGCTCTCTCTCTAGAGAGATTTCAGATTTCTAGATCTCAAGAAGCTATGGCCACAGAGCTGCAGATCAGGCTGCGAGTAGTCTGCAGCCCATGAGACTCAGAGAAAGATGTATTTTGTGGGTCAAAGAAGGTAGTTGTATGCTGTCTTGTGCTCTTCTCATTTTATCCTTGAGCACAGTCTTCTATAAATAATCTAGTTTTAATGGTAACCGTCCTGTAACGGCTTCAAGAACGTAAAAGGTACAGTACAGCCCTTCCTCCCTTCGGAATAGGGACAATATTCAGGAGGAAACCCCTAGGGGCTGAGTGACACCAGCAAGGTTCAGGTGCTTACCCCCACAGACTGTCTCCTTCGGTTGCCAACATGGCAAAGTGATGCTTCATTTTGTTCAGGTGGATGGATGGTTCCTGAATGGCTATGTTGTTGAATGCCTAGCCTACATCACTTCTAGTGTGTCTTCTGGAAAATGCCATCTCCTCCCCAGCTCCACCAAGAGATGCATACCCACATTCTTTCACTGATCCTGCCCCAGGTCCAAATACTGACAGGCTTGTAGTAAGTGAGTGTCAAATGGGCCCACAGCCATTTGGGTAAAGGTGTTTGTAGCCTGTCGAGAGAACCCTTACCTAATAATTGTACCTAAAGAAAACACCCCTCTACCCTAATATTGTCTCTCCTTTCTGAGAATATTATTTTCAATTGTGGTAAAATACACCCAACATGAAATTGACCATCTTAACCATTTTTAAGTGTGTGGCTCAGTGGTATCAAGCACATTCACATTGTTGGGCAACTGCCACTACCAACCATCTCTAGAACTTTTTCATCTTCTCTAATGCTCTGTACTCATTCTAAGCCCATTCCTCCCTCCCCCACTCCCGTCCTGCAGCCCCTGACAACCACTACTCTGTTTTCTGTCCCTATGAATTTGACTCCTCCAGGGAGTCTCAGTAATGTCCGTGGGATCATGCACTATATGTTCTTTCGTAACTGGCTTGCTTCACTCAGCATGATGTCGTCGATGTTTATTGGTCCTCTAGCATGTGTCAGACCTTCCTTCCTTTTTACGGCTGAATAATATTCTTTTGTACATACCTACTACATTTTTTGATCCATTCATCCCTCATTGGACACGGGCTGTTTCTACCTTTGGCTATTGTGAATGCCTTCTTTTTCTTGAAGTTTATTTACTTTTTTTTGAGAGAGAGTGTATGAGTGGAGGATAGGAGTCGGGGGGGGGTGCGGGTAGAGAGAGACAGAGAGAAAGAGAGAGAGAGAGAATCTCAACCACCATCTCATCAGCATGGAGCCTGATGCAAGTCTCAATCTCATGAGCCATGAAATCATGACCTGAGCTGAAATCAGGAGTTAGAGGCTTAACTGACTGAGCCACCCAGGCACCCCAGAACTTGTCTTATTCACAGCTATATCCCCAAAACTCAAGAGCAGAGTTTAGCAGATGGTAGGTGCTCAATTCTACGTGCTGGATGAATCGATAAATAAACTAACAGTTTTAACTCAACCTGAATTTCTATTCCAACTTCTCTTCAGTTCTGTTGTAAAAGATTATACTTCCACACACCATTGACATCAGGTATGGCCGCGGGTCTTGCTTTGACCAGTAAGCGGTGAGTGAAACAGACATAGGAACCTTCTAAGCCGAAACTTTAATGAGGATAATATGAACAGAAAACGTTATCAAGAAGTGGAGACATGGAAAGAGATCTACACTGCCAAGTTATATGGACTCCCTTTGTTGATCTTTTATTTATTTTTTTTTAAAGTTTATTTTGAGAGACAGAGAGAGCATGTGCAGTCAGGGGCGGGGTAGAGAGAGAGGGAGAGAATCCCCAGCAGGCTCTGCACTGTTAATGCAGAGCCAGACCCAGGGATCGATCCCATGAACTATGAGATCATGACCTGAGCTGAAATCAAGAGTTGGACCTGAGCCACCCACGTGCCCCTCTTTGTTGATCTTTTGAAGGAGAAGTGTCACCAGAAGTATATCTTCTGGCTCATCATTCAGCAGCCTCACAGGTAGAATTTCCTCTAGGAATTCTTGTCTCAGCTGTACATGTCCAGAAACTTCATCCTAGTGCTACAGACTGATTCACTACATGGGGAAAATGGCTAATGCTCATACAATCCACAAGGGGCCAGGTGTAAATCAGATCATTGGTGTTTTAATCTATGAAGTACAATAGTTTGTCCAGTGCTCCAAATCCCCCTTGCCAGTTCCTCTCTAGCACGAAGGGTATGCACTCGTCCCTAACAAGGTATCTGGAAATCTAGTGATGAGATCTCGGGGTGCATGTGGAGACACGAGAAAAACAGCAAGTGTGTTTAAAGGACACCGCCGGGGGTGGTGTGTACCAGCCAGAGTCACAGATGTTTCTGCTACATTCTGAGACTCCCTTTCTTTCTTTGCTGCAGAGTTGAACATTCTCGCTTCTCACTGACACTTTTCTTTAAGTATGTTTGTAACATTAATCATCTCTCAATATACATTTGCCCTTCTAGTTCCTGGAGGCCTTTTATTTCCCAATTCAGAGAAAGCAGGATGTCGGGGCCAGACAGATATGGGTTCCAATTTAGACTCTACTGTTGGTTTAGCTGTGTGTTTCTTAGCCATTCTGAGCCTGTATCTTCAACCATAAAAAAACTGGGGTGTTACTATTTTCATCTCAGGGTTATTTTTTTTTAATTTTTTAAATGTTTTATTTACTTTTGAGAGAGAGAGAGAGAGAGACAGCATGAGCAGGGGAGGGTCAGAGAGAGAGGGAGACACAGAATCTGAAGCAGGCTCCAGGCTCTGAGCTGTCAACACAGAGCCTGAGGCGGGGCTCGAACCTATGAACCGTGAGATCATGACCTGAGCCCAAGTCGTTTGCTCAACCAACTGAGCCACCCAGGTGCCCCCATCTCAGGGTTATTGTAAAGATGAAAGGAAACAAGATTCTAGCCTAGCTGGTACACACAAATGTAAGGTTTCCTTTCTTTCTATTTGTATTAAAACATAATGCAAAATCATCTTACAGTGGTGATCACACTAACAATACTCATGCCATGCTGGACCCTTGAGTGTTTTGTTAACTATGTTCTGTGGAACTCACAATGATCATTTAATCCTTTTTCTTTCCTTCTCTGAGCTACTGTTGTACACCTTACTTTTCTATCAAGAAGCTAGAGATTTTTTTGTAGCTCAAATATCTCTTAATGCTGATGAAAACCTTCAAGCCCTGTTCCTATCTTTTAATTACAAAATGTCTTATCTTCTCAACTGGATTCTTTGCGGAGCACTCTTTCTACAATGAATGAATGAATGCCCTGGGGAACCAAAGGAGAGTTTCCAAGGACTCCTGAGTGCATATTTATCAGGCTGAGAGATGACCTCCCAACTCACCAGCCCAACCGTCACTCCACTCCACGAACATTCATTCCCAACCTCCCACCCAAGGACTCATTCTCACCCACTTCCCCACACAAACACACCCACATCTCTCTACTGATTTCTGTAAGAGTTACCTTAAGATGGCGACAGAGCAGCCATTTTGCTGTGGGCTGGAGAAAAACACTGTGCACCAAGGACCCCCACCCCTCACCTGCAGACCTGGAACCTCCCGAGCCAGTTTGAAACAGCCAATCATGAAGCCCCAGCTTCCCATCACCCTGACAGAGGAGGCAACCTATCCCATCCCCCCACGTCCCTAAAGTGCCCTTATTTGGTGGTCTGCCCTCCCAGGACCTACTGGAAGTCTTTCACCCATAAAATACCTCGCCCCTCCCGTACCAGGCGTGACTTCCCTGACTCCCCACTCCCGGAGTCACGGAACCTCACCCGGGAATCGCAGATCCCAGTAAAGGCTTTCTTGGCTCCATAACTTGGTCTCTTTCTTTCCTCTCATCTCTGCCTCCATCTATTAAATCTTACAATTTCCTTTATACAAACTTTCTTTATGCTCTTCCTCTGCCTACAACAAGGATTGCTTCCTTATTTCCCTTCTTTGAAATCTTACCCTTTCTTTAAAGTCAAATTGGAAGTCCACAGAACCTTCTAAGGTTAACCAAACCTCAACCTACATGATGAGTATTTGTTTTGTTTCCAAAATCTCCCTCTGCCCCTCTCAGGTAGATAGGTTACACAGCAACTTAGTCACTGAAGATTATAGTCCCCCAAGGAGAAGGAAATTGTGTTCTATTACTTTAATGTTTTTTTTTTTCCATCTCTGAGCCTAATCAGAGCTAGAGGAAACAGTAGGTAGGTACTTAATAAGTGCGGAAATAAATCACTAGGGTAATGATCAGTAAGCCATGGAACTGTCTACCACAAAATCTTCTTGAATACCAAAGGCTTTCAACTCAGATTTGTGAATAAATGTGTGCTCAATTTATATATGCTATGTGTAGGGTTAATTTTGTTTTAAAATTGATGCACATTTAAAAAAATTCATGCATTTTTAAGAGCGAGCCTACTTAAAAAGATTCCAAGAATTCACAATCAAGCCACAGAAAGAATGATTAAAATGTGAATTAATAAGAATCATGTGGTGAAAGAGGGAGATAATTGTATAGTTTCATCTCTAGACTGTTGAAGGGCTACCTTCTCGAATGTGACCTTTTTGTCTCTTGAAACCTAACATAATTAGGCATATGAATATATACTTTGCACAAGATAAGAGAATGACAGCCAGCCAAGATGTTTCTTCCACCATTGTTCTTCATATCTTTTAAAAAGCATGTAAAAGGGCAAATAAGTTATGGAGCTTTTTTTTTTAATTTTTTATGTTTTTTTGAATTTATTTTTGAGAGAGAGAGAAAGAGAGAGAGAAAGCAGGGGAGGGTCAGAGAGAGAGGGAGACACAGAATCTGAAGCAGGCTCCAGGCTCTGAGCTGTCAGCACAGAGCCCGATGCAGAGCTCAAACCCAGGAGCCATGAGATCATGACCTGAGCTGAAGCCGGAGGCTTAACCGACTGAGCCGCCCAGGCGCCCCTGGAGCTTATTTTTAAATATAATCATGAGGCACAGTATCCCATACCTTCTTCTATGTGCTGACTTGTGTCAGGAGGGAATGGCTGGTAACAAGTTTCCACAAGAGACTGGAAAACAAACTCGCTGTGGTTTGGAACCTTCCTGGCTCTTCCTGGGGGACAAAAGCAATGGCACGCCTAAAATATTCATTGCTCACACCCTTCTCTGATTTTAGTATGGGCCTTCTGGACATACAAGCACGTGGTCTCACTCCTTCTGACTCAGGGAATCCCCGGCCAGGGTCTAGGTGGGGGACAATGTAAATGGAGCCCAACTTTAGTTCTGAGCTTCATGGTAGCCAAGGAAGGATGAAGATTTCTGTGTCTTGTTATTTGACATTGAAAAAAAAAGACACCAGTTCTTTAAGGGATGAACTTCTTTTCCATATCACATTGAGAAAAGCTGGTCCTGGGACACTGAACAGCTAAGGTAGGGACTTTGATGAAAATTTCTAGAACAGATGGCCTTTCTCATCAAGAGACAAGAGCATGTTGTGCCAAAATAATTCTGAGAAATATTTTGACAGGGAGTTCAAGTGATTTAATCCTTTAAAGCCGTATCCTGATATAGGCATAATCAGAGGAAGTCATTAAGAGGGACTTAGTGGGTTATTTGGTTTTGTTTTTCAAAGCTGAAAATGGGGTGAAAGCGATTGAAAACAGAGTTTCAGGAAGTCCAGTTAGTAAAGCATTATTCTTTTGAATTTTTCTTTTCTTTTGTTCTATTTTGGTTTATTTGTGGGTTAAGAAATAAATTATTTATGTTGCACTTTGTTACCAGAAATAAGTTAAAACCTTTCGACTACCGAATACTTCGGTGGTGTTGGCTTCCTGGTATGGGCTAGGTGTCTAGTCCTACATCTTTGGCCAAGGGGCACTTGTAAGGGAGCCCACCTCAAGTTAATGCAAAACATGGGCTTCAGCCCAGCAGAGCCTGGGAAGATGACCTTCAGCCTGGGCCAGGGTGTTTCTGTAACTTGTCTTCTCTTTCTTTCCGGGGCTTCACTCTCTCCGTGGACTCTCACCGTCTCATTGTCTCTGTGTCTCCCAATCTAGACCATGGGACAAGCCATTCCACTTTGGAGCTCTACCCCAAAGATGGCCAAAATAATCTTCCTCTGGCTCCCCAGAGCATTCATTCATTCATTGGATGATAATTAATTCAGCAGGACTGCTGGGCTGGGTCCTCTCCCAGGTCCCGAGCTGCAGTGATGAATGAATGAAGCAGAAAGTGTCTCTCCTAGTAGAGCTGTCATTTTAGTGGGAGAAGATACAAAAGCATCTTATACATAGAAAAGATGGCTATTGTTGGTCATAAGTAACATTAAGAGACTACAGTGTTTACAAGAACTTGCATATGTTAAGGGAGAATAAGAAGAAAAGATTACAGAAAACACAAATAATGAGTTATTTATGTATGACGTCTTACAAAGCACAAGTTTTTTGTAGCTTCAAAGAGTTGGCGCTTAGCCACCAACCTGTCTTTCTAGTATTTGGACTCAGCCACCTTGCTGGCTGAGCCCCCAAATGTCCTACTGGTGCCTGTTTTGTATCCTAGATTCAACCCTTTTCTCTTTTCAAACACCATTGCCAAAGAGCCCTCGACTTCGAGCAAACCAGTGATCCAGTAAATTATCTAACTTCGTCTCCAGCTCCACCAATCACTGGTACAGTCTCAGGATGCCCAAGTGGGAACGGTTATGTAGGGCACGTCCCCACCATGGACTTGGAAATGAGGCGAATAGCAAATGAGGGGAAAAAAAACAGCTTCCAAGGGGCTGGACTAGAGAGATGCCAATCTCTTTTGTGACTCTCAGGCTGGCTAAAGACTAGTAACACAACAGAAGATGTTTGCTCATCTAAAAATGTGTCATTGTAATGGTAGGTCTCATACTGCCCTTTGCAGTGTGTCACGCGATCCTTTTCAAGGTGACACAGCTGCTTGGCTTTTTGACACTCAAATCCCCGGGTTTATTTAATTTACTGAGCTTGGTTTTGCATACTATCTCCTTCATTTCATCTTAATAACTTCCTTTGTTCCTCTGACTTACTGAATTCTGCACGTTCTTAGCTACACCCTCCCTGGTCCATCTTGCAAGGCTGGTGTTTTTAGGCTGTGGTTTTATCTCTGTGCCTACGTTAGCATGCCAAATCCTAACTCTGAGATTAGTTATCTTTGCGGGTTTCAAGGATTAGCTTTTCAGCCACTCTGGGATATGTAGTTTTAATCGTCAAGAAAAAAAATTAAAAAATAAAAAATAATTAGAGACTGTTACTCTCACTCCTGGTCAAGGATTTGAATTTGATGTTCAAGAGTGATGAAAGAAAAATACAGGCGATGGAATGTGTGTAGAAGAAAAACAATTGATGTGGTGCTTTTGTTAAAAGTAATTACCAGGAGGACACTAACATTGTTTAATAAGCTTCGGGGTGGGCTTTCCATCGAGGTGGCGAAAAAGGGCATGTCTACATTAATGTCACCAACTTCACGCGGACTCTCAGAGCTGCCTGGAAGTCTTAATATTTCGTGATTCCCTCCCGTTCCCTCTCCACTCGGCGACTGCTTTGAAAACTGTCCTGCTTTCTTCATACCTCTCGTCCCTACACCTCCCTTCTTCGTGGCTGCTGTGAGTAAATTGGAAGTCATCTTCCGGGACCTTTCTCAACTTGAAGTAAATTAATTACCTGGCACCCACCTGTAGCCTCATTGCACAGTAGCAATTTATTTTCCTTTCTGAAGCTTTCATCCTTTGGACTCAAATATCAGGATTCTTTAGTGCTTTGTCCTAAGCTCTGTTCATCTTCTTTACTTTCCTTGATATAAATCAGCCCTGCCACTAGCTCCAGTCACTATCTATATGCTAATGACTCCCAGCTTGACGTCTCCAAACTTCTCTTCCCCCCCCCCCCCGCTAGATCTTCCCTACTTCTCCACTTGAACTGTCTCAAAAACTTCTCAAGCTCCATTCACCCAAGGCTGAAGCTACTGTCTCCTTGCTCCAAGCCGGTCCTTTCCCATCATTCCTTAGCTCACGGACGGGCGCCACCATGCTAGGCCACAAGTAGGACCCGAGCTGTCAAGCCCAAGCTATTGCTTGTCTTCACCTCCCAAATTTAACACAACATAATTCTGCTGATTTAACCTCCTAAACAGGTCTTGATTTTTCCTCCACTGTCACATGCGAGTCGAAACAAATTCTAAGGAACTTCAATGAAACCAGGAAGCATACTGGTTTTCTGAGGTCCCCTTCTCTTGAAACTATCCTGCTCCCCTCATATTTAACTAGTACCGGTGGTCATGGGTTTCCATAGCCTCTGATAGTGAACCTTGGGATAAAAGTAAAGTAATTGCCTCATGGCTTTACATTGTAAGCAAAATGAATACAGTAAATCCTTGGGTTGTGAGCATAATTCGTTCTGGAAACATGTTTGTAATCCAAAGCACTTGTGTATCAAAGTGAATTTCGAGAGCCACCATTTCAGTTAAGATTATGGAACATTTGATGTCACGTCATCATGATGTGACAAGCAAGATGGTGCTCGTTTATCAACTTAAAACTTATTGGAAATGTCTGCTCATCTTGCGGAACACTTGCAGAAACAAGTTACAATCCAAGGTTTTACCGTATTTCTAATACTGTAATACCTAATTCTTGCATTATTTCATTGGTTACATTTTACTTAAGTTGTACTCTGAATAAGGCTGACATTGGAAAGAAACTCACTGTGTATTTGACAATAATTAATTACGTTGTGGTGAGAGATGAGGGTTGTAATAGACTAAAATAGGCTTAGACATGTACAGACTATGTTTTTCAAAAGCGACGGGACCAGTAAACAAAGCATGAATGCAAAATTCTATTTTATGTAACCTTACTTTAAAGCTAAGAGAAAAGTAAATACTAAATGAAAACCTACACAAAGCAGGTCCTCTAATGAGGAAATATGTATTATCAAAGGGATCTCAGCAAGCAATGCAGTGACAATATACAAGTACTACATACAATTAAATAGTCTTTTCATATCTTAAAGTGCCGTCTCGGAGCGAGGTGGTCACGTGAACGGGAGTGATTGTAACAAGAAAAGACTCCCTCTCCCCGCAGTGCAGCCTGGGCACCCAGAAGCTCTTCATTATCACAGTGTATGCCCGACCATGAGTAACCATGACAACAGCAACTACAATGGTTAGCAGTATGCCTATTAGAAAAAGATATAGTTCAAGGTCAAACTCCACATTTGTGAAGAAGCCTTAGCCTGTCTCTGTACAAACGAGCCACTGAACAGCAGCCACCATTTGAGGTTCCCTCAGCCTTGAGGGTGTTGGCTATTTAGCCCTGCTGGCTGCCCTCCTGTGGGTCCTACCAGGACTTCCTGTTTCTGTCCTTTCTATCTTGGACCACTGGGGCGCCTCCATGCCCTGGAAATCCCTCTGTTGGGGCCAGAGTTGGGATAATGGCCATGAAATCCTTTCACTTCGTCTCTACAGCATTGAGCCCACTGTGCCTGGTGGCTCCCTGCTGAGGGACTCAGCTGTGAGCAAGACCTTGGTTGGGTTCCCTCCTCCCAGAGCTGGGATCAAGCATACCAGGAACCGAGGAGGAATGACACCCTGAGATCCTTTCAGTTCACGGAATCTTTATATCAATTCATTTGAAATGGAATAAAACATTCATTTCAATAGATTCCCCAGGATCTGTTCCTTTACCTCCCACCTCATCGAGATTTGGAACCTACCCATGTTTCTTCAACCCAACAGGGTTCATTCAACCTACATCATAGCCCCTTGCAGTTACGACCTTCCTGGCAAGCTTGATAAAGGTTGGATATGTTTTTAACTAAAGGGCACGGGTTAGCAAGGTTAAGAAGGTGAAGAATCTCCTGGTTTTAGGTGATGCTTCACACCGGCCCAAGGCGGATTTGAAAGATGGCCCCGTCCTCTTTCCTTACGCAGCACTTATGAGCTCTGGCCCCAAGACTGAGGGGAAAGAACGAAGTTCCTCTTCCTCTTCTCTGTCTTTTTCCTTTCCATTGTGTCTGGGCACACTGTGGGCAGGTGGCAGTGTTTTTTAGATGTCGTGGTTCATAGTAAGAAATTAATTTTATAGGAGACTCAGCGCACACACACCCATATACACATGCACACATATTGTTTATTTGCCATTTTCTCGAGGAAGCCTGTTTATTTATAATTGCAGCTGACTCCTTACCCTGAACCCCCTTATGCTGTCCTACTTTTTCTTTTTTCCATCAAACCTTTGGACACATTAAGTAATTGCTTTTATTATGTTTATTTTAAAACTTTTTGTAATGTCTATTTATTTGAGAGAGAGAGCATGGGCAGAGCAGAGGCAGAGAAGGAGACACAGAATCCGAAGCAGGCTCCAGGTTCTGGGCTGTCAGCACAGAGCCCAATGCAGGGCTCGAACCTATGAACTATGAGATCATGACCTGAGCTAAAGTTGGACACTCAACCGACTGAGCCACCCTGGCTCCCTATTATGTTTATATTTATGGTCTGAATCTTTCCACTAAACTGTAAACTCCTAGAGAATAGGATCTTTCTTTTGCTTACTTATTTATCCCAAATGTCCCTAATGGTACCTGGCATGTTGTAGGTCTTCAATAAATATTTAAGCAAGTGAAGAATGAATTGAAATAAAGATTTCATGAAGCTTATCCTCACTATGTGGGATACATGCATATATTTTCTCATCTCATCTATTAAAAGAAACTGGCCAAGATCCAGTAATAAGTCAAAACCTGAAGTTTCAAAAGCAGTGGCTTAGACTGTACTAGGGTCTGTGTCAGGGGACACTGAAATGGCTGGAGGGAAACTACGTTATTGTCCAGGACCCTTCTGAGATGGTGCTGTAGAACTTAGCGACAGAGGGTGGACGTGAGGGAGTCGGAGGGGGTCCCTCAAGAGGAGTGTATCCAGTAAGTGTTGTAGTGGTTTTAAAATATGTCCTTTTTTAAAAGTTTTTTTAAACTTTAACTATTACTAGTTCTTTGTCCTCTTACACATTGTATATTTGCCACGACTCACATTTCCAAGCCTGTATGAACAAGTTTCGTCATTCCTGAGGCTAATTAGACCCAATGCACAGTCCTCAGACTGCGAGAAGAAGGCTTAGCTCACTTCCGGTGCTGACCCGAGGCTGCCAGCCCGTCTCACTGTCCACAAGACAAAAGTGAATATATAAGAATTTAATATTGAATATTTTCCCCTTTGAATAAAAATATTTAGTTTGTACTTGTGTATTGCTGATGGTTTTTTAGTTGATATGTGAGCAGGAGAGGGGCAGAGAGAGGGAGAGGAAGAATTCCAAGCAGGGTTTGCGCTGTCGGCACAGAGCTGATGCTGAGTCTGATCCCATGAACCGTGAGATCATGACCCAAGCCAAAATCAAGAGTTGGACATTTAACCAGCTGAGTCACCTATGTGCCCCAGTAGTAGGTTCTTTTTGTATTGATTATATGTAGTGGTGATAATATTTTGGATATACTGGATTAAATAAAATGTACTATTAAAATTAATTTCACCTATTTCTTTTTTTCTTTTTCAAATGTGACTTCTAGAAAATTCTAAATCACATTTGTGGCTCCTGTATTGTCTATTAGACAGCACTGATCTAGAGGCTGGCTTAGAGTCTCTTAGAACTAATTCCATGCCTGGTACATCAGCTAGCACACTTGATCTCATCCGCACTGGTGTGAGTTCTTCCGTATGGTGTAACCACCTCCCTTAAACAGTGTCCAAGCAAGCAATTGGGTGTTAGTTGGGATTAGTGGGCTGGCTTCCGATTACAGCCTACTCTGGCAGGGAAAGCCAGCAGCAGAGCGGCTCCTGGACTTGCTACAAGCTATTTGCTTTCTACCAAGGGAAAAGAATTAACTTACCAGGCCTGTGCATGCAGGAGATCAAGGCCATAGGCTCTACTCAACTGATAGGATAACTCCCGCCTTGAACAGAAAGTGTTCTTGTCAGAAGCAGCAGGATGAGAGGCCAAGGGTGAAACAGAATCAACTAAAGACATTTTGATTTTATGTTTCCAGGGTTAAAATTATATTTCCCTTGTCCCCGCTTGGCCATGAAGTTGGTATTTCCTGGCTCTCCGTTGTGACGTCTCTTTCATGGCTTGATCACTGTGAGTTCGTCTATACTTTGTCTTCCATGTAGTCAGAGGGAATTTAGTTTTACTTTAATGTTCTGGTGACTTGTAGAGTCATGAGTTCCTACTACATTTAAATCAGTTTTTTAGCATCAAATTGCCTCTCAAAGCAATGCAAAAGAATAAAGTACATGGAAATGTATGCTTATTCCTTTCCCAATTCATTTTTATTCCTGATAAACCATGACTTTTATTTTTTATTTTCAAATGTTTGTTTGTTCGTTTGTTTATTTATTTATTTTGAGAAAGAGTTTGTGGAGAGAGTGGGGGAGGGGCAGAGAGTGAGGGAGAGAGAGAATCCCAAGCAGGATCCGTGCAATCAGCACAGAGCCCAACTCAGGGCTCGATCTTATGAACTGCAAGATCATGACCTGAGCCAAAATCTAGAGTTGGGTGCTCAACTGAATGAACCACCCAGGAACCCCAAACTATGTACTTTTAAATTCTAATCTACATCTATTTCCAAGGAGGAAAGCTTATTTTATTATTTAACATATTTATTATGGAATCTTTCCAACATATACAACAGAAAAGAGGATAGGATGAGTCCACATGAATCTGTCATTAAGTTTCAACAATTGTCAAAATAATCCTGACCTTATGTCATTTATTTCCCCAATATATTTCCTTCCTTCTTTTTTCTTGAGCCTTTTGAAGCAAATCTCAGATAACATGTCTCTCATAAACTCTTCAGTGTGCCTGTCTAAGTGATAATAAGGGCTTCTTAAAGACATAACCACTCTGACATTTACCACTTAAAGAGACTAATAATCACTTGTTAGGGAAAAATTTTCATAATTATTTGTGGTAACTGATGTTAACTAGACTCATTGCAGTGATCACCTCACAATATGTGCAGCTATTGAATCAATATGTTGTACACTCGAAACATAAAATGTTGTATGCCAACTATACCTCAATAAAGAAAAAAAAACCTCATTCCTGGAGCCCCTGGGTGGCTCAGTCAGGTAAGCATTCAACTTCGGCTCAGTTCACGATCTCATAGTTCCTGAATTTGAGCCCTGCTTTGGGCTCACTGCTGTCAGCACAAAGCCCCTTTTGGATCCTGTGTCTCCCTCTTTCTCTGCCCTTCTCTTTCCTGCTTGCTTTCTCTCTCTCTTTTTCTCTCTCTCTCTCTCTCTCTCATAACTAAACATTAAAAAAATAAAAATGAAAATAAACTCATTCCTTAATATAATCTAATATCCAGAGCATATTTTAAATGCCCCCACTTTCTCTTAAAAATGTCTTTTATGCAGGTTATTTGTTTGACTCAGGGTCCAAACAAGTATCACCAATTATACTGGGCTGCCATATCTCTGAAATGTCCTTTATTCGACCACAATTGCTTCTCTACATGCTACGATTCAAGAAGAAAATGAGTCATTTGTCTGTGGACTCTCCCACAATCTGTACTGCTTATTGTTTCCTTGTGGTATCATTCCACTTCTTCTGCAAAGTCCTGTATTTCTTGTAATTTGAGAGTTAGACCTTGAGCTCTAAATGATGGGCTCACGTTCAATGTTAAGGTCAAGAATCCTTCATATGAGGTGCTGTGTGCTTCTTGGGCACTGCGTCATGTGGCACATAATGGTTTATTGTCCTGCTTTTACAAAGGCCAGGTTGATCAGTCCAAGCCACACGTGTCAGACCGATGTCTCCGTTATGAAGTTTCCTGCCAACATTTCATCTCATGGTTTTGGTCTTCGTCAAAGAAAGACCATTTTATACTCAGACTATGAGGACGAGTGGGGCCAGTATTTTTGGCACAGAGCAGCCTCAACAAGGTATAAAGATGGCTATCAGAACATCCTTGGCTTAGGCACAATTAATGTCCTTTTCTCCACGGCTCTGTTCATTAACCCTGTAGGGATGTTCATTCTGCCTGTAGGGACATATGACCATCAGAGAAGGCCACTCACCCGTGAGCATATCAACGATGTTATTTCAGGGTAAGGCCTCACCAGAGGTTTCCTAGGATTTTAAATAAGGACAAGAGGGTAGTACATATGTGTCACACCTATGTGTGTACAGGTAAAATTGGAAAAGACTATCTTTTAGCTTGGAATAATTCTACTGTCTTGAGGGCAAAGTGTTCTTTATTTGATGAATTTATGTGTACTGTCATTGCTAACTGGCCAAAGACAAACTTAGCAGCTCTATTTTCCTGATCTGTAAAATCAAAAAGCCTTGGTTAATAGGTTACAATGATTCTCAATCTAGGAGGTATATGCGAACCTCAGGCTATCATGAGCTTTCAGTTTTTTTCCAAGTGGAGCAAAGGTTAGGAAAGCAAAGATTGAGAAAAAGACAATGGACTCAGCACAGAGGACATAAACTCTATCAGATGACAAAGGTGACCACAATAGGCAGTCTTCTTTTTTTCCTATAACGGTCCACTTACTTTCAACAACCCCTTCAAAAGAGTCACAACCAGATAGCACGTCATACCCACTGGGATGGCTAGAGTAAAAAAGAAATAGTAAGGAGTGTTGGCCAAGATATGGAGAAACTGGAGCCCTCCTATAGATGCTGGTGGGAATGCAAAATGGTGCAGCCCCCCCGGGAAGTCGTCTGGCGGTTGCTCCAAAGGTGAATATAAAATTACCATAGGACCCAGCAAGTCCACCCGAGGGACAGCAGCACCCCTTTTCCATGGTTTCAGTCACCCAAGGTCAAGAGTGGTCAAGAAGCACATGATCTTCTTTCTGACCAAGCGTCAGGAGGCGAATACTATCCTAATGTTAGGTCACGCCTATGTCATTCCCCTCACTTCATCTTGTCACGTAACATTTTATCATCTCCCAGCATCACAAGAAAAAGAAAGGTGAGTACAGGATGATAAGAGACTTTGAGTGCCAGAGACATAACTTTTATTATAGTATATTGCTGTAATTGTTCTACATTATGATTAGTTGTTAATCTCTTACTGTGCCAAATTTATAAATTAAACTTTATCGTAGGGATGTGTATATAGGAAAAAAGATAGTATAGATAGTGTTTGGTATTATCTGCGGTTTCAGACGTCCACTGGGGGTCTTGGAACGAATCTCAGGTGGGGAAGAGGGGATGACTCTATACACCCAAGAAGACTAAAAGCATGTGTTGGCACAAAATCTTGTACACAAATGTTCAACACAGCATTATAATAATGACAAAACATTTTTCTTTTCTTAAGTTTATTTATTTTTGAGAGAGAGAGTATGTGCACATGTGTGAGCAAGGGAGGGACAGAAGGAGTGGAGACACAGGATCCAAAGCAGGCTCTGTGCTGATAGCAAAGAGCCCGACACAGGGCTCAAACTCAGAACCATGAGATCATGACCTGAGCTAAAGTCAGACGCTTAACTGACTTAGCCACCCAGGTGCCCCACAGCCAAAAAGTTTTAACAACCCAATGTCTATCAATTGGTGAATGGGTGAATAAAATGTGGTACAGTGGAATGTTATTCAGGAATAACATGCTATGACATGAATGAACCTTGAAAACATTACTCTATGCTCAGTGAAAGAAGTCAGTCACAAAGGATCACATATGGTATGATCCTATTTAAGTGAAACATCCAGAACAGTCAACTCCATTGAGACACAAAGTAGATTGGTATCTAGAGCTGGGGAGAGGGGGAAGGGTGGAAGGTGCCAGGGGATGAGGAATGGGGAATGATGGCTAATGTATATGGGGTTTCTTTTGGGGTGATGGTTGCACAACTCTGTGTATATATAAAAAAACCACTGAATCATACATTTTAAGTGGGTAGATTACACAGCTCTGAAATACGTTTTTATTGTAATAAAAAACAAATAATGAGGCACCTGGGTGGCTCAGTTGGTTAAGCCTCTAACTTTGGTTCATGACTGTGACATGATCTCATGGTTCGTGGGTTCGAGCCCCGCATCAGGCTCTGCATTGAAAGCTCAGAGTCTGGAGCCTGCTTTGAATTCTGTGCCTCCCTCTCTCTCTGCCTCTCCCCTGCTTGTGCTCTCTAACTCTCTTAAAAATTAACAAATTTAAAATATATATATTAAAAAATAAAAATAAAAAACAAATAACAAGCGACTTTTTGAATAAGCGTTGCTTTAAAGACAAGAAACGCTCCCCCCACCTCCTTTATAGAATCTTAGGGAATAAGAGAATACCACAGTTAGAACTGCTCTTCCAGTTGTCTGGTCTTTTTATCTTGGTATTGTCTTTCCTATCTGCTTTTGCATAAATTTTCATTAAAAGCAACAAGAGTGCCCAGTTACTAACTAACCATGAAAGGGATGAATACTAGGTGTGAATAGAGCCACCAAAAAGATCAAATCAGATGAGCGGATTGTTTAACGAATAAAGATTTAGAATAAATGGTGTTAGATCAACCCACTTCCTGAATTAAGAACAGAGAACACAGGGGCGCCTGGATGGTTCAGTTGGTTAAGAGTCCAACCCTTGATTTCATCTCAGGTCACGATCTCATGGTCCTGGGACTCACTGAGCCCCAAGGTGGGTTCAGTGCTGAGCCTGCTGGGGCCTCTCTCTCCCTCTCTCTCTGCCCCTCCCCTGTCTGTGAGCATGTGTGCACACGCTCTCTCCCGCTCTCTCGCAAAATAAATAAATAAAAAATAAGAAGAATGGAGAACATAAGATCTCTTACGGCATAGAATCATGAGTTAAATTTTTCATTTTATGGCCAGTTTTGTTTTTGTTTGTTTTAAGAAGGGAAGATGAAACAGAGAGCTGCAGATAGGCGGGGCCAGATGGACCCAGAAAAGTCTAGCGTTGTTTTGACTCTTGGAGACCCAGTGTTACTCGGGCCTGAGAATACGCCTTAAAATATAATAAAGCATAATAAAATAAGTCTGTGAAAAATACCTCTCTTGAGTTTCTAGTCAGAGTGAGTGTATAAAGAAGGGAGACTGACCCACTCATAGCATGATCTAGTGATTGATAACGTATGACCATAAGCACTTTAAACTACAGAAAGTGAGAATCTGAAATACAGAATATCAAATACTAAGACCGAAGACATGAGTTCAAAATGCAGAGGGATTGCATGGACGAACACAGGCCTCAGGTCATTGTTCAAAACACCAGATGATTCAGCGGGAGAAGTAGAAGGAAGGTTCCTCACGGGCCCTTTCTGATTTAGGCTGTGCTGGCGTTCCTTTGACTCCCGAGGGTCGTGAGTGAAGGCAGGGCAGCAGTGACAAAGTCACTCCAGAGAGAGAACAGGAGTCCTCCCGAAAGTGAACCTAAAACATGGGATGCCTGGGTGGCTCAATTGGTTGAGCATCAGACTTAGGCTCAGGCCATGGTCTCAGTTTGTGGGCTCAAGCCCCGTGTTGGGCTCTGTGCTGACAGCTTGGAGCCTGCTTGGAATTCTGTCTCCTTCCCTCTCTGTTCCTCCCTCACTCTGTGCTGGCTCTCTCTCTCAAAAACAAGCATTAAGAAAAAAAAATTTTTTAAGTGAACCAAAAACAAACAAACAAACTACCAGAGGATGTTGGCTTTTAACTAATCTAGAATGGCCCTTCGCCTGGAGGGCTCAGGTCCTATTGAGCCGGGATCAGGAGGCAAACATTGCTCAGAAAATGGAGATTCCTGAAAGACGACCGAAGCTCCAGTTATTTCAAAAGCAATTTCAGAGGCTGCAATTTCCATTAAAGAAACACAAGAAAAAACAAGAGTGATCTAGAAAGACATTTGCTGGCAGTGTTCTTTTTTTCACAGTGCACTCACAGCAGCCTTGACCATGATCCTTCTGCGGGACCTTTCATCCTCGCCCTTACTCCTTCCGTAACTGGACGCCCGTACCCACCACCCCCCTTCGCTCACAAGCAGTACTCTTACTTTGTGACTTTGAAGATTGTGCTCAAAAGATGTAAAAGCCTCATTGTGCTTTCATAGTCAAGGCATATAATGCCTTGCTACAGGTCCTGAAGGCTTAAATGAAGTCAAATTCAGCCCCCAGCTCCCCACGGCCTTTTTATGGACTCCATGAACTAATTTGTTCAAATCCCTTCCCTTGTTTCGGCTGAAGGCACGTGTTGGAGGACCTCTTCCTTCCATCTTTCCAAGCAGGTGGGAGGCCATTTTGCATAGCCTCTCAAAGGCCTCCGTCAAGTCCCTGGAGACTCCATGTAAATTTAACACGCTGCAATTAATTCTGCTAAAAGATCAGGCCTGACAGTTGAACCAGTGTTATGTAAGAAGAGGGTGCTCAGTGTGGTGTTGTGTCAGTTTACAGCCGAGTTAGCATATTTTCACATGGGCCATAAATCTTGTGGGTCTGCCAGCTTTGGGCTGGATTTCTAAGCTTGCTTCCAGGCACATGCCTTCCACCCCCCCAGCCCCCCAGGCTTTGCCTCCCCCCAGTGCTGGAACAGCCCTCTTCAGACCCTCGCTTCAGAATCCGACCACCCGTCAGGGGGGAGCTGTCCTGAAGTTACAGAGCAGGAGAAGCATGAGAACTGGGCTATTTATAACCTTGCCCTTCTTAATGGTCACGTTCCGTATTATGAGCGTGGTCTTCACCTCAAGTTACCGGACTAAATGCCCCAGTTCTGAAGTGAGACTCTTCCAGTTTTTAGAGTTAAATGATAGTTTCTAAGAAGTCGTTAATACTTTAAAACCCCAATACGGAACATTTTTATATCTTTTTTGACATGATTCACAAGCCATTCGTGTGAAGCCTGTGATTCAGTGGTTTTTGTCGGACGTTCACTGGGTTGTGCAACCATCCTCGTGGTCTGACTTCAGAATGTTTTGGTCCTTTCGAAAAGGAAGCTTGGGGGCGCCTGGGTGGCTCAGTGGGTTAAGCCTCCAGCTTCGGCTGGGGTCAGATCTCACGTTCGTGGGTTCAAGCCCCGCGTCAGGCTCTGTGCTGACCGCTAGCTCAGAGCCTGGAGCCTGCTTCCGGTTCTGTGTCTCCTTCTCTCTCTGACCCTCCCCCTCTCATGCTCTGTCTCCCTCTGTATCAAAAATAAATAAAACATTAAAAAAATAAAAAAATAAAAATAAAAATAAAAGGAAGCTTGTTCTCATTAGATGTTGCTCCCTGATCTGCCACCCCCAACCCCCACCCCCCAACCCAAGCCCCCAACACCCATAAGTCTACTTTCTGTCTATATACATTTGCCCATCTGGACATTTCATAGAAATGGAATCATACAATATGTGATCTTTTGTGGTTGACTTCTGTGACTGAACCTAATGTTTTCAAGTTTCCTCAACAAGCAACATGAACAACAGTATTTCATTTATCTTTACTGCCAAATGAGTACCATCCATTGTGCGAATATAAGCATTGTGTTTTTCCATTCCCTGTCTGGTGGACTCCATACAAAGAGTTTATATGAGAAAAAACTGGGGGTTCGTCTATAACCACGGGAGTTTATCTTGGATGCCAGCCACACGTATTTGCAAGAATTTCAAATTCTAGTTGAAATGTAATTTACCTGGAAGGCTGGCTCCGAGTTATGATACAGAGAATGAATCACAGAATGTGTAGCATTTTATTCAGACCTTTCTGGATTAGGAGAGCCTTTGCTTTGACGTTTGCACACCACACTCCCAACAATCTCTGGTCCTATTTTACTGCAGCGGATGAGCATGTTCTAAAGAGCACTGCCATGGTCTTGAAGAGCCTGCTAGTGACTCTTCAGCTAACGCCTGCGCAGTTTTTACCTGGTGGAGTTTCAACATGGATGTTCTCAATTGCCAGGACCTTCCGGACTCTCCAAAACGAAACCCCTTCTCTGGAGTCAAGCCTTCCAAATGCCTGCCTGGCGCTGAGCCTGGGGAGGGGAGATTTTGCACGGAGTCCCAGGCCGAGAGACATGTGAGATCTGAACAGGATCCTTCCAGGAGCCATGCTCACTGTCTAAAAAAGGACACTTGGGGGGCTCATTTGCAAATATAACCTCAATCAATTTGTGCAGAGCCGTGTAGCTTACCTGCCAATAATCATTTTTAAAAATGATGCTATTTCATTGCCCGAAGATTAGTACTTATAACGTTGGCTGTAGCAGCAATGAGAGCAGATGAATCGCTACCATTATAATCCCCAGGTGAACGGTATCAACTGCCACATGAAAGAAACGGCCCCTCACAGCAGTTAGAGGCTGATTGGACTGATTTGAAGGACTCATGAATAAAATATAATAGCTTGGGATATAGAGGCGGCAGTGGGGGCTGCACCGTGCCCCTCAGACACAGGCAACAAATGCCCTGGAAACGAAAGCATCCTGTTTTGAAGCTTGCTCCGCTAATGACATGGTGACACCAAGCTGTCATGTCTGTTTACTCCCCTGTAAACGCAGATGGCATAATGATTGTCAGGATGGTGAACTGAAATAATGTCTGTAAAAGTGCCTGAAATCTGGCAAGCGCTCTATGAACCGTTAGCTGCATCTGAGAAGAGCTACATGAGTCCAATTTGGCATACGCTGAATGCCAACATAGCTTCTCTATTTCACAGAAATGATTTCTAAGTCCTGATGATTGCAACAGTTTTCAACTGAACAAGTTTTGTACAGCGTCATCATTTAGAGAGACCCAAGAATGTCGCGAGATGTTGATATGTATAGAACAGCCAGTGCAATCCAGTGGCACCCGAGGGATACAGAGTAAACAGTGCAGGACACAATTTCTGGTCTCCAGAAGCTTCTGGTCTCGCGGGGTCAGGGTTACCCCTACTATGTATGAGCTCTGGGCAAGTCCCTTGTCTATATAAACAATCTGATTGAAAGAATGTATTACAAAATGTATAGACCCAGCTGAGGTATAGTGATTTGCAATTTAGAATAATAGAGAAGAGACCCTAAAGTATTTGTATTTATCGTGTACTCAGTGCATGTAAAGACTCTTCTTGGTGTTCAAGCACCGCCTCTTTTGTTCGTCTGCAGGAATCATCTGTGTTCTTCAGTGGCGGACACCCCGCTCCTGACTACATTTGCATCTCCCGTCACAAGAAGAGGTACTAGCACTGTTGACACTTGCAATATTATTCATGGCTCTTCAGAACTTGTAGGCATTGAAACAACCGAGGTCTGGTCTCTGCAGTCCCCCATACTTTATTTCACGTCGGGGGCATCATTGTCTGTGATGCTGAATCGCTCACTGGGTTGCTTGTGAACACTGGGTCCCTATGACTCAGTGTTACTGCGCTTTACTGACGATGACTGCAGAAGCAAGCCTCGTGTGGAATGTGCAGGGAAATGGGGACAATAATTTGTTCTCTGGTCAGGCAGCTTTTCTGTTTGAAATGTTAGGACTTCATCAAACCTCGTCCAATTATGTCTTCTCTTTATTCTTTAGACTGTAATCCCTGCGTTGTTAAAATGTGATCTCTTTGAATGTGGTCTGCACCTCTACCTTCCAGATGCTGCCTCCAGCAGGGAGGCTGGAGGGGCACGGATAGGAAGAGAGAGAGGTCCAATTGGACTAAGGAATGGCAGTCCTTTACCTGCCCAAATGGGCCAATGTTGATTGGGAACGGACCCTGATCAGAAGGGCCCATTGGCTTTGGGGCGTAATGGCTCTGAAAGCCCATGGAGAAGATAGGCCCAGCCGCTTCTGGAAGGAGAACTTGTGACATGTGTCAGGCAGGAGCCTATGGAGAAGGGGGGGGGGGTGACTGTCCTAAGTGACAACCAGGGTGAGGAGGGGGGGGAGGCACACTGGTGAAAGATGCCTGTACCATCTCCAGTGGCCCTCGAGTGCTATTTTTAAAAAAATATTTATTTTTGAGAGAGAGAGAGAGGGGGGGGGAGAGGGAGAGAGAGAGAGAGAATTCAAGCAGGGGAGGGGCGGGGACACAGAATCTGAAGCAGGCTCCAGGCTCTCAGCTGTCAGCACAAAGCCCCACCTGGGGCTTGAACTCACTCACTGTGAGATCATGACCTGAGCTGAAGTCGGCCACTCAAGCAACTCAGCCCCCCAGGAGCCCCCCTCAGGCACTGTATTGATGGCAGGGGGCGCCACGCTGGGAAACGGGCAAGTGAAAGCCAGGGCTGGCTTCCTGAGCCTGTGAGTTGGTTCCAAGTGGTCTTTGGTGATGGGCTTCTGTCATGTAGCATGCGTGGTTTAATTCTCTTTTGTCTCCATCTTAAATTTCTTAATACTTTTATCTGTGGGGGAGCCTGCGTGGCTCAGTTGGTTGAGCATCTGACTCTTGATTTTAGCTCAGGTCATGATCTCACAGTTCACAGGATCGAGCCCTGTGTCAGGCTCTGCTCTGAGCATGGAACCTGCTTGGAATTCTCTTTTCCTCATTCTCTGCCCCTCCCTGGCTCATGCACATGCTCCCCCCTCCCAAATAAATAAATAAGCTAAATAATAATAATAACTTGATTGTGAATTTGTGTTTTGTAAGTGAAGTTTTATGGAGCCACGGAATATGCAGGTGAGCGGCATAGCCAGGCGCTGACTGCCAGCCCGGTGGCCGGGCGCACGTGTGTGTAGGAATGCTCTTAGGAAAGTCTGGGCACCGTGAGGGTGTCCAGGGGGCCAGGCCAGGCCCTGGGCCCTGACCGGTTGTGATGACAGCTGCAGTTGCGGGAGAAAAGTGACTCCATGGGGGGAGGAGTCATGTGCCAGGACCTGGCTGAGAGGCAGCCGGACCCTCTGTCCCCAGAGCCCATCCCTGCAGTTTCTGCACAAATATTAAGTCTCCAGCCTGAACACCAGGACAGGAACTGCAGTAAAGTATGCCGGTAAATTACTACCAAAGAAAAGCATAAACATGGGAATTGCAATAAAGCATATTGGCAAGTGATTAGAATTCACAGAGGGTTTCGGATCTCCAGTTTTTCGGACTGCTGAAACACTGCGAAGCAAAGCAAATATTCAAGGGCTTGGAAATTAAATTTAAAGGTCATTGCTTTCAACCAAAAAGAACACTGCTTTCATAAGAAGCTTCGCATGAACCAATTATTAATGAGGAAGAAAACTTTTAAATTAAATTTTCCTTGTAATTGAAGATACACTTATAGAATGCATAAGTAAGTGTTTTAAGTTGTCTAAAAATCACTAGCCAATTTCAAACACCTCCACAAATTAGAGGAAGTGCTAGAGAAAACCTTTAAATGCCAATGTGTAAATTTAATATTTAAAATTGAATTCGGATTTACACAAAATTGATTTGTAGGAAGAGTGAAGTCTTTTTTAGAAAAACAGTTCTGTGAGAATCACCTCTAGATGTGCTAAACTTTGTGTTTCAAAATAATTTAGCAGAAATTTATCCCAACATCATCACAGACCATAAATGCTGTTAAGAACTCCAGAAGTAGTTCAACCTTCTCAAAATTAAAAATCACCAAAAATGATCTGTGACCTTGCATTTGCCAAGACGGACTGAGGCTGCTTTTAATTCTAGATTGAAAATGAAATCGCGAAAAGAATAACTTCAGGTGTTTGACTCAGCGGATACGCAGAAAAGGGAGTGACAAAAATCTTATGTTCAGTCAGGATTTAGCATATTCTATAAAATTATGTCAGATATGGGATGTTATTCAGCCCTGAAAATAAATGAGCCTTAAAGCCATGAAAAAGACATGGCGAAAACTTCCATGCATATTTACAAAGTGAAAGAGGCTGAATCTGAAAGGCCGTATACATCCTGTGAGTCTGAGACCGCCTAAGAAATAAAGTCTCTTTACAAAAAGAGGGGAGGGGTGCCAGGGTGGCTCAGCACCTCACTGCTCATGAGTTCAAGCCCCACATTGGACTCGCTGCTGTCAATGCAGAGCCTGCTTCAGATTCTGTGTCTCCCTCTCTCTCTGCCCCTTCCCTGCTCACACTCTGTCTCTGTCTCTCTCTCAAAAATAAATAAACATTAAAAAAGAAAAGAGTCAGACGCTTAACCGCCTGAGTCACCCAGGCGCCCCCTCAGTCTTTAAGAGACTGAAAAAAAAAAATAAAAAGCCAAAATAATCTCTCAGTAGCTTTAATTAATTTTGTTTCATTAGTTCTGCACTCTTCATGGTCCTTCCTGTTGCATAATTATTTGCAAATTATAGTCATAACTGCTTCTTAATTTGTAGTAATTTTATCACTCAGAGGGTAATTGTTAATTATTTTCCCTGTGATTATCATGGAAGAAAAACAAGACTTCTAAAAACTGTGAAATTAAATCGGAAGAGAATTTCAAACAGGCACAATCCCCTTTGCTCTGACATCCCAGATGGTGTCGGTGGTTTATATTCATAGTTATGCAAAATGACAGATGTCGGGAGCAAATATTTTCAGCATATTAATAAGAGCAATGCACCGGTCCCTTCTGTATTAGCAGGAATGACACTGATAAA
>NC_043700.1:13494934-13536239 GCF_006229205.1 Suricata suricatta
GACAGGTTTTCAAATATTTCGTGCCTCGTTAGCATCAGACAATAGCAGCAACCTCTTTTCATTTGTTTGCGCTCTCTCTGCTGTTTCAGCAACATAGATCATTAAAGAAAAAAAACCCACAGAAACAAAACAACAGCCCCCCCCCCCCATGTAAAACCTAAGAACTCTTGAGAGGAACAGAAATTGATTTGGGGATTGCTACGGTCTGAATGTGCCTCACTGCGCCCTCAGATGTTTAAATCCTGACCCCCAAAGTGAGGATGTATGGAGTGATCAGGTGAACTCTGTCCACATGACGGAATTAGCGTCTTTATAAAAGACGCCCGAGAGAGACCCTTCAGCCCTTCCGCCATGTGAAGACCCAGAGGCTTTCTGTTACCAGACATCCGGTTTGCCAGGACCATGATCTTGGACTTCCAGACTCCAGAACTGTGAGAAATAGTATCTGTTGTCTATAAGCCCCTCAGCCTATAGTATTTTTTTTTAAATACCCATCTGGATCGGTGAAGGAATGGTAAGGAATGTCCCTTAGATTTAGACTTTTTAAAAAAGCAATCTTAAAAAAATTTTTTAAAATATTTATTTATTTTTGAGAGACAGAGAGAATGAGCAGGGAAGAGACAGAGAGTGAGGGAGACACAGAATCTAAAGTAGGCTCCAGGTTCTGAGCTGTCCGCACAGAGCCTGGCATTGGACTCGAATTCACAAACTATGAGATCATGACCTGAGCTGAAGTCAGTCGATTAACCGACGGAGCCACCGAGGTGCCCGAAGAAGCAATCTTCATGTGAAAGACTAACCAAGAAGTTACGGGATGTGCTTTTTAAAAATAGCCACTTTTTTCTTCCACTACTTCCTTATCATCATAACCAAAAACTTATGTGAGCGGCAATCAGTATTGCCCAGGTGATCATCATAATTCATGACTTGGAGTTATTTATTCCCCAACAAACATTACTGGAATTCCCTTCACGCACGTGGTATCAGAGCTGAGGGTACAGTGGTGAGGAAGAGGTTGTTTATATGGTGCCCTTTTATCTCATAGATCTTCAAGTCTTTGTTCTTAATACTTCCCGTTGTCTTGCCCGTTCCCTGCATAATATAGGAAATCATTAAAGAATATTAATGCCATTTGCTATGGATTTAGTTCTTAAAATAAGGCCTTCTACGTCTTGTGTCCATGTGATCTCCAAACCCATCAGTAGAGAGCAGCTTAAGAGCACAGATCTGGGTGGGGGACTCAAGCTCTCTGTGCCTCAGTTTCCTCACAGTACAATTGAGATGAGAGGAATAACACTACTTCAAATAGGACTATGGGAAATAATAAACGAGTTCATATATGTAAAGTACTTAGGATAGTGCCTGACATAGAGAGAACACAAAATAGACGTGAGCTATTAGTTACGTCTGTGTGTGAATTAATTGAGTACCTACCATAGGTTTGCGCTCCCTCTAAGCAAACATAGAAACAAAGATTTTATGCTTTGCTGATAACATGCTGTTTCCACACCGTAGGAGTGCTGACAATGCTGACTCCATCTTTGGCCCGCCATCTTGTTCACGTCTGCGAGATGATGTCCCTCGAGGCTGTCATCACATGCACCGGGCCCCTTGGGAGTGAATGCGTGCCCTGACGGGAATTCGGGAATTTGAGAATGCGGGAAGGCTGGTTCTGACCTTCCCCAAAGTTGTTTAGATAATAACTTCAGATAACTTTAGAGGAGAAATAACTAGTAGAGAGAACTCTAGAGATAGCAGTTTTGTCCCACTCCCTCTGGTGCACAGAGGGCGCCATGAGGTCTGTTAAGTATTAGACCCTTTGTCCTCCCGCAGTGCCCTCTGCTCATCCCCTCGCTCTATAAATTCTGTGGACTGAGGGGTCCAGACTTTGCAGACAAAGGCTGTGCAGTTCTGTCCCCTCCCCCCACTCCCGTCAGGAAGTTAACTTTGTATGGAGTTGCCTCCTCCATTTTTTGGTCTCAAAGTGCCTTCTCAGTTTGGGCGACACTTTACTGCTGTCTCCCGTCCACCTTAAAACACTCTCCCCCTCTGTCATTCTTTTCACAGCAAACTGTCTGAAGGACAAGTCTTCCCGTCACTGCCGTCTCTGTTTCCTCACTGTTGGTCACCCCTGAATCCCCTGCCCTGTGGATCCTGGCTCTGGTTCTCTTCAGGACTTGTATCTCTGGAAGCCCCTCAAATCCCCAAGGTGCAGTACGAAGTTCCCATGGGGCTTTTCCTTCCTGAAGTCTTGGAGGCATTTGGCCCTTTGATGTGTGTTGTTCCTGTGGCTTTTCTGACCCTGTGTTTTGGAGTTCTCCAATCTTTTTGACCTTTTCTCTGTCTCCTTTGCCCCTTTGCTTTGTTCCAAGCACAAAGATTCTTCAGTGTTCTGCACTCAACTAATTTCTTCTTTCTCTGTTGCTTCCTTGGGACATGTCAGCCATTTTTCACAGGTCAACCATTACCACCGGGAGAGGGGTAATAAAAGCCAAAAATACCACTGACCCATTCTCTAGACATAACCAGGTGGTCAACAGTTCAATTCAATTCAGACATGAAGTACCTGGACTTAGTATCCGACTCCACAGATGTAAGGATTCGGTCCACACGAATTCTCTCCCTTCTGTTGCTGGTCACAGTTGCTGGCTGCCCATACTCTGACCAACCACTGTAAAGCAAGGGTTCCTATGACCTCCCCATCCCTGCTTCTGGTCCAATAATTTGTTAGAACAGTTCACAGAACTCAGAAAAACCCTTTAGCTAGGTTTACTCAGAACAGCAGATGAAGGACATGCAGAAGGCAAGGCGTGGGGGCGGGGAGCCCAGAGTTTCTGGGCCGCCTCTGATGCACCACCCTCCCAGCACCAACTAGGAAGCGTAGCAGATCTTGTTATTTAAGAGTGTTTATAGGGCTTAATCCCAACCACCCTTTCCGTCCCAGAGGCTGGCCGGTGGGGCCAGAAGTTCCGACTCTCTAATGACTCGGTCTGTCTGGTGGTCAGCCCCCGCTGAGCCTCTGTAGGGGCTCTAAACTAGGTCAGTCAAAAAAGACATCCTTATCACTCAGGAAATTCCAAGGCTTTCAGGAGCTCTGTCCCAGGAACCAGGGACAAAGGCCAAATGTCTTTGCTATTATACCACAGCTGGAGAGTCAGGCTGCCTCAGTTGAACCCAGGCAGGGCCATTTGTGAGCCGTGGGACTTGGATGCGTTAAGTAATCTCCACGTCCTCCTGTTTCTTCATCTGTTCAGTGTTGATAATCATAATAGAACCTACCTAAAGGTTCCTTGTGAGGTTTAAATGAATTAACAGCAGCACTTAGAACGGCAGGGGATGCCTAGTAAGCAATCTGAGAGTACTTAACCACTGTTCACGCTCAGGCTCACCCTATGGTAAGATAAAAATTCTAACTCTTCTGTGACCTACAGGTTAAACTCCAAAAAGCATTCAAGGATACCTATTTTGTAAAAGCATCAATTCTGTATTTATTCATAGTACATAGTTTTAATAAGGGTTAGCGGTGAGTTTGGTTAGAAGTGTCCTGTATTCTAAATGGAGACCTTGGGAGTGTTGGCTCTGTGTGTGTGTGTGTGTGTGTGTGTGTGTGTGCGCGCGTGCGCGTGTGTGCGCGTAAGTGCATGCGTGACATTTAGAAAACTCTACTCCCTGAAGAGAAAATATTTAGGAGAAAGTACATCTAGGCTTTCAGTTGTAACTATCAGATAACGTTTCAAATAAACTTGATAAGAATGAAGACAAAAAAGTCTTTCCAAATCAGAAATTGAGGAGTGATTTTTTGGTTATTTTTAAAAGTTATTTGGGGCGCCCGGGTGGCTCAGTCCAGTAAGCATCTGACATTGGCTTAGGTCATGATCTCACAGTTGGTGACTCTGAGCCCCACATCGGGGCTTTTTCTGTGTCTTCACTCTCTCTGTCTCTTTCTTGCTCATGCTCTGTCTCTCAAAAATATTAAGCTGACGAGAACAGATACTACGCTTGATCTTAGCCAAAAGGCTGAGAAGCGATCTGTCTCTCAAAAATAAACAGCTGTTAAAAAAATTAAAATAATGGCAGAATGTCAGTTATTCCCATGATAAGATGTTATTTCAAATCCAGATACTATAGGGTAGAGTTCGCTGTGTTGTCCTATAACCTTTGAATCAAGGGTGTGTGTGCCCTGATTCCCCCCAGGGTATTACACAATTTTCATTGAAACAGGGATAAAATTGGTTGATTCATTAAACAAATCATGAAATGCGAGCATGTAATAAATTCAAAGACAAACTCATACAGGAAAAGTCAGTTTGCAAAGCCGACATACACACCAAATTATTTTTCCTTTGCAGCTATTTTTGAGTGCACTCTGCAGTTTAATCTATGAGGACTCATAGAACCTTTTTTTTAAGTGTACTTATCTATTTTGAGAGAGAGAGCGTGAATGGGGTAGGGGCAGAGAGAGAGACAGAATCCCAAGCAGCCTCTGCACTGTCAGCCCAGAGCCCAACGTGGGGCTTGAACCCACAAAACCATGAAAGCATCACCTGAGCTGAAACTAAGAGTCGGACATTCAACTGACTGAGCCACCCAGGTACCCTGAGGACTCACAGAATCCTTAAAAATCTGCTGGGATTTAAAAAATCGCCTTTGTGCCAACTGAGTCCTATGTTTCCTCCAAGACCCAGTTCAAGTCACGTCTATGATGAATCTTGTCCAAAAACTTTAGTTAGCACTCCCTCACCATTCCTACTGGCTTATCGTCATAATCACCTAATGATGTTTCGGGGGAAAAAAGACTCATACTTGTTGAAATTCCCAGGAGGCAGATTTGGGGCGGGACCCGGCAAACTAGAGTTGGGTCTGTTTCTAGGGACTACGCTTATCAGACAGAATTAGAAGCTGGTGGTCTATCTCAGTGATGTGCGACTTGACAGAAATGCAGTAGACGAGGGTTGGGAATAGCCAGGCTCCCCGGGACCCCCCATCCCTTTCCTGAGACCTGTCCCGCTATCCACAGGGGGTGGGTCCAGACCGGGCCTGACTCTCCTAGCCACAGTGATGTGATCGAGGGAGCTCAGACTTTTTTCCTCTCACCTGATTTCAACTGAGAGACACCCAGAATCCCAGACAGTCTGGCACAGAGGAGCGTGATACCAAAGGTCCACATGCCTGCCGCCAGGTCCCAGGGCCACCTGTTCCCACCTTTCCCCAGGCCGTGTTCACCAACTTGTTGAGTGTGCGGAACACTGTGTTGGCTTCCTAGGACTGCCGTGACAAACTACCACTGACCAGGTGGCTTCAGATAATGCAGATTTATCCTCTCTGGAAAGCTCTGCCTTCCAGAAGTGGCAAATCAGGTGTCAGTCGGGTCCGTGTCTTCCGGAGGCCCTGAGGGAGAAACCATCTCTGTGTCTCCTTGTGGAGACTGCTGCAGGCAGGCGATCCTGGGCGCCCCCTGGCATGTCTGTGTGTCCCTCCAATGTCTGCTCTTCTCTGTGTCTGTGTGTCCCCTCCTCTTCCTTTTAGGGCACCAGTCAATGTGTATAGGGCTAACCCTAAATCCAGGGGGATTTCATCTCAAAAATGTTAACCAATGTTACCTGCAAAGACCCTATTTCCAATTAAGGTTGCATTCTGAGGTTCTGGGTGGACGTGGAGTTGGGGGCAGGGGACGCTCTTGAACTTGCAACACACACATTTGCTGAGAAGCTGAAGACAGTAAGCTCATGGTCCCAAGGGAGAGAAGCCCTCTCGTCCTGAGCGCTGTTCTCAGTGCCAAGGAGGAGGTTGGGAGTCCCATGCCACACCTGGACCAGGCCCTCACTGCGGCTGATCGGCCGGCCTGGGCCACACACTTGCCGGACCGGAAGAAAGCGGGTCCCTGTCACTAACAGCCTCTCTCCAGCGCAACGCGCACACTCAGGATGGAAGGAAAGGTCCCGACAGCGAGTGCCTCTCCTTTGTTCCTCCCGCCCCTCAGCATCATCGCTGTTCTTTCTGGCTCCGCCTTTGAAATAAAAATAAGCACCGCGAACAATATTTCCGTAGTTCGTAAAACTGACCGTCGGTGGCTGCAGATGCCGTCTCTTCACGGGGCTTAGCAAGTCTTACTTAGAGTCCCCACTGCCTGTGAATTAAAGATTAAAAGGATCAGGCAGGTGCCCTTCGTTCCCCAATTTTATTTTGTTCATAAAAACAACTGTCTCTGTCCAAAGAAACGATGGTGGTCATTCACGTTCACATGGCCCTTGGCATGTTTATATATATTATCAAAATTACGAGGCACGGGAACTCTCGGAGGTAGGCGTGTATTATTATCTCCATCAGGGCAGAATATTGATGCAATTTGCCTGAGGTCACATGATCAGGCAGTGGCAGAACCGGAATTAGAATCCAGGAGCCCGTGACTCCTGATCTAGAGGTTTCGGCACTTATTAGAACGGCCCATTTCTGGTGTTCCCCCTTAAAGCTAGGACAGCGCTCGGGCGCACATCACACCTTCCCTTCCCCCAGCCTCTCCACGATACATCATTATTTTCTGCCGGGATGCTCTCTCGGGCAAACATCTGAGCTCACAAATACATTTTTTTCCTTCCCCAGAGGCATAGATTTTCAGGCGGGAGAAATGTAAAACTCAGAGGTCACCCTGTGCTCTCTCCTGGGAAAAAGGAAAACTAGGAAGCTCGGATAGTTTCTTTTTTCTTGTGAGAAAATGCCCTGACTCCTCTGGAAGTTTGAGAAGGGAGGCTTGAGGGTGACAGGCCTCGGTCACGACAGGAGGGATTTGCCAGGAATCCGAACAGCATCTGTGTGTGGACTGCCTTCCTGGGCACACTCGCGGTGCATGGCGTGAGGGAATAATGCTGAATTTTTCGCAACCTGATGATTTTCCAGTGTTTGTTCTAACGTAGGTGTTCCTCAGACCTAGGCAATAGCGACAGAAACCAAATGGCATTTCTTCAGTGCCTTTGAAACCGCATGGAATCCAGCCCTCCCATCGTCCCAGACCTCCTTACCAGTTGTGGGAGAGGACCCAGGAGAAAGGTGTGTGTGGTGGTTAATTTTATGTACCACCTTGGCTAGGCCACGGTATCCACGTATTCATTTAAACACCGGTCTCGATGTTGCTGTATAGGTATTTTGTAGATGGCATCGACATTTAACTTAGTAGATTTTGAGTAAAGTACATTCATCTCCATGATGTGGTGGGCCTCGTCCAATCAGTTGAAGGCTTTAAGAGTAAACAGACTTCGGTCCCTTGAAGAAAATGGAATTCTACCAGCAGACTGCCTGTGGACTTGAACTGCAACATCAACTCTGCTCTGGGTCTCCAGACTGCTGGTCTACCCTGTAGGCTTTGGCCTGGCCAGCCTCCAAAACTGGGTGGATCAATTCCTTGAAATATATCTTCGTCTTATCTCTGTGCACATCCCATTGGTTCTGTTCCTCTGGAGAGCCTGACAATGCATTGAGCGCTGGGCGGCCTCGGTTTCCGACCACAGGCACTTGCCCACGCTCTTCTGCCTACCCCACCCCGCCTCTCATGGCTGCTTTTGTTTCCCTGCCACCGCACATGCACGCAGCCCGCAGGCTTGGTCCTGCGGGCTGGACGGGTCATTGTCACATGTGCTGCCGTTCTCCCGTGTCTCTCTGTCCCCTGCTCTGACATGCTCTGCACCTGGGCCCATGTCCCCTGTCCTGAATGCCATCAGGCCGTGCTGACTTACCCCAGGCTGTTAGGGGCGCGGACATAGGAGCCCCTGCCGGTTTCCGTCTCCTCCTCCACGGCTCTGGGACACATTTCTAAGGGAAGCCATTGTTTCTAATTACTTTCAGAGGTAGCATAAAGCTCCTTTTATTGAAAAAATTCGTACATTTATGTTCAAATACATTCCCTAAGACACAGATATAAAGACTCCACAGTGTAAATTCTCCTCATCAAGTTATTTCCTGAACTCATGAACAGACTTTCTGTCGTGTGTCTAGTTTTAATGTTTGACATTCTAATCCCGATGTCAAATTCAACATCATTTGTAAATGTAAGCATTGAATCCTCTATCAGCAGCCCAGGGATGTGCAGATTTAATTAAAAACGACTGGGGAAGAAATTTCTTTAATAACTTATTAGTCTATTATTAGTCACTTGAACATATGGGAGCTCTAGCCTTTAGAAATTAAGTGACTTTTATCTTCCCTCTTTTCAGAAAAATCCACAAATTTCCATTAGCTCTTCTTGGTATTTGAACTACTTTCCTTTGGGGTGGGGGGGGGCAACATTCTTTTACTGGAAAGCTTACCCTTGACAATGACCCCAGAGAGGAGCGGGAAATGAGGAGAGAGCCTCTTCCGCAGACGACACAGCACTCCTGGTCTTGATCGCCCCTCCCTGTGTCCTAGAGTTCGATTAAAATGACACACACTGTAGGCACACCTGGGGGGCTCAGCTGGTTGAACGTCCAAGTCATGATCTCACAGCTCATGGGTTCGAGCCCCGTGTCAGGCTCTGTGCTGACAGCTCAGGGTCTGGATCCTGCTTCAGATTCTCTGTCACCCTCTCTCTCTGCCTCTCCCCTGCTCCTGCTCTGTCTGTCTGTCTCTCTCTCAAAAAGAAATGAACATTTAAAAAATGATACACAATATATTCCTTAAAAAAACAAATCCATAACTGAGCTGGAAAAGAAGAAAGCGTCACGACTGAGTCCATGACTCAGCACGGTTGGGGGCACTGTGGAGTACTGGAAGCGAGCAGCAGCAGGTTTTTGAAGAAGGCAGACCACTCAACACAGGGCCCTGTGAGGACGGCTGGCGAGGACGCCCCGGAGAAACTCAGAGAAATGCTTAGGCTGTGGGGTAGCCCAGGCAGACATTAGCCTAAAGACCGTTTCAGAGTAGAAAGACTGGTTGGTAGACTGCCCCGCCTCTTTGCCACTTGACACACATACGCCTCCTGCACGTCACCAGAAAGAGGATAAGAATCAAGCGCAACTACGTGCAAAGGATACTCAGAGTCAGAAGAAATGCAAATGGCCTTCAAGTACATGAAAAAGTGCTCAAGTTCACGAGGGGGTCTGGCAAGTGCAGATGTGAAGGACAACACACCACACTTGACCCGTTTGAAAGCTGACCCTCTCCGGCGACGCTGGGTGCATGGGTGAACGGGCTCTGAGCTCTGTTGGGAGGAGGACTGTGAAGGTGCCGTTTGTCAGCGTCTAACAGAACGTCCCACACACGTGGTCTCTGGTCAGCTGTTCTAGCATTCTCCTCCGGAAATACTGACACGTGCGGGAAGACGCGCTAGGAGAACACACCAGGCAGCGTGACCTGCGATGACTGATAATCAGAAACAGCCAATGGGGGAGCGGATAAACTGTGGTTTCTTCATCCTCTGAGACACTGTGTTTACCAGAACGGACTCGGAAAGATCCTTAAGACATACTGTTAAATAAAAAATTAAAGGGGTGCCTGGGGGGCTCAGTCGGGTAAGCTTTGGCTTTGACTTTGGCTCAGGTCATGATCTCACGGTTTGTGGGATCGAGTCCCGCATCGGGCTCCACGCTGACAGTGGAGAGCCTGGCTGGGGTTCTCTCTCTCCCTCTCTCTGTCCCTACCTCATCTGTGCTCTCTCTCTTTCTCAAAATAAATAAATTAACATTTAAGAAAGAAAGAAAGAAGGGAAGGAAGGAAGGAAGGAAGGAAGGAAGCAAGCAAGCAAGCAAAAACTTTCCCGCAAATCCTCAGCTTCTATCTCATTGCTCAGAACTGAGTCCCCTCCTGAAAGGAGTCTGCACTCCGAACACGCCCAGGGTTCTGTTGGGAAGGAAGGAGGGAAGAAAACACGGGGCAGGGGTGGGGGTGGAGGGTGCACAAACATGTCTCCTGAGGAGAGAAAATGTTAATGTGGTGACACACCAGGGAGAGTGTCATCTTCAGGGAAGGGACTGCATTTCCCTCATATGTGACATACCTCTTTCGTTGTCGATTTTGAAATAATTTCTAACATACGGAAAACTCTCAAGAATAGTAGAAGAAGCTTTCCTGAGCCTTTTGAGAATAAGTTGCTGAGATCATGCATTATCATCCGGGAATTCTCCGGTCTGGAGACAAGGACACGCCCCTTCCTCCCTGAGCGAAACCCGCGCCATCAAAATCAGGACCTTAACAATGAAATCTTCTTACCATTGAATCCACTGATCTCACGGTGTATTCTTTTCTTTAGGACAGTATCTTGAGTTTCCGTTGATGACTTCCCCTGATGTCGGCTACCTGGGAGCAAATATGGATTGTTTTGGTCAGAACCGTGAGCAAAAAATGGGGCGAATCTTTCACTACCGGCCGGAACTCCAGAGCTGAGGTGGAACAGGTGCACGGCGTGTGATCTCAGCACTCAGGAGGAACGCGTGAGCCCGGGTGGCTGGGACCAACGTGGTCGGGACCCGAGGCGACTCAAGTCCCCCGCCCCCCACTCAGTTGCTTTCCCTTTTTAGAGCCTAAGCACGAGAGTGGCCTTGCCAACTGAGCATCGGGCAGTCTGAGGTTTAGGTGACAGCTGTTCAGGGAGGTAGGTCCCCGGAGCGCCTGTCGCCCGCACCTGTTGGGCCCAGGCAAGAAGTCCTATCGGCACAGCCCCTCCTGCCGGCAGAGGGGAGAGTCTGCTCTCAGTCCGACTGTTGGCGGCAACCTCAGTCTTCAGGGCCAGACGGTCCTGTTTGTCTTTCCACAAAGCACAGAAACAATTCATAGACAAAATACACTGAAGTAAAATGTGGATTGTTGAAGAAACATAAAATAAGATTATTTTTGTTGCTTCCCTCCTTTCATCCCTGCCCCCAGATATGACTGATTTGAAATAACTGTTGTATGATGTGTGTGCGTGGTCCCTACAGGAAGGAGTGCAGGGACACACATAAATGTCCCGTGAGCTAACCCTTTGATGATTTGTCACAAATTAGGGGTCGCCTCGGTGGAGCACAGTGATTTTATAATCTACTGTGTAAATAATACATAACTACAGCTATTTTCATGCTCTGCGTTCAATACCTCCCCCAAATTCTTTAATTGTTTAATCATTTAGGGCTGTGTTTGATCACGTCTCCTCTAGTATATTTCAATCCATCCTCCAGACCTGTGAGTCCAATATGGTAGCCACTAGCCACTGTGGTTATACAAATTAAAATTACAACGAACTGATTTAAATGAAGACTTTAGTCTCTTGGTCACCCTAGCCACACTTCAAGCGCTCCAAAGCCACACGTGGCCAGTGGCTGCGTTATTGGGCAATGCCGACACAGAACGTTTCCATCATTGCAGAAAGTTATATTGGACAATGCTACTGACCTTTGCCAGGAAACAAAGTCTTGGATTGCCTGATGTCCAAGTTTTATCGAAAGTCGGCTTAGAAGAAGGAGTGTTTGTTGGAAATTGGTGGAAGAGGGCCCATTCCTACGGCTTCTTTGAGTTTTAGCCTTGACTCCAGCAAGACCATCCACAGTATTTCTGGATCACGGCGTCTCGGTTCTCCACAGAGTTGCTTTCATTGAGCCACATTTTGGGGTTTTGTCCAAGAACTCATTAAGAAATAACTTCGTGAATATTGTTGGGCCAGAAAATAAAGACTTGCTGGAGTATAACGGGGATCTGTCCGAAGGATATGGGTGCCAGTTTGGTGGGGTGTTTGCCGGCCAAATCTGATAGTAATTGAGCAGCACAGTAAATAACGATAAAATGGATTACAGACTAAATCCAGCATGGAAATGTGTCCATGCTGATGGAAGTTAATGTGTGGAGGAGAATGCTGGACCGTAGAATGCCAACACAGGAATGCAGAAGGCCGGATGGAAGTGGAGTACCACCCCTGACCCCCTCCAGAGTCATGTTGCTTGATTCAAGCAAGAATCGGGGATAGAAGCTATGGGTAAAAGCTGGATATGGAACAAAACCCTTGCATAGTAGGAAAGTATCTCCTTACAAAATATTTGTTGATTATAAAGGTAAAAAATAGTAACTTCACAGGGGAGAGACCTGACAGACACTTATATTCATGGAGTGTTCAAAGCTAATGTCACCACACATGGGAAGAATGGCTATCATGTGCCTCCTGACCCGACATGGTGAGGACACAATATATATTTTTTAATGTTTTAATGCTCATTTATTTTTGTGTGAGAGAGAGAGAGAGAGAGAGAGAGAGAGCAAGCAGGGGAGGAGCAGAGAGAGAGGGAGCACAAAATTTGAAGCAGGCTCCAGGCTCTGAGCTGTCAGCATGGAGCCCTACCCAGGGCTCAAACTCACAAACACGAGGTCACGACCTGAGTTGAAGTCGGCCACTTAACCGACTGAGCCACCCAGGTGCCCCCAGGACACAATGTTACTTCTGAGATATTCTTGCCAAAAATACATGACCTGGGGGTGCCTGGGTGGCTCAGTCAGGTAAGTGTCCGACTTCGGCTCAGGTCATGATCTCATGTTTTGTGGGTTCGAGCCCCGAGTCAGGCTCTGTGCTGACAGGTCAGAATCTGCAGCCTGTTTCAGATTGTCTCTTGCTATCTCTGCCCCTCCCCTGCTTGTGCTCTGTCTCTAAAATAAATAAACATAAAAAATTTAAAAAATATAAACATTTTAAAAATAAGCAAAAATATTTTTAAATTGCCAATGTTTTAAATTCAGGGCAGGCTGCATAAAGATCCAGACTTGTAACTGTTCTTCAAAGCACACATCCCGCCCTCTTTCCTCCAGGGCTTAGCGCCCTGCTGACCTCACATCTCCCCGCTTCACCCCTGTTATCCTGGACTCGGAGGCTAAGGAGAAGCTTGACTTTCCTATTCATGCCCGGTGTTGTTTTCCCAAACCTGACCCACTTTACTCGCTTTTTGTGACGGCCTTCCCCAAAGTACATGCCTTCCCAGAAACCTTACCCTTTTGAGCATCGGTCCCTGTTACAATCGACTCTCCTTCGATCACAATGTGACACACGGCACAACGCACACACCTAGCAGCCCCTCGGCTCTAAGCGGAAGCCAGGGCATCTCTGTGAGTCTTGCCGAAGCCCCTGCCTACGACAGTCCCCGTGGGAGGGGGACCTGCACCTTGCAGCAGCCCATGGGCGCTGCACTTCTGGGCTTTGCGTTGTTGGCAATCTTGCACGTTCCACGGCTGCTGGGTGATGGGGGTTTGCAGGAAAGACAGTGGATTTGTGTCGTGTGTTGATAGGTGGGGGAGGGTAAGGCTTCTGGGAAGGCATGTACTTTGGGGAAGGTGAGGGACCCCCGGAGCTGGATAGATGTTGCAGAGGGGGTGGGATGAGGGAGAACAGACAGTGCATGGGGACGGGGAGGGGGGAGGGGGAAGGAAGGAGCTGCCTGGCATGCCTAGGACTCTCCGGTCTTCTCCCCCTTTCTATAGAGGCTGATGCTATTTGGGATGTGAATCTTTGAGACGCTGTCAGCCAGAAACGCTTGCTGGAAGGAAGGCCATGTGTCCTGGAGGCTGAATGCCAAGTTGTGGGATCTCCCGAGGGACATAAAGCCAAAAAAGAAAAAAACACGAACTTATCGCAGAGAAGGAAGATCTGACATTGACCCTGTAGGGGCTTTGATGCCCCTTGGCGCTCAGTGAACTTCCAGAAGCCAGGGAGCGGAGGTTCTGGTATTCCAACGTTCCCCGCAGAGGAGGGCCGTCTAGTCATTGCAGACCCTGCTGTGGATGCTAATGTGAAGCCACCTGCTTGTCAGCATCGTGCAGCGAGCACCCAGTGAAGTGAGATGGTAGGTGTTCAGAGGCACCCAAATGCCACCAGTTGGGAATGTCCGGGGCCTGGGCAAGTGAGAGGCCACCTGGAGCAATGGATCCACTGTAGGAGAGGAGGATAGGGTCTCCACCCTCCGGGGAGATGGACCCAGCTGGCACTTACCCAGCACTCAGTACGGCTCCGTTATTGAGGAGAAGCTGTGATGTGCCTAAGGAGACAGAATGGGCAGTAAGCGGAGTGGGTGGGCGGCCGGAGAGGGGCTTTGCTGGAGCATGTCGGATGGCTGAAGGGAATGATCTAGTAGATAGCAACTGACGCAAGAAAGGGAGGGGTAACAGCAGAGTCCTGGAGACCGGTAGTGCCAACAGGGTGCAGGGCCCCAGGGGAGAGGTGAGCCTGGGGGCTAAGAGAGTGCCTGGTGTGCGTCCAGCAAGAGCAGGAAGGCGAGGGCGTCTGCAGGCAGGTGCCAGCTGCACTGGTGGGGGAGGGGGAGTGTTTTAAGCACGTAGTATTCCTCCAACTGGAGACAGGCATTGAGGCAGAGGCGTTAGTATGGGTTTTCAGGGGGGGGAGGAAACATGGGACCTGGGATGTGACTGAGGGGCCACTGGTGGGAGGATGGGCCGGGAAGTGGCAGCTTTGGGGTTCCACGATGGCATGCGGACTCAGTGTCTGTGGAATGGAAGGGTGGAGAAAGGGGAAGGGGAGCCCCGGGAGAGAGCGGGGAGATCCGGTTCTCACTCTTCTGTAGTCTTACTTGGGCTGTAAAACAAGTGTGGCGTTCCAAAGAAGACATCCAACTGGCCAACAGGTATGCAAAGAGGTGCTGGACACCACGAATCATCAGGGAGACGCGAGTTAAAGTCACAACGAGATAGCAGCTCCCCTGTGTTAGCATGGGTGCCGTGAAGAAGACAACTCATCAGGGATGTGAAAAAAGTGCCCACACCAACCTTGGGAGCTGTCGGGGAGAATGTAAATTCGGGGAGCTACTATGGAAAACAGTACAAAGGTTCTGCAAAAATTATAAATTACAACTACCATATGATCCCGCAATCTTACTTCTGGGTATATATGCAAAGGAAATTAATGCAGGCTATCAAAACTAGGACCCCTCTGGTCCTGTGGGTCTACGTGAGCGTCTGTCAGCGGGGCAGCTGGTGAGGAGAACGGTGCTGTTATTCAGCCACAAGAAGGAGGGGGCTCCTGGCCTTCGTGACAACATGGACGGGCACTGAGGACATTACGCCTAGTGAGGTAAGCCAGGCAGAGAACCACAAACACTATATGCTGTTATTTACGTGTGGAGTCTAAAAAAAAGCCAAACTTGTAGACACAGAGAGTAGAAGAGACCTTGATAGGGGCTGAGGGGGGAGACGGGGAGGTCCATACACACTTGCAACTAGAAAATGAAGAAGATTTAGAAATCAGACAGCCAGCCTGACAGTCAACAATACTGCTTTACGTGCTTCAACTGCTAAGAGACTAGATCTTAATGGTTCTCACTACAAAGAAGAAATGATAATTGTATGGCATGTTGGAGGTGTTAGCTAACACTAGGGTGGTAATCATATTCCAATATATAAATTTCAGGTCAATACTTTATTTTTAAAAATGTTAATGTTTATTTATTTTTGAGAGAGAGAGAGAGAGAGAGAGAGTGTGTGTGCACACGCAGGGGAGGGGCAGAGAGAGAGAGAGGGAGACACAGAATCTGAGGCAGGCTCCAGGCTCTGAGCCATCAGCATAGAGCCCCATGTGGGGCTTGAACCCATGAACCGTGAGATCATGACCTGAGCCAAAGTCAGGTGCTCAACCGACTGAGCCACCCAGGCGCCCCTCAAATCAACACTTTAAAACCTATGCAATGTTACATATCAATTATATCTCAATAAAAACAATCTTAAAGCTCTAATCATTTTTTTAAATGAAAAAAAAAAAAGTACAGTATTCACCAGAGAACAAGGTAACGAAAATTGTTCAGGGGGCTGCCTTGGCCCAATGGCCTAAGGAAGAGGGGCGGGAGTCCAAGGGGCTAACACGGGTTCTCACACAAAGTGCTCCCTTTGCAGCCCTGGCCCCTCTATCTACGTGGAGACGCCTGACAGGTCTTTCCTACTAAAACTCTGTCCCTCAGCATTTCTTTCAATATGAAATAAAATCACCGGATATGGAAAAAGGAACAAATGTGTAAGGGTGAAGTATAGAAAGATGGAGAAAGACATTTAAACCTGGTCTTCTGTCGCCCCAGAAGGAGATTCTCCTTCTGCTTAAAGAATTGCAATGTGGGGGGCACACTGGAGTATTTTTTGTTCTTAAGGACTGACTCAGCACAGTAGTAAGCAGAATCTTGGCAGACAGCACGGCGTTGTTAGTGACTCAGGGACAGCTCGGGGTGGGGGGGGGCAAACTGCTTCTGCAGCTTATATATAAACACAAAATAGGCGGTCCGAAGAAAATGCATGACTCTGCTCGAAATTAGAAGAGGATGAAAATGTTAAAGTAAAATTCCATAAGCTGACTGTAACATTTGTAGAATTCGGTTCTTGCAGTCCCTTCAAGTGAACTCTGGAGGGCTCCGTCGGATGGCTTGGGGTCAGGGGGGAAGCGTCCTGGGCACGCTCTGCTTGGCTGACTCTTAGAATTCACTCTCTGACTTCCTGTCATCTTTGGTCCCATCGAACGACTGTTCTGGTTAAATCCAAGATCATTTGATCTGTTTCCACCGAAACCCTCGCAGATACTTAAGGCAAGCAGCCCTTTAGAATTTAGAAAAGGAGTTTTCCATTTTCTCAGAAAAAGAACACACAGTACCTTTTACACCTCGGCCGAGTACACAAACACACTGGTTCTAACAAACAAGCTGAAAATATTTCACAGAACGGTATCTCCTCTAGAATTTACGTGGTATTCAGATCTTTTTATTCTACCCTGTCCATTTTTTAAGAATGCTGCTAAAAGCCCATTAAATTGAATTTATATCCATTAGTAAGTTATGCACCAGTGTGAACAATACAGATTTAGAAAATACATTTTTCTCTATTTTAGTTATTTACGGTGGAATGATAGATAGCTAAGATTATAAACTAAAAAAACCTAAATAGCTTTTGATGTTGACATTCAGGGACATCTGATTTAAAGAACAAAAGGGACAAAGATATTTACTTAAAAAGAAAAAAAAAACAGGGGCGCCTGAGTGGCTCAGTCGGTTGTGTCCAACTTCGGCCCAGGTCATGAGCTCATGGTTGGCGGGTTTGAGCCCTGCGTCGGGCTCTGTGCTTGCTGAATGCTTGCTCAAAGCCTGGAGCCTGCTTCATTTTCTGTCTCCTTCTCTCTCAGACCTTCCCTGCTCACGCTCTATCTCACTCTATCTCTCAAAAAATAAATGCAAAAAAAAAAAAAGAGAGAAGAAATTTTTAAAAATGGGGGACACCTGGGTGGCTCAGTCGGTTAAGCGTCTGACCTGCGCTCAGGTCATGATCTCTCGGTCTGTGAGTTCGAGCCCTGCAGAGCCTGCTTTGGATTCTGTGTCTCCCTCTCTCTGTGCCCCTTACCTGCTCATGCTCTGTCTCTCTCTGTCTCTCAAAAATGAGTAAATTAAAATAAAATACTAAAAAATAAATAAACATGTATTTCCTATTTAAAAAACTACAATAGTGTGGCTCCTGGATGGCTCAGACAGTTGAGTGTCCGACTTCAGCTCAGGTCATGATCTCGCAGTTCACGAGTTCAAGCCCCATATCAGGCTCGCTGCTGTCCGTGCAGAGCCTGCTTCGGATCCTCTGTCCACCTCTCTCTGCTCCTCTCTCTCTCTCTTAAAAATAAATAAACATTAAAAACATTTTAAAAAATCCAGTAACTACCACTCTCTTCCTGCTCTGTACCCATTACACTTCGCAAATGCTTTCTCTCATTTCCCCAACAGCCTGGTAATTCAGGGTACAATTATTCGTGTCAAGGGAAGAGCCCCAATCTCAGAGAGGAAGGGGAGAAGGCGCAGGGCTCCGGAAATGACGGCAGGGCGATGCTCTACCAGCCGTATCCTAGGTGCTGGAGGCCAACAAGACGCGCCGGGCCAGAGGGGGCCAGCGTCTTGCCCTGGCAGCTCCCACGGGTCGGCTGGAGCCCTGGGCGGCGGGCTCGGCACCCTGCCTAGCGGGGGTTTCTCTGGCTCTGTGGGCGAGCGGGGTGCGCAGCAGTCCTGCGCCAGGTGCCTGAGTACCAGCCCCACGCGGCTCAGCGCGCAGATCAGAGCACGGGAGGGCGACCCGCGGGCTGGCATTCTGAGCAAGGCCAGGCTTGGCCGCAAGGGGACCGCCTCTCCCAGCAATCTCGCCTTTTAGAGCTGGAGGAGAGGCTGGGACAGGTCATTTGCTGACATTCCCACACATGATGCAGAAGGGTGAACATTCTAGTACATCTGCCTGATTCTGATACGGGTGCTATTTTCACAGCCTCTGACTGATCCGGGATCCGCCGGCCCCACCCCCCACCCCCGCCCCCCCATCCCGGGCCTTTCACTCCGGCTACACCTGCAGACACCGATGCTGCCCCGGGACAAGTAATTAATAGCACAGGACGCCATCCGTGCGCATGGGTCGTTGGGCACACAGACAAGTGTAGAAGTGGGAACAACTTCTAGAAGTGGGATTTCTGGATCAAAGGCTTTTGTGATTGTGGCAGATACCGCTGCATTGTCTTTCATAAAGGTTGTATCGATTTACTCAAAAAACTTGGGAAGAGAGAACCGGGTCCCTCACACCTTTGAAAATGATGTTACCAGACTGTTTGGTCTTTGCCAACCTCACAGAAGAAAAAGAGAATCTCACTGTAGCTTTGATCCTCTTATTCTAAGAGCTCACATCATGTCCCTAGTTGTTGGTATTTCCTTTCCTCAAACTGTCACATTCTGGGGGTGCCTGGGTGGCTCAGTCACTTGAGTGTCTGATTTTTGGCTCAGGTCATGACCTCATGGTTCATGAGTTCTAGCCCCACATCGGGCTTGCTATTGTCAGCACAGAGCTCGATTTCAGGTCCTCTGTCTCCCTCTCTGTCTCCCTCTGTCTCCTTCTCTCCCACTTGTGCTTTCTCTCTCTCTCAAAACTAAAACTAAACATTAAAAAAACCTGTCACACGGGCACCTGGGTGGCTCAGTCAGGTGAGTGTCCAACTTCAGCTCACGTCATGATCTCGCAGTTTGTGAATTTGAGCCCTGCATCAGGCTCTGTGCTGACAGCTCAGAGCCTGGAGCCTGCTTTGGATTCTGTGTCTCCCCCTCTCTCTACCCCTCTCCCACTCACACTTTCTCTCTCTCAAAAAAAATTTTTAAAAACTGTCATATTCTTTGCTTCTTTTCCTATTATCTTTCTTCTTGATAACGTCTAAGAACTTTAGATATGCATATATGTATATTAAAAGTAATTTTTCTTTCAAAAATTAAAGTTTCTTTCAAAGATAAGGTTAGTTGTCTTCCTTATGGGAATTTTTCTATGTAGGCTGTTTTCACTTTTACTTAGCATTTTGCTATGGCTTTAGATTTTTGCATCTTACTCAACAAAGGTCATCTCATCCTGAAATGACACATTTAAGAATCTCCAACATGTTCCTTTTTCTTGATGTATCTGGAAGTTACTAAGCTGTAGAATGTGAGATAGAAATGCTTTTCCCATGCGGTGGCTCAGTCAGTGAAAAGTCTGACTTCAGCTCAGGTCATGATCTCACGTTCGTGGGTTCGAGCCCCGCGTCAGGCTGTGTGCTGACAGCTCAGAGCCTGGAGCCTGCTTCAGATTCTGTGTCTCCCTCTCTCTCTGCCCCTCCCCCACTCACACTCCCTCTCTCAAAAATAAATAAACACTAAAAAAGAAAAAAGAAAAAGAAATGCTTTTCCTTTTCTTTCTTGTAGGCAGTTGTGTAGTTGTCCTAATGCCATCTATTGGAGAAATTGTATCTTCTACAGACCAATCATACATTCTGTTTTTCTGTGTGTAGGTCTATTTCTGGAGTCTGTTTTATGTCACTGACAGGAGCAGATGCCAACTTCTTGACAGATGTTTTAGTAACTGGTAGAACTAATCTCACTTTATTACCCTTCTTTATCGATATATCTTCTGGCTGTTCTCATATGCTCGGTTTTCTGTAAGGACTTCAAAATAAGCTTGTTTCTTTCTTGAAAAAAAAATCCAGTTACAATATTACTGAGATCATCTGAAATGTATAGAATAATTTGAGAAGAATTAATATCTTTATCGATTTTCTTTTTTTTGCAATTGCTCGGGTCAAAACCTTCGAGGGGTCATTTCTGATGCATGCCTGTCTCTCCCACGGCCTCCGTCGGATCCGTCGGAAAATCCTGACAGCGGTCCTTGGATATATATCCAGGAACTGAGCACCGCTCACACACTGCCTGCCAGTTCATGCCTTCGCCATTTTCTACTCGCGTTTCTGCATAGTTTCCGCACCGGTCTCCCCGCCTTCCTTCTTGCTTCCGTCTCTTCTCAGCCCAGAAGCCAGAACAAACCATTCAAACATAAATCGGATGGCTCCACTCTTCTGCTCAAAACCCTCTGCGCCCGGCGGAATACTATTTAGCCCCAAAAAAGGGACTCCTGCCATTTGCCGACAACATGGATGGACCCGGACAGAGGACATCCCATGAAGTGAGAGAATTCAGTCGGAGAAAAGCAAGTACTATATGATCTCACTGGTAGGTGGAATCTACAAGCGCCGACCTCACAGAAACAGGAAGTAGACCAGTGGTTACCAGTAACTGGTGGTTACTGGGGGTGGGGGAGGAAGTGCTGGTCAGAGGGTAACAAACTTCCAGCTAGAAGATGAGCAGGTTCTGGGGATCTGAGTTCCAGTCTGGTGACTGTGGTTAACAGTGCCGTTTTATATACTTGAAAGTTGCTAAGAAAGTAGATGCTGACTGTTCTCCCCTCGCACACAGAACTACTCATGTGAGTTGGTGGAGGTGCTAACTGATCACACCGTGGTAATCCTTTTGCAATGGGTAAGTGTATGAGATGATCATGTTGTATCTTTAAAGTCCCAAAATGTTATATGTCAATTAATCTCAAAAAAGCTTAGAGGAAACCCCCTCTGGAAGCTTTCTACCTCACTCAAAGCAAAACACAAACAAAAACCGAAAACCAAAACCAGACTCGGAGAGCAGATCTGAAGGCGGATGAGTTAACCGTGTGATCATTTGAGGGAAAGAGGCCCAGGCAGAGCCAAGAGCCAGAGCAAAGGGCCTGAGGCAGGAACATGGTGGACAGCCTTGGAGCTGAGGTTATGACAGCGGCAGGCCACGGACCACGGTTTGTGGGCCAGTCTAAGTTACAAATTATCCAAAGCAGTCACTTGCCTGGGGTGGGACCTAGGGTTGCAGGGGTGTGGCAGGGACAATTAACTTTTACATTAAAAGCCTCGTGGAACTATTTGACTTCTCAAAGCATATTATGAGTTTGATTAAAAAAATAAAAAAATTAATAAAGGATTTTAAGACACTGACATACAAAGAAAAATATAGAAACCAAGGGAAAATCTTAACAGATGGCATTTGTCAGCACGTAGTGGGAAGTGAGTTTTTCTCTTAGCAGATGGATGGACGTTCTTATAACAAACTCCATGATTTCTCAGTCATCATGATTTTAAATAACACCCGTCGATTTAAATTTTTATCTTTAAGCAGCCCCCGGAAGGTAAGGAATATTTTGTCAGCGGGCTCCAGCATTTAGCAAGCGACAGGGCAAACTGACAAATTCTCTACATTTTTGATCTTCAGAGAAATAGAAACGAAGGAGAGAAAGGCTTCAACGGTTTTTAATCTCTTTCACTTTTATCGCTTCTCGGCCTTTTGGCTAAGATCAAGTGTAATCTCTTTCACTTTCGTGTTTAAAAAAATCGTATTCTTGGGGAGAGTTTGAAACAGGTGTGATGTGTAAGGATACGGAACAGGTTGTGCAAAGAATGTAGGAACTGAGAAAGTGCTTCCCCTAAGACGTCTGAGGGATTGACATTTCCCAGGACAAGGGCTCCAAACCCTAGCATGTTCCTTCACAAACAAGGTGGGTGGTTGGTGCCTCAGGGCACCCACTACCCTCCAGAAAAACTCGGAGTCTCACCTGGCACCCCGGGCGGGAGAAACGCAGTGCGGGATCTCAGGGGAGCGCGTGGTCACACTTTTCCTGTAATTGCACATGTTAAATCCCCTCACCTTTCTCTATTCCAAAAACTGTCATCGAAGGAGAATTAAGGTTAATTTCTAGCCACTTAATTAAGAAAAACATTTTCATTTGTGTTTTTTTCCCCCTGTGAAGTTTCCTTCAAATATATATTTTTTAAATTTAAAAAATTGTTAATGTTTTATTTATTTATTTTTGAGAGAGAGAGCACAAATGGGTGAGGGACAGAGAGAGAGAGGCAGAATCTGAAGGAGGCTCTGGATCATGGATGGAGTGGGGCTCGAACCCAAGAACCGTGAGATCATGACCTGAGCTGAAGTTGGACGCTTAACAGACTGAGCCACCAGGTGTCCATATATATATATATATATATTTTTTTTTTTTTTAAGTTTATTTATTTTGAAAGACAGGGGGAGGGGTAGAGAGAGAGGGAGAGCAAGAATCCCAGGCAGGCTTGGTGCTGTCAGAGCAGAGCCCGAAGCGGGACTTGAACTCACCAACTGTGACATCATGACCTGAGCCGAAACCAAGTCAGATGCTTAACGGACTGAGGCCCCCAAGCGCCCCAGTAGTCTCCTTTTATAAACTGCATTCTCTCTAGTTAGCAAAAGAACAAGACTAGATACAGAGATGGCTTGTTGCTTAAAATACCAAGAATAGCGTCCCAATAGGCCAAATCTTTGTGGAAGCCACGGAAAATTACAGCTCCAGAAGGCCGCAGAGAGACCCACAAGGTTACTTAACCTTCCCAGGTGCCAGCAGCAACAACAGGGGAAAACGTGCAAGGGGGGAGGGGGTGTTCCTGTCTGTGTTACCACCACCATCAGCCTATTACAACAATTTATTTTATTTTTTGAAAATTTTTAAATGTTTATTTATTTTTGAGAGTGAAAGACAGAAAGAGGCAGAGAAAGAGGGAGACACAGAATCTGCAGCAGGGTCCAGGCTCTGAGCTAGCTGTCAGCACAGAGCCCTACACCGGGCTCGAACCCACAAACCATGAGATCATGACCTGAGCAGAAACTAGGAGTTGGTCATTCCACCGACTGAGCCACCCAGGCACCCCTATGACTATTTTATTTTGTTTTTATTTTATTTCATTTTATTTCTATTCTATTCTATTCTATTCTATTTTATATTTTATTTTAGAGACCGAGAGAGACAGCGCGAGCAGGGGAGGGTCAGAGAGAGAGGGAGATACAGAATCCAAAGCTGGCTCCAGGCTCTGAGCTGTCAGCACAGAGCCTGACTCGGGACTCAAACCCACAAGCCATGAGATCATGACCTGAACTGAAGCTGGACACTTAACTGACTGAGCTACCCAGGCGCCCCCTAAATTTCTTATTTTTAAAGCAATCACAGACAGCCCTCTGGAGACGCTGACCAATTCCTTGTCATACACGGTCTCTTCTGAAACAAGGTCCAGGGAGGCCCATGCACAGCATCAGGCAGAACCTCCTGGAAAGCTCGAATCACCCAGCTAACCTAAAATGGGGTGGGGAGACGGCCTGCGAGGAAATAATGTGGAGACGGATTCTAATGTTACAATCAAAACAAGAGAAAATGCAACAATGCAAATTTAGTACTGAGTTCATTCCACAGGATATTTATTTATACTTCAGATTTGCTAGCGTGCCCTTTGGAAGCTGTACTTGTCTTCATCTGCATCTTTAATGTCAATTATTTTACTTTTTGAGAAGTTCTACTTAGCTCTTTCAAATCTGCTTGACGAGTCTTAATAGTTTCTTGTTCCTTATTTAATTCCTGACATGTGAGAGTCTCTCTCCGATCTTCGAAGTGCTCATCCCCCCCCAATTCCCTGCTGTCACAACTGCTGTCACTTCCGTGAGCAGTGGCTTTTGACTGTGCGTGTACATTTCAGGCACTCTAGGTGTGGGGCTCCTTTGGAGGTCTCTTGGCCGTGGGTGCTTCAAGGGCCGATTTGTGATCATTTCTACCAGCTGCCCAGAGGCTCTACCCAATTGGTAACACTTTTTACTTTTTAAAGTTTATTTATTTTTAAAAGGGAGAGAGAGACAGAGACAGAGTGTGAGTGGGGGAGGGGCAGAGAGAGAGGGAGACACAGAATCTGAAGCAGGTTCCAGGCTCTGAGCTGTCAGCTTAGAGCCCAAAGTGGGGCTTGAACTCATGAACCATGAGATCATGACCTGAGCTGAAGTTGGATGCTTAACCGACTGAGCCACCCAGGTATGCCTAATTTTTTTTTTAAGATTTTATTTTTTAAGCAATCTCTTCACCCAACACAGGGCTCAAACGCATAACCCTGGGATCGAGTCACATTCTGTACTAAGCCAGCCAGGCGCCCCAACGGGTACCACTTTCAAATGCTAGGTTGAGGTTTTTTTAGATTGCTCATATGGGGAAGAATTTGGGCTGAAATCCACGTGTGAGGTAACCTATAAGTCATCAGGAGAGTTACATGCATGCAGGTTTACATTGTACCCTTGCACCTAGGACCAAAGTTCAAGACGGGAACTTTCCCTTAGGGTTCCCCCTGGGCGGATGTGTCCCAGCCTCAGGCATGTTGTGCCTGTGGGTGTGTGAGTGTGTGTGTGTGTGTGTGTGTGAGAGAGAGAGAGAGAGAGAGAGAGAGAGAGAGAGAGAGAGAGACCCTTCTTACCCTGGGTTGACCTCAGACTTCATGTGTCTTCTAGGCCCCTTGACCCTTTAACAACGAAAGCTGTTCTTGACCTCAAGTTTCCATCTTCATTTATTGGACTCTGGGTCTTCCTTACCTTCTTGTCAGCTCATTACTGAACTTTTTCTTGTGCTCGTATCGGCAGCACATATACTACAATTTTTTCTTAACCCAGCATTTTAAACAGTATCTGGTAGGGGGGCACACCTTACACCCTAAGTCTGTGCAAATTTGTAAAATCAACCATTCTCTGAATTGATGTGAAATACAACACACAGAAAAATGAGTGTGTAATTCAGGTTTTATTGCTTCTCAATCATGTCATTCCATACAATTGTAGGCAAACAGACTGAGAAAATATACTGCGGTGCTCAGCAGATGATGGCCGCACGGATGAGGAAGTTCAAGTGTTTCCCAGAAGGTAGTGAGAGGCACCGCTGCCACCATCGGCCCCCACATTTGTCCAGTGCACATAAAAAGAGTAAAAATAGTTCATTGGCATTTAACTAGCATTATTCTTTGTCATCTCGGAGCCACAACGTGAGCCTGAACGACGTCAGAGTCTTCGGAGCAAAACAGTTCGTCCCACGGGCAGATGGAGCTGTTTCAGCTTCTTTCAAAACAAGCGAGCGAGTCGACACAGCCACGACCACGCACACGAGCCCCGAAACGAAAGCTGGCACGTCCCAGGATCCTGTCGGCGGGCTCGAACTCTGCTGTGTCTCTTACTTCGAGACAGAAGATGTGATTCGGCTTCTGGAAATCAGATCGCACTTCTTCACCGAGACTGCGCAGCATTTACTTTGTAGGTCGAACGACGGAACAGAGCCTGACCTCAGCCCGGGGACAGCCAGGGACACAACTCAAAGGGCTCTTCCCCTGAGGACCCGTCTTTGCAAGTTAATTATTCTTTAGAAATTCAGACGCAGGCCGCATGGGTGTAACTTGAGGAAGCGATCTGCTACAGCAGCGTTTGTAGGATTTTAAAGCCGGGGAGCAAAGGCGGCCACTGGGACTCACACGCACATCGGTAACTTCCTGTGTCCGCTACACTGATAGTTTCCCTATTGGTGGTTTTAAAAATAATCGAGCATGTGCTATGATTCGGCATTTAAAAACTTATATGTCTCTTATGATACAGATGTTGAGGCTGAGGAATACACAGAGATAACTTGCAAAGAGACAAGACTTGAAATGTGGTTTTATGTTTAACCCCTTCGAAGACCTCAGTTACCAGACCACTAAAAACGCACAGTCGCAGATAAATAGGAATTTATTAAAACCACTGTCTCTGACAACACAAAAATTAAATATTAAGGCATCTTTTACTCCCGCCTTGGTATATGCAGCAAAGAGAAACGTTTTAAATGGGAACCAGCACTTCGGGTCAAATGCTTTTGAAAGTATTTGGCAGATTTGTTTTTATATTCTCCTATTCCACACACCCCCGAAACCTCCCGTGATCAAACATCATGACCCAAATCAAGAGGAAAGTAGAAAACAGATACTTGTTTCCTAAAAGGAAGCAGTTCACCCTTGAAAAATAAGAAGAAACAACAAAGATATTATGTATAAAGTTCAAATACTAGTATTTCAATTTCCCTGGAGCAACTTATGCTTCAGTCATTAAGGGAAAGAAGAGACACAGACTTTACTGGGACGAGAAGTCTGTCGACACAGACCGTGCTGCGGAAAAACTGTTGACTCGGAATTCTGCTCCAAAGGGGCTTCCTACTCCTTTAAAAAATATCATATCCACTAGAATAAGACCATATAAATTCACATTGATTATTTCCCATTTTGTCTATTTATGAAACTCAACCATCTTTATGAAGGATACTAAACACTAGCATTATACCTTTTGTTAAGGCAAGTTTGTGAAAATAATTTAATACGACCAGATCTCTCCATGAACTTTCAGGTTAAAACATTTTTTTTTTCACACAAGAAACATACAAAAAAATTCTGGTTTATAAAAAGCCACCTCAATACCGGAAAAGAGTAACGAAGGATTTTGAACCTAGTTTACTTTTTAAAGGACGCTCTTCCTTGTCTCCCAATTCCAAGCACTATTCATCATCTTTAGAGCCAGTTTTGCTTAACTATAAAAAAAGATAAAAGACATAGTCAACAAGGTGAAGCTTTCATGTTATCTGAGTTCATTACTTCCACTTAGCATCAGAAATAAGTAGTTATAGTTGATAGAACACCACGCAGCAAGATTCATGTAACTACACCATCTACAGGTTTCACCGAACTTAACTAGTTTGCATCTTAAGGCTCAGCTCAAATAGGATTCATTAAAAATATAAACTCAATAGATCAAGGGGGGGAATCCCTCAAAGTTTGCCGAGAAATAAGCTGGAACCAAAAAGGTGCCATTTATTTTTGTTTTCCATCACAAATAATAAACTTAAGAACTTTTTAATTGTGGCAAAGATCTCCCACATAAATTAAGTACAGTTCCAAAAATGTGATAAAAAACTTAAATTGCACATCTTTTCTGAGAACACTCTAAGGAAACTAGTGAGGAGCAGGAGGAGTCCCCAAAGAACACACAGACAATTCTAACCAGAATAAAGACCCAGCCACCAAGAAATCCCCATTGAACCGAAAGCCCAAGAACCCCCGAGAACGTGAGAGGCTGTGAAAGGCAGAAACTAAGGGTGGCCGTTCTCCAGCATTCTGGCCTCAGCTCCTCTTCCCACTCTGAGGATCTTAAAGAGCTTGTTTTTAATGTCGGTTACACCTACTGCGTTTGAAGTTAAAACTGAGAAGTTTAATTCATGTTAAAAATAACAATAAACCCATCACATGATAACTGAGTAACAGTTCTTAAATGAAAACCTGCATTTTCTAAATCAAACTAATACAACTAAAGGTGAAGAATAGTGCCGTTTTACATTTTTGTGAGTTTCCTTATGATTGAGTCCAACGGAAGACAGCTGAGTCCTCACGAGTCTGCGGCCACGGAGCGGCAGGCATAACGGGAACCGGCCAATGAGAACGCAGCAACGAGTGTTAAGAACAAACTGACTTAATGTAAAAATGCACATACTTAGCTTCCACACCTACTGACTGCCTTGGAAAATTCTGGAAAAAACAAGACTCTGGAGGTGCACATTCTATCAGTGTTCTAAGAGTATTAGTGATGGCATGATCACACTTCCCGCAGCCTCCACTCAACACCACCATCCACTTGTGAGAGAATGCGGAGAAAGTGCAAACAGCACTTTAATGTTAGGATACAAATAGTTATGACCTTGCAGACCCCCAGAGGGCTTCCAGGACTTCCCAGGGGCCCAAAGATCAAACTTGGAAATGACTATTTTCCAACAGCTGGGCTAACGGCTTCTGAGTCCAAACCATGCCTAGGTAGGAACCTCCCTCTTAAAATAACTTTGGCCTGTCTCCCAAGATGACTGGATTATTTAAATCTTCATTTCTTTTTACATTTCTTGAAATTCTAATTTATATTAATAGGATTCTCTGAAAAATAAACACCGCAATTTCTGGAGCTAGGGAAGGACGGGTACTATCACCTTCAGATTAATCAGACAATTTTCTCTTCCCAATTTCCAGGGGGATGTGCTGCCTAAAAAGAGGCACTCCCATTCTGAGTTAGGAAGCGGCTCATTCTGAGGCATGAAGCATTCTACGGAGGGAAAGGACCGAGCTGGAGAGGCCCCTACAAGCCCACCTAGGACAACAAGCAGGCCCCAGGGGCATCGGTGCAGGGGGCTGGGCCAGTGAGAGAAGGCTGGAGAAGCTGTTCCCTGACAGGTGTCTCATGTACCGTCAGCCTCTTGCCCAGCAAGGGGACGAGACATGCTGCTTCTTTATTCCAATTGTAGCTCATGGTTCCCTACTCCCAGGGACTATTTTTGTACTAGATTCTAGATGCACGAAGATTATTTTCAACAGTTCCTATAGACCACGTATCCCATGGCCGGGCAGCTGATTTCCACATCAACTTCAAGAATATGCTGCTTGTGAATTACGTGTATTTGTAGGTTCTCACTAAAATCCTCATCTTCAACTACCCATGGATCCTATTAATCACGTCACCCAGCAGCAGTGGCTCTATTGACACGCAAAACTCATTTCATGAAGTCCTACAGAGAGAATTAACTTACTGTGTTAAGTATCACTTGATTTGAAACTAAGAATAACTCAAGAAAAAACATGGAGAGAAGTTGGCAAAAAACTTCAAGATGAAAAGTGAACGATTTTAAACAAGAAAAACAGGAAATTCTTCTTGACGATGATGGGAAACTCCATCTATCATCTGCCCCCTCTCCCCCCAAAACAAACCCAGAGGACCCCAAGAAACTAATTTTATTAAGAAATCAGAGCATTCCTTTCTGGGACTGGTTTCTTCAGTTTCCGCACCTGCTCCCGCTAATTCGTAGTCACAGCGAGGCACGTTCGTTCTTCAGAGGCACTTACGTAATCACCACACTTTACCGTACTTATAACTTAGTCTACACGTTTTCCATTATTTAAAAAAGGAAGATCTGACAGTGAAGGTGTAGGAAAGAAAAGAATGTGAAGGATATTTCAAAAATACTTACGTGCTGAAGTAAAAATGGAAACAGCCATCCCAGTAGGATTCAAAGGTGAAGGGGGGGAAAGAAAGGAAGATAGGAGTTTCGTTACTGGACGGCATAATTGTAACAACTGAGGCTTAGGTTATATGTGTTATATACCTTCACCACATCCACCCAGTTCCATCCTCGAGGAAGCTGTCCTTTGTGATCTACAAGATAAAATAGGAACTTTACTTCCAAGACCAAGCAGTAATTTTTAAATTAATTACTATTTTAATAAATAAGCGTTTACATACTATCCTATGCAACAGATTAAAATTTAAATCACATTAAGTTAGAAAGCTGGCTGGTGTATCATCACCGTGAACTGGAGGCACAGCTCTCCCGGGGACGCCGGCAAAGGACTTCGGGAGTAGCCCCTTTTCACATGTACCCTATTTCCATTCAAGACAAGTCCTGATATTAAGGGGAAAAAATATGGAAACGCCAGAAAGAGGAGCTAATCAATTTGTTTCATGCACTTGTACAATTTTATTTGCTTTCGATCAGATCGCTGCTCATTTAAGTAAGAAGCTGTGTTACTCTACTGCTTCGGGAGTGTTCCACACTAGGAAGCGAGGTTCAAGACATGAGACCATCTACACAAATGTCTGGCCTCAAGACTAAGAGGAGGCCGGTCAACTTATTCATTAACTTTTGTGGTCTGAGTAAATATGCATTATTTAAGCTAACATTGTTTAATCTGACAGGCCTTTCATCTATTGGGAGTGCTTGAAAACATGCTCAAACTTTATGTATAGTTTACAAGGTGATTTCTTTCTTGTGATAGAATATTTAAACGTGAAGAACAGTTCAATAAATACAATATAAAAATGTTTTAATTTAAAATGGCGTGATTTCCTTTATGTTTGATGTATCTATACACATCTCAGTTTATTGAGTCTTCCAAGTCTGCATTCAAAGCCAGTATGTTAATTTCACACACGGGAAACAGACACTAACCTCATGATGCTTATAGGATAGAAGCAACATTAGTGGAGCTCAATGTTAGATCCGAATGCATCTTTCCTCCTTCATGCCAATAAGAATCTCATCCCATTGTTTACTGCTTATGAGGGGCCTGGGAGCCGGGCACCAATGTGGGTAACTAAGATGTACCCAGAGCGCCATGACTGTCCCACTCAAGTTTTACTTAGAATCCAGGTTACAAACTCCTATACCATAACTACAGAAAAATAATGCCTTTTGGGTGGATATCAAAAAGATGGAGGTAGGGAACTAATAATGAACTAAAAATGAAAGGAATGCTCATAGGTCATTATGGACAAAAGCAATAGGTAATGAACTGACAGAAAAGCTACTGCTTAAAAAAGAGAGTAACTAAAATGCCAGAGAACAGATTACAATGGCTAACAATTCCCTGCTTCAGGGGCTCCTGCTTTAATTCTGCTTTCACATTAGGTATAATGGATTCCCAGATTTTTTATTCCACATACCAGTACAACTTCTAAAATGGATTTTGAGGGCCAACATGGGGTTGTGATCTTTTCACTCTGTCACACAGGATGTTAAACAAAGCATCGATAACCAAAAACTGCCATCAGTTTGTGAAAGAAAGGGCATTACTTTAAACATCGTCACCAAAGTACAAAGGTCAGTTCCTCTCCCTGAAGGGCAACTTGTAACCTGACATCAATAACACACACACACACACGTACACACGGACACACTTGTATATATGTATATGGTTTATATGCACCCATGGTAATGTTCTCATTGTTCTTAACTGGAAAACAGTTTACAGACTGCTATCAATTTACAAACTTTCAGGTTAAATAATGAGATCAACTCTTATTGGTGGTATGGGCTGGAATTTAGAACTCTCTTCCAAAGGTGCATACAAAATGACCCTGGCTTAGGAGACGCAGGAATTGTGTTCCTAAATCTTATGGTAGTTGTAGAAATGAATCAAGTACAGACAAAAGCATTAAACTATTTATTGCGTGAAGATTGAACGGTTTACCAGACTTCATCTCAAACGAAAGCTGGAGTTCAAAATGATCTGAGTAATACACGTATCTCCCATAGAGAGAAGCAAATAGGACAATCCCGACACGCGAAGAAGGGCACACGTGGGACACACGTGAGCAGCTCTTCTGCGGTCTCTCAGTCTCAACACTCGTTTGTAGTTATTTTGCCACTCGGTCACCTTCTCCTCACACGGTTCTGTCTGGTGGCAAAGTAAATATTTCCAATATACATCTGTGACCCAAGACAGTGTCTGATCCAATGTTCCAAGAAGGAAGAGTAGAAAACTCTTCCAAATCTAAATATACGGATGAAGCACTCATTTCATATTAAAAAGCAACCCATTTATCTGCATTATTTAAAACAAACAAACAAACAACACAAACCTGTTTTATCTGCCAGCTTACGTTTCTGAGCTTTGGAAAGTTGTTCTTTTTTGTCTTTTTTCTTACTTGATGGCGCTGTATTAGGAGTTTCAACGGAGATGATACTGCTTATGGGTATCTAGAAAAAAATAATTCCTATTCCAGTGTCTTAAAACTTACTGAGTTACACTAAATATGGCACATCCACAAACGAGTTGACAATTTTTAGGTTTATGATGTAAAAGAATCCTACATTATAATATTCATTTATTAGGTCAGGTGTCATTAGCACCTTGACTTCACGCTTCTAAAAGTTCACGTAGAAGGACTTCTATAACATCAGTTCAGTTATCATAACCAGGTCCCCGAGAAAGAAGATCTGACACCAGGATTACGCTGAAGCTCTAAAGTGCCAAGGTAATTGCACAATTCAGTTGATTTGCTTTATTTGGAAATTTAAATTGGTCTTTAGGAAAATCCCATGTGCCTACCCAGAAAAACCCTGATTCCCTGAAGAAAGGGAGAAAAATACTTGAATTTGGATTCATGCAGTCAGCATGAGCCACAAAATCTAAAATGCTTCCCAGGGGCCATGAGTGCTGTATGTGGATCACTCATCTGGTCCTCACTGCAACCTTACGAGGTAGAGGCCACTATGTAATCCCCACTTTTACTAGGGAACAAACTCAGCCTAGTGTCCCCTTCTGTCCCCCAAGAGAAGTCACAGAGCGAGGGTGCAGGGAGGGTTTTCTGGGCATGGTCCGGGCTCTGCTGCCACCCTCTGTGGCCCCTCTAGCGGCTGTTCTTCCGTGTCCTGCCAGGAATGTGGAAGCCAGAACTGCTCAAGCAGAGGATGCAGCCTTTGCCGTCAAACAGCTTCCGGCGTGGCTCACAAAGCCCGACTGACCTTGACTGCTTTCAGCACGTGACTTGGTTGCAAAGGTGTCTAATCCGTAGATGCCTGACGTCATAGAAGCTGACTGCTTCCTAACATACTTTAGAAATACAATAACTTTCTTCCTATTTAATGACTCTCTTTAAGCTTGCACCAGCTTCAAAGTGAACTGTGGCAAGACTATCTACAACTAAATATGCCTTATGAAGAAAGTAATTTCATACGTGTCTTAGCACTACCTAAGAGATCCTCTATCTAGGCTTTATGAAGACACGAAATACATTTAAAAAAAACTTGGTTCAATCATATCTCATTTTTTAAAATAACATTTCTTTTTTTTTTAAGTTTATTTATTTAGTTTTGAGAGAGAGAGAGATTGCAGGAGGGACAGAGAGAGGAGATAGAATTTCAAGCAGATTCTGTAATGTCAGTGCAGAGCCTGATGCGGGGTTCGAACTCACAGACTTCGAGATCCTGACCTGAGCCAAAGAGTCGGACGCTTAACTGACTGAGTCACCCAGGTGCCCCAACAGTATCTGTTTGGGCAGGCACATGTGTATTCTAGTCTTATATGAAGGGTAGCTCTAGAGGATATGATTTCATTTTTGAAGTTAAATAGATACCAAGAAATCTAAAATTCATTATTCTTATTTAACTCAGATATAATTCATTTTAAATCTAACACAAAATCGGGGCACCTGGAGGGCTCAGTCCATTTAGCGGCTGACTTCGGCGCAGGTCACGATCTCGCAGTTTTTGAGTTTGAGTCTCGCGTCGGGCCCTGTGCTGACAGCTCAGAGCCTGGAGCCTGCTTCTGATTCTGCGTCTCCTCTTTCTCTCTGCCCCTCCCCAGCTCGCACTCTGTCTCTGTCTCTCTCAAAGATAAATAAAACACTAAAAATTTTTTTTAAATATCTAACACAAAATCTCCAATTAAAAAAAAAATAACTAGTAAAGATCAATCCGTGGTGGAGTGAAACCAAAATAACAAAATAAAAGCTGGCCCAAACCAATCACAAGCTCACCGTGGAGGTAACGGGCTGGTGATTCTCCATGAACTGCTCCTTGTTGTCCTTGGCGTATTCAAACAGTGTGTAGGTCATGGCGGTCCCGAGGTTAACTTCCACTGCTTCCTGTAACTTGGCTACTATGCTCTGCTTTACCGCTGATGATCTACAACGCACAAGAAATATACTGCTAAGAAAAACGTAAGGGGGAGTGTTGCAAAAAGACAAATGAAAACAAAACACTACTCACATGGTGTTGTTAAAAAAAGCGTTCATAGATATGATTGGAGGTGTTTGGGGATAGGTTTCTGTCCAGGAAATCTCTATTAAGAAGGCTTTGGGGTCGCCATTTTCACCTATCTGAAGAAAAGGGAAATCTTAGGGTTGGAAAAAAGTGATACAGAGACAGAATATTTATTATGACTTTTAAAATGATGAATTATTGCCAATGCTCACAATCAAGTCAGAAATGCAGTATTTTGAAAAGCTCAGGAGTATGGGCTAAGACTTGGAGGGGCTGAGGGCCATGTAAATAGAGACTGACTTTCGATGTTCATGGCCTGTCTCTCCAAACAGTCCTTCAGTTTTCTCCAGTACCAAGACTGTCTTACATAATTTTTTTCTCATCAGAACTTTTTGAAGACAGAGACATCAACTGTGGGGGACAGGAAGAGAATGGACAAAAAATAATAATGCAATTTGAGACACCTCATCTTTGTCTTAAGTTTTCTAATTGCTAAATCATAAGAGGTGTTAAGAACAAGTAAACTGATACACATTAGCACAATTCCAAGAGACGAGAAAATGAAGTGTAAAACCTGGAGGAAAAAAGGCAAAGAGATAAGGCTTAGGGACACCTAAGGCACAAGGAGAACGTTCAAGATCTACTCACTTCGCAACATTCAAATACGCAAAGTGATACTATTAGCTAAAGTCACCATGGTGTACATTGCATCTCCCTTATTTACTTTTTTTAATATCTTGAAGTTTGTAACTTTTGACCCCCCTTCACCTGAATAATTTAAAGACGTCTCTTCTATTTCTTTTGCTCTCTCCAAATTTTTATTTGGAAAAAATTTAATCTCACAGAGAAGCCAGGATAAAACAATGAACACTCACTGACGTGTACCTCATTCACCAAATACTTCTGCTTTCATCCATTTCTCTTCCCTCCTTTCCACTGCAGAATCAACCCCTACCCCATCGGGGGGGCTCTTTTTCCTTTGCTTTTTGTTGAACTATTTGAAAGTAAGATGTGATAAAACATCCTTAAATATTTATTGGGTAGAGTATCCTAAAAATAAAGACATTTTCCTTTATAACCACACTACCATTATCACACCCAAGAAATTCAACACTGATACAGAGATATTATCTAATTCGTAATCCATCTAAAAAGTTCCCCAATCATCTCTAAAGTGTCCTTTAGATGTCTAAACCACCTCCTCAACCCACAAATCCGTAATCCACTAAGGATCATGGATTACATTTGGCTGCCAAATTTCATATTCTGCTTTAATTTAGAACAGTCCCCAGCCATCCTGCCTGCCTTTTAAGTATCTTTCATGACAGAAAGAATCTAGACCAGTTTTCTTGTATAAGGTCTCCAGATCAGGACTGATTGTTTCCTGTATTTCCGGTCAGATTAAATATTTTGGTAAGGATACTATGCAGGTGCTGTGGTATATTCCCATAGGATCAAATAAGGAGGCACATAAGATCTTCTGGAATCATCATTGGTCATACTAAGCTTGATCACTTGGTTAAGATGACAATTCTCCAAATCTCTTGAATGTAAAGATATCTTTTCTATTACTTTGTAATTAAGACGTAATCTGTGGAGTGACACTATAAAACCATGTGAATGTACTATTTCTCAACATCTTTTCACCCAAAGGTTTTAGCATCCATTAATGGTCCTTGCCTAAAACCATCATCATGCTGGCGGCTGTAAAATGGTGATTTTTAAAAAATTTATTTACTTATTTATTTGAGAGAGAGAGAGACAGAGAATCCTAAGCAGCCTCTAGGCTCAGCGCTGAGCCCCACACAGAGCTCGATCCCACGACCCCAAGGTCATGACCTGAGTTGAAATCAAGAGTTAGACACTCAACCAACTAAGCCAGCCAGGTGTCCCAAAATGGTGATTTTCTAATAAAACTATGGAATAAGTCACAAATCAGCATCTCCTTGCACAAAGCTATGCTAATTTCCACTGTAATATTTTTAGTATATACACTAGGGGTTTTAAAATATTTATATTTTGACAATAGCAACAGATTAAAAAATTTTCATCCCAAATTGTTATTTGTTTCACCTTTACTCTCTGACCACTAATTTTTTATTCCTTTCCCTCACCCTCAATCACAAGATACATGAATATAAGGTGAGGCTTAGAAATTATGTCAAATAAACTTAGGGCTCTGGTGATAGTCGCCTGTGTAAGTTGATTACATAATTGGTTTATGCTTGTGTTTCCAACGCAGAGATGATGAAAAAGTGATAAAAATTACTTGCTTTATGCACTAAGTCCTTCTTCAAGGCGCATGTAAACAAGGTGCCACGGGCCTCCTGCAGTGCTGGGTACAGAAGATACAGAGAGACAAGACCATGCCCGTCTTCAAGGGGGGCAGACGCTTAGGTAACTCACCAAACTGCACCGCGATCAAACATTTAAAAGGGATGCAACGGAGCATGAGGACGCGGGATGGCCAGTTCGGTCTGGACTCGAGGGAGAGCCAGGAGACCTGGCCCAAATCCACCACAGAGGAGCCCGAGACGGGGGCCAAAGGAGGAGTAAGCTGGGTGAGGGATGCGAGGTGAGGGGATGAGCAGATGACGGGTCTATGCGCACAGTATTGATGCAGGAAATGTGCCACAGGCTACTATGGTGGCTAATGGACCACGGTGGCTGGGACAATCTGGAGAGGCCGTGTGAGACACACAGAAGGGCCTGGAGTGTCAGGCTAAGAATGTAATCCTTAGTCCATCGGCAGGAGACACCCAGGGAGAAACCTTTTTAAGAGAAGGAGGGGGTAACTAATGACCCGTCTGGGAGAGCTGACTAGTGGGCGGTCTGTGAAGGGACTGGGAAGGGGGGGGGGGGAGGTGCTGCTGGGGGAGAACGCTCAGCGGGCTACTCCGACCCGGGTCAGGACTGTGCCCTGGCCCTCTGACTCTCAAAACAGACAAGGCTTCTGAACCTCACTTTTTCTTCTTGTTAAATCCATCCTGCGGTCACAGCGCAGTGTCCATCCTATGGGACACACACGTGTCCTACTGCATTCCATACACTGTGCTCAACAAGGGTCTGCTGTTAAGACAGATGGTTAGGGAAGGAGCGGTCTCCTGTGTGCTCAGGGGAGCGTGGCCGTTATTGGGGAAGCCCGGGGAGGTGGCTGGATTCAAATCGAAGAGTCATTGTTAACCCTGGCTATTCAAAGTCTTTTCATTGTCCTGTCCATGAGTGGTGTGAGGATTATTGAGCTCGAAAGGGAATCAAGAGGAGTGGAGCAGAGGGGAGAATATCTAAAGTAATTACAAATAATTTATTTCCTGTGATATCTATAATTATGTATTTATCGTGTAACTTACTTTAGATGGTGACATAAATGTAAGTCTTTTACAAAAAAAAAATCTTTCTCCTATTACTACTACTTATAATCACCTGGATATGTGGTTTTTATGTTATTTATTCACAAAATAAGAGATGGTGTTGTTTCATGTTGAAAAGTTATAAGTAAAATCCCTTTCAAAGAAAAATTGACTTAACAGATTTAAAATATATTCACATATATCGATAATATGGAATTAGGAAAATACCAACTTTTTTTTGACTATATCATAAGGTCGTAAAATTAATTCTGGATGTGGATTAGAGACCTGGATTTTAAATCTAGTGTTTACGAGGATTAGCTGAGAGCTTAGGGAGTTATGAGTGAGGAGTTATCTTTAAGATTAGGAGGCAAAATTACAGAATTTCCAAGGTGTCTTCCATTTCTAACATTTGATGATTCTGCCACAATAAAAAGAAATTTATCTCAGTTTTTAAAAGTTTCTGAACTGGGGACACCTGGTTTGCTCAGTGGGTTAAGCGTCCAACTCTTGATTTCAGCTCAGGTCATGACCTCAGGTTTGTGGGTTCAAGCCCCTCGCGGGGTTCTGCACTGGCAGTGTGGAACCTGCTTGGGATTCTCTCTCTCTTCTCTCTCTGTCCCTTCCCCACTTGCTCCCCCTCCAAATAAATATATAAACTTAAAAAAAATAAAAGAAATTTAAAAATTAAAAAAAAATTTTCTGAATTGTTTTCAAAAGTTAAAAATAAGTGATGTCATGGTAAGGAGCTTTCACTCAAATGCTTTGGAAAATCCAAAGATGTAATAAATTTAAACCACTAAATTCAAAATACAAAATCATTATTAAAAAAAAAAGCATTTTCAATAAGCTTCAGTCTTTCCTGAAAATATGTTTTTTAATGTTTATTTTTGAGAAAGAGACAGAGTGTGAGCAGGCAAGGGGCAGAGAGAGAGGAGACACAGAATTCGAAACAGGCTCTGAGCTAACAGCAGAGAGCCCGACGTGGGGCTTGAACTCACAAACTGCAAGACTGTGACCTGAGCTGACTCAGATGCTTAACCGACTGAGACATCCAGGTGCTCTTAGCTTCAATCTTTTCTGGAACAGTAGCAAGGGCTCCTGTCTGTGCCACCTCTTACCCTGTACTGGAATGAAACCGGACTCAGTTCCCGGAAACTTTCATCTCCTTCATAAATAGAACGTAATGCTTCCAGCTCCATCTGAAAAAAATGAATCAAATGAGTTTTGCTTAGTGGTAAATGGATTGAAATAGAGGGTCTTTAGTTTCAGATTCAAGCCAACTCAACTATGTAAAACTTAGCCGCCTTTTATCTCCTTCCACGTTTATAATGTATGTATACGATGTATACAATACACATGCATATAGTAACAAAATATTAATACTAATAGTTACTTAATAGTTACTTTAATCCCTCCCACAGATTGATACCAAACTTGAAAAAACATTTATGGACAACAGAAAGAACTTAGAAAAAAAAAAGATGGTTAGAAACAGGTTGACAAGGATCTACCCAAGATGTAAAAGGGGCTGCGAGAGAACATGTCACTAATAATCCTTGCCTGGAAACACTTCCTAGAACACTGTGGACTGACAGATGAGAGGCTCCATCACTGTTGTGATGTCTGATGAGCGCTGGAGAAGAGAAACAAGGGAAGACAGCACCTGGGTATGGGTTTTAGTTTTCAGAAAGATGCATGTCATGAATTCTACAAACGAAGATAGACAAAATTTCAGAGCAATTAAAGAAACAGTTCCTGAGGTCCCAAGGGAATAGAGACTAGAAGTCCCTGAGCCTTGGCAGCATACGGAACACAAGATAAATGTAAGCACCCTTTCCTAGAGAGAGTGACCTGACAGGCACATCAGGGAAAGGCCCAGAACAGTCTACCTGAGTTTTGGCAGATTTCTCTTGCTACCTTCCCAGGAAAACAAATATAGGAGTTCAAACCGGATTCAAGAACAACTGAGATTAGATGAGAAAGAACAACCTTACTCGAGATCTAATGCTATTCCTCCTTTCCCACATTTAACTATATTTCCCACATTTAATCCTTTTCCATATTGTAACTAAGGAGTAGAACAGGAACAAAGATGGAAGGTAGGCTTAGCAAATTTATGAATGACAATTTGATGGGATAGTGAATCATGCTGGGGGCAGAAGAATTCAGACTATCCTTGGAAAACCATCTGCTAACAAGATGACATTTTACAGGGTGGGTGGAAGAATTTATCTCAATTACCTAAACAAGAAGAGGAGGAAAGACTAATTGCTTTGTACATGGCCCTTAAAGGGTTATAATGGACAGTAACCGACAGTAGGAAACAGGACATAAACATAATCTGTCCACAGTCACACGATTCCAGGACACTGAAAGAACAAGAATGGACATTCGGAGAAAAGCTAAAAGGAATCATTGTGTATGAGAACAGGACATCGGAAAAGCTGCAGAAAACTGTCTTCAAAGATGTGAAAATCAGTCACGAGGAAGAATAGAATAACATTATTAAGATGGAGATCTCTGGGCTCCACAGGAATTCCAAGTCGGTAAATCACAGGCAGAGTACAGGCATCGGGTTCTTTACAGGTAACTTCCAATCCAGAGATTCTACCACATCTATCATGGTAAGGGGCTACCTTTCAAGAAAGATATTCTAAGTGAAGAGTCAATTACTTTTCTAGGAGACTTGGATTCCAGTCCTGAGTCTGCCCTGGAGCTCACTGTGCAGCCCTGGGGCGTTCGCTTTACTCCCACAACTCTTTTCCTCATCTGTACACATGACGCCACTAGAGAAGGTTCCCCTAGAGATGACCTGTGTCACTCACTGATCATATGATTCAAAGTCAACGTGGCATTTCATGAGAAAATATCTGAGCACAAAAAAACTACATGATTCCGGTGCCACATGTACGCTCAAAATAGACTTCGTTTCTACTGGACAACCACCAGATGGATAAAGGATGCCACCGAACAATACGGCCAGAAACCGGAGACACTAGTGTCATTATTTTCCTCCACCAGAAATTTAACTAACTCAGCGATTCCTCTCCTTATCGACCAATAGATTTTAAAATTGAAAAGTGATCAGATTCCAGATAGCGTAACTCAATACACAAAAGCTAAAACAAGAACCTTGAGGATTTAAAGAAGAGCCGAGAGCACAGGGTCGCCTACCAAGGACACTCATCCTTGGGGCGTGGGGCCACCCCCGGGTTTGCAAAACTGAACGCCGACATGGCGGGGAGCGCGGGCAGAGGAGGACCCTTCCCTTTTCCGCACTCCTGTAACCCCCCACCCCCGCCGGCAGGACACCCGTAAACTTGGGGGCACCCCAGCCAGGCTCTGGACGCTGCAGAGGGGCGATCGCACCTGCGAGGGTGCTCGTTCCGGCGCCCAGGTCGCAGCCGGGCCTCGTCGGGTCAGCCGCCCTCCCTCAGAGCCGAGGCACCGCGCCAGCGCAGGGAAAGGGGCGTCCGGCCAGGGGGACTCACCTCCTGGTCCTCGTTGGCACTCATCGCGCCGGTCGCGGGACGTCTCCCGGGAGGACGTGCGCGACGACGAGAAGGCAAGAGCAGCGGCCCCCAGCTCTGGGTGTCCTCCCCTGCCGCACCCCGGGCTGCGGGGGCACAGCCCTGGCCCTGCGGACGAGAGTCACGCGCGCCCCGGGCCTTCGGGCAGCGCGAAGCGGCCCGCGGGGGTCTGTGGGCCGGGAGCCGGAGGCCGAAGAGGGTGGGGCGCCCGGGACACCGGGGAGACGTTGCAGGGCCTTGGCGGCAGAAGCCCCGCCTTTCCCTCCTCCTCGCTTCTCCTATTGGCTCCTTCTCTCCCCGCCCCTATTTCCCGCTCCCGTAGAAAAGGGAGCGCCTTCCTGCGTTTTGTGGAACCGCGTGAAGTTTCCGGCCCGCGGTTGGTGTGCGGCGCTGTCACTCAGGTCCAGAAAGTGCTTCCTGTGCCTGCGCAGGCTGTACCGGGAAGTCTCGCTGGCTGGGACGGGCTCTGGGGCAGTGACGGTAGGGACGGGCCCCGGCGTTCTGTGACACCCCGCCTGCTTCCCCTCGTCCACCCCCGGCCGGCGGCGACCGGCCACAGCTGCAGCGGGCCCGGGGCGTGCGGCCTGGGTGAGTCCGGCCCCGGAGACCTGCGGGGCAGGCGAGACCGTCGAGGGAGAGAGCTGGCTCTTAACTATGCTAGTTGCGAGGGCCTGCGTTTTCCCTCGGCGTTTGCGGGTGCAATCATGGCGTTTCCCTCCTAGCCCCTAAAGACAAGACGCACCTGTT
>NC_043700.1:13536339-13558501 GCF_006229205.1 Suricata suricatta
GCTCTCCATTATGACAGCCTGTAGCCACATGTAGCCTTTGAGCATTTGAAATAGGCTCCCTGAATTGAGAGGTGCTGTGAGTGTACAATACACATCAGATAATGAAGACTTGGTACCAAAAAAAGTGAAATATCTTATTAGCAATTTATATTAATGTCAAAATTGGTTGAATGGAATACTATTAAAATTGATTCCACCTGTTTCTTTTTATTTTTAATATGAGTAGAAAATTAAAATTATGTGGCTAATCTTCTGTTTCTCTTGGACAACACTGTGATTTAGAGCTTTATAACTCATTTCCAACTCCTCTTAATTCTGCTCTGTATGCAAAGACCACGGCCAATTCTCTTGAGCCTCTGGGGATGTTATAGGAAATGGCCCTTTTAGGGCTCTAATCTAGATTCTTTGGTGTAAAGGCCTTCAATAGTGTGTTTTGACTATCTCTGTAGTTTTCACCTCCAAATTCCCTAGAACTAGAGGTTTTCTTTCTCTGAACTTTGCCCTCCTCACTTAATCCTGTCGGGAAAATGTCTTAAGTAATCCTAAAATTTCTACCTCTCATAGACCTTTATCGTTTTTTGTAAGCTTTCCAAATCATTCAATACCCCTTCTTTCCTTCAATACTTAAATGTGAGAAGCCTCATGATTTTTTAAAATTAGCTTTTCAGTTAAAATTATTTGGTTTCGAGTGGCGGCATAGTGCTTTTCATTTTTCACAAAAATTGTGGTCGAGTTCTGTATGACATACGGTTGAAGAGCACCATTTAAAAGAAACTTTTGGTACATGGTTTTGGAAATGAGAAATTATCTTTAAAATATAATAGCAATTTTGTTTGGAGTAAACATGTTTTTATAGAATTGGTTTTCTTTTTTGCCTAGGTTTTTAAATACTTCATTTTTAAAAAAATGTTTAAATGTTTTATTTATTTTTGAGAGAGAGAGAGCGAGAGAGACAGAGTGTGAGTGGGGAAGGGACAGAGAGAGAGGGAAACACAGAATCCGAAGCAGGCTCCAGGCTCTGAGCTGTCATCAAAGAGCCCAGTGCGGTTCAAACCCACGAACTGTGAGATCATGACTTGAGCCAAAGTTGGTTGCTTCACCGATTGATCCACCCAGGTGCCCCTAAAATTTTCATTTGAGAGAGCATGCATGAGCAGGGAAGAGGGACAGAGTAGAAGAGACAGAGACAGACAGGGACTCTTAAGCAGGCTTCATGCTTAGTGCAGAGCCCAATGTGGGGCTCAATCCCACAATCCTGGGATCATGACCTGAGCTGAAATCAAAAGTCGGGTGCTTAACCGACTGAGCCGCCCAGGCGCCCCTGTATAATCGCTTTTCTAAAGTTAGCGCGTGGGAGGATTTATAGACTGATTCTCAGCCGAAGGACACAGTGAAGTGTGTCCTCCTAGAGGTTTTCACTCATTGTTCGTTTTTCCCTTCTAGGTATTCCTATAAATCACACATATTAATTGTGGAGACATGTGAGGACATAGCTAATTAGAGAACTGGCATATTATTTTAGTATTTTCCTAGGAAATTAGAAATTAGATGTTTGCAGTTACCGAGATGAGAGGGAGTTGTATTTATTGTATATATAAGTCAGAGTTACTTTTCTTCATGTCAGAAATGGTTCATGAGACGGATTTTAATGTGGTCCCTTCCTGCTTTCTGCTTTCTTGGTCTGCTCATCCCAAAGTCCTGTGTGCGTTTTGAGATGTTACTGAAACACTGATTTGTCATGAATTTGACTACAACCTTTGTAATAGGAAAGCTTTTCTAAAACATATAATACCACGAATTAGTTATTCAGGAATTGAAGTTTTCCCTCTTGTTCTCCTATTTTGAATTTGCTTGGCAGTTTGCAGACACTCGAAAAGATGCAGTCTTTGGCCTTTTTGTAATGGTTTTTAAATGGCGGCGTTTCCTGTATTAGATATGGGTGTGCGCTTTTCAAACATTTTGAATGTATTTACATTTGTATTTCAGATTTTTTGTGACGCCTTGAACATGACCCCCACACAGTGGGACTTCCCCGTGGAATTATGTTGTCGGCCTATGGCTTTTGTTACCCTTACGGGCCTGGATGTAGTTTATAATGCTGTCCACCGAGCTGTCTGGGACACTTTCTGTGCCAATCGGAGGGCTGATCGGGTACCAATTTCTTTCAAGGTGCTCCCGGGTGACCATGAGTATCCCAAATGTAGACCTAAGGTAATGACATGATGATTGCATGGGGACTTGCCTTCCCTCCCTCTCTCTCTGTATGTGTGTGCATATCTTTTTGTTGTTGTTGCTCCTGGTGTCTGTGCTGGAAAAGTGACAGTTATACTGATGCATTACTAAAACCCAAGACTTTTTTGTATATGTAATACACTATAGGTATGTTTAATGATAGTTATTTTTTTATTTTTAATGTTTTTTATTTATTTTTGAGAGACAGAAAGAGACAGTGCAAGCAGGGGAGGGTCAGAGAGAGAGGGAGACACAGAATCTGAAGCAAGCTCCAGGCTCTGAGCTAGCTGTCAGCACAGAGCCCGACATGGGGCTTGAACCCACGAACCGTGAGATCATGACCTGAGCCGAAGCCAGATGCTTAACTGACTGAGCCACCCAGGTGCCCCGATAGTTATGTTTTTTAACCCCAGAGGAATAATTACTTTGTAATTTTTAAGCTTTCTAGCCTTTTTTTTCCCACTTGCTTAGAATCACCCCTAGTCTTGGTAAAGGCCTCTCTAAAAGTAAGGTCTCACATTTCCCCATTTAGCTTTACCAGTATCGTTATATCGTTATAGAATCCAGGGCCTTTGCAGTTTGATTTAATTTCGCACACATTTTGAGCACGTCCTTTGTGTTAGGTCCTAGGAATGATGTAGTAGGCTGGTTACAGAAATTTAAATAAGACAAAAAGACATACTCTCTGCCCCTGGAGATTTCTTCATAAATGGAAGCAGTTCCATAGTATGGAATGAGGTAAGGCATTAAGTTCAAAATGGACTTTTGGATTGAACATCATAGTGGAGACTGATTGACCTAGAAAAATAATGGGAAGATGTTAATAATAGCGAATAAAAGTGCTTACAATGTCAGTGTCCTTTTTAAAGAAAATCATGTATAGTACTTTGTTATTTGTCATAATCTTATGAGTTGGTGTGAAAGTCAGTGAACAAGACAGCAAAATAAACCACCTGTTTTGTGTGTGTGTGTGTGTGTGTGTGTGTGTGTGTTTGCTTGCTTGCCCTGGAGCAGTGCTTCTGACAGACTTGGTCTGTCATCATCATCATCACTTGGGGTGCTGGTTAAACACGGATGCAAGGCCTCCTGGGTGAAGCTCTGGAAGGGGTGGGGCTGGATTTGGGCGCAGGCTGCTTGTTGGGCTGCCTCCAGGAGGACAGTGGAGACGCGGTTTCCTGTCCCTGCCTGTAGACGCCTGAGCTCTCTCTGGATTTGTGCAAGTCACAGGGCCCGGCGCTCACACACTGGGTCTCAGCGGGTGTTTGTGTCCGGGAGAGCCAGCACTCAGGGCAGCTGGGCCCTGTTTGTCCTGGGTCCCTTCTGCAGCGCAGGGAACTTTCCATTTGCCCATTCCTGGTTCTTTCCTGAGTCCCTAAGCTTTCTGTGTCAGGTTTCCTCGCGGTCCTTGCCTTTCCCCACTTGAAGTAGATGCGGGATCCACCCGAGGCTGAGTCAGTGCGGGTGCTGGGGAGGCTTCCAGTAGTTCCTTCAGGGCTGGTGTTCACATCTCCCACCTCGTTCCCGTGGTGTGGCACGTAGCGCTGACGCCGAGTGACCGCTCTGACATTTCTGTATTTAAGAGTTGTCCTGCATTCCTTTTGTCGTCCACTGTAAGGTGAAATGCTGTCCCGGTAATATGTCTTTAAAACGAATGAAGCAATGTGGGGGCTTTCGATAATATTTTATGTGAGCGGCTTTCACAATAATGGAAACTGGGACAGCAGATAGAATTTACCTGGGAAGGGCTAATTGCTTGCAGGGTATTAGAGAGCCTTGACAGTAGTAGAAATGCTTTGGCTTTGGTTATTCTTTAAGTGGAAACTGTAGCGGAACCAGGGGAGATGGAAACTGCGGCAGATGCAGGGTTGAGGTTCTACCTCCGTTACTTTGGCTCTTACTGGATCTCTGTAAAGCTGAATTTCTTCATCGTAAAAGTTTTTTGTGTTGTGTAAATGTTGAATGATACGAAGGCACATGGAGTGCCCACCGCTCAGTACCTGGGGCCTTCTGCTGCTCTTTCATTGAAGAAGTCTCTTCAGCTTTTGCCCCCGTTTGCAGAGGACTTCCTATGAATGGTACATCCCAAAGGGGATCTTAAAGACGGGCTGGATGAACAAACATCTGAATCTGGTGCCGGCCCTGGTGGTCGTGTTCTATGAACTGGACTGGGACGAGCCTCAGTGGAGAGAGAAGCAGTCCGAGTGCGCCACCAGAGTGGAGATAGTCAGGTACGGTCTGACCCCGGCCAGCGCTCCCCGAAGGCACCCGCGGGTGCCACACGGCGCCGTCCCCCTGGGGACCGCCAGCCTCCGGTGAGACGGGCCCGGTTCCCAAGTCACTCACGTGATGCTGAGGTGTGTGAAGAGATTTAGAAGGCACATGAGTCCGAATTTCCAAAGGCTTTCTTCTTGCATTTGTAATATCTGGGGGGAGAAAACGTAATTTGCTATTCAGTCTCATAAGACCCTTGCTTTATCAGCCCTCCTGTTTCAGAATACTTCTTTGGGATGACCAGTCTGTGATTTATCACGAGAGAGAGAGAGAGAGAGAGAGAGAGAGAGAGAGAGAGGTTGCCCTGTGACTTTTACATGAAAGCGTGTACTCAGGGCGCCTGGGTGGCTCAGTCGATTAAGCGACTTCGGCTCAGGTCATGACCTCACGCTTGGTGGGATCTCACGGTTCGTGGGCTCTGTGCAGCTCCGAGCCTGGAGCCTGCTTCAGATACTGTACCTCTTCCTCTCTCTGGCCTTCCCCTGCTTGCGCCGTCTCTGTCTCTCAAAAATAAATAAAAAACATGAAAAAAAAGTATATATTCAACTTTGCTTGTAAAGCAGATTTTTGTTAGAATTGAAGCTTGATACCAGAGTATACTTTTAAAACTTCAATCATTGTAGCACAGAGGGGTCTTTGCAGGAAAAGATTTTCTCTGCTCTTGGGGGTTTTTAGTTGAAATTTATCTTTCTTCACTTGAATTATCAAGCTTGTACTTGACGTAAAGTCTTGAATATGTTTTTTAAAACTAAAAGCTTAGTTACATTTAATTTTATTATTTTTTCCTTTGCAGGCAAAGTTTACAGGGGAGAAACACAAAGGTCGCAGTGGTTCTGATTCAGAAGAAAACTCCTTTGCCGCCAGGTAACAAAAGGTTCATTAACAACGAATTAATTGCTTTATGTTTCTCATTCATATTATCAGGAGGTGTAGTTTTTGATGTTAAAATCTTTTGTGCGTTCAGTTATAGGAAAGATGGTGTGTTCGCTGTAAAAAGTACAAATAACGCATGAATAAATGCTCATTGTAAAAAATTATAGTATTAAAATGTTTTTAAAAATTAATAGTAAAATATGAAATATTAAAATACTCTTCTCCCCCATCCTCAGGCCACTTACCTCACCATGTAAACATTATCTATCAACTGATGAAACAGATATTCACTTGATTTTATAAAAAATAATGTTATCTGAGGTCTGTTTGAAGTTACATTCTTTATGTAATTTTTTTTCTTAATCTGCAATGGGACAAAGAAAAATGCCATAGGATTTCTAATTTCTTATAAGAAAATAACTTAGTTTCAAATGCTTATTTTTTCTACCTTCTAAGACATTCGAGAGGCCAAAATGGGTTTTGTTTCTCTTTCAAAACTTGTGGCAATTTAGGAACCACTTTCCTGGATTATTGCTTCCATTTTTACAGTTTTTGAAATAATTATGTGGCATATCTGTTGGCATAACTTGGCCTCTCTAGCGTGGCTCCATAGAAAATTCCACAGGGGTTTCCTAACAGATAATGTACTGTGTAACTTCTGAGGACCCCACAGGGCCCTCCAAGGATCCCAGGAGACCGTCTGTTTGGGTTTTTCTTCCTAGTTCTGTTGGTTAGGTCTGGGGAGCCATTCATTTAGGGAAATACACAAATCACTTTCTTTTCTTTCCCTTTATGGGATTTGTCAACAGGAGAAGATGTCACTGCGTCCGAAAGGGCTGCGGCTTTATGCAACGCCTGTGAGCTGTCAGGAAAGTCTCTGTTCGTGCTGCCCCACACGGACCACCTGGTGGGTTATATCATAAGGTAAATCACGATCTTAAAACGTTTTTTCTTTAGAGTGTTGACGAAGCATTGAACAATTGGTTGCATAGACTCATTTAATTAGCAAAGACACGTGTTCATGGGAAAAACTTCAAACGGTGCGGAAGGTATATGGCGAAAATAAAAGTCCCCTTTGTCAGCTCCCTAACCTTGTCCAGTTCCTTAATATCAGCACTATCAACAGCCTCTTAGTTTTCTGTCCACACGTGGCCTGGTGTATGAAAATGGAGGTAACCGTACCTACATTTGCTCAGCTGCCACTTGACATTACCTCACTGACACCATGTACGCATCTAGGTCAACCTCAGTTTTGTTTTTTAGTTTTTTTTTAACGTTTATTTATTTTTGAGAGAGAGAATGAAATGAGTGAGTGGGGGAGGGGGATAGAGCAAGGGAGACACAGAATCCGCAGCAGGCTCCAGGCTCTGAGCTGTCAGCACAGAGCCTGACGCAGGGCTTGAACCCACCAACCATGAGATCATGACGGGAGCCAAAGTCTGATGCTTAACCAGGTGCCTCAAGGTCAACTTCATTTTTTTAAAAATAATCTACATGTTTTTTCTGTTGTACTTTTCAGGAACCACCTTATGTCCTTTTATGACTGATTTGTCCTTTTATATGATAGTGTCACCATTGCTTCATATCTGACATGTTGGTGTATATATTTAAATCATGTTTAAGGAGGGTCTGAGGCCCATCATATCTGAAATACCTTTATAAATCCTGTGTATCTGAAGGGCGTATGACTTGGGGATACAACAATATCTCACAAAAATATGTGACATTATCTGTTGCTTTCTAGCATCTAGTGTTGAAGAGAAGTTTTATAATGTTAAAGTTCTGGCCAGGTTGTATTTTAGACATGAGCCTTTTCTCTGACTTTGACCATAAGATGGTTTTCCTTTTCATTCTGTGTAAGTGCCCCTCTTAAACTCGGGAACAGTGTAGTTGATCTATGATTATTGCTTCCCTTCCTTCTGTTCCCGTGTCTCAGAGCAACCTTCTGCAAGTGATGACCTGTAGGAAGTCATAGCCCATTCTCGTTGGCGTGTAAATGACACTTTAGGGAAGAGAAGGGAAAATTCTGAAGGAGTCAGCTTGAAAACGCAACAAGCCAAAGAATGAACTTAAATGCAGTCAGTGGATGAAATCTCTGTACTGAAAATGATAAATAGTAGTGTTGATACTCAGCATTTGTGTTTTATAAAAATATGAGTTCCAAATCCAACAGCCTTCAGCTCGGGACGATAGACTATCGGTGTCATGCTGACCAGCAGATTTTTTTTTTTTTAAATCATGTTTTGTTTTTCAAAACAAACGTTACCCATTTATAAGACTTCATAGTTCAGCTTAGGTTCATGTATTCTTTCAAAGTTAGACCCTACTTTCATATTTTCACATTTTAAAAAGTGCAGTTTTAAAATTAGAAAATCTTATCTTAGAAAATATAAAATTTTTGAAGCTTTGGTATACCCATATTTTTTCTTTACACATTTTCCTTAGATCTGTCTGAACTCTTTGAAGACAGCTTCAAAATTGTGTTTTATTCCGAGGAGGAAAAGCCTCAAAGTCCAGCCTTTATCTGACTGTGACTTTAGCTTTTTTTCATGTCGTAGGCAGATACTTCTGATATATGCATATTTTCACAAAAGGAGCCTTGAGGCATTTATCTGTCTGTGGTCAAATTTTCTTTGTTCTTAGGTTACCCCAGAGTTAGGGAATTACGTGGGATTTAAATCCTATAAATGCTACTCTCCTCTCGTTCGGCAGTGCTCATTTTCAGTCCTTTTTTCCCATTAGTTTTCTTATCCTTTAACCTTAAATATTAAAATCACAAAAAATAGTCAAATTGAGTGAATATTGTATATCTGTTTCTTTCACATTTCATATAAAAATTATAAAATTAAAGGGTGGATAATAAATAACTAAGTGGTTTTGGGGGTCTTTACTTTTTTATTGAGAAATTAAGGATATTTTGCTTTACTTTTTATCTTTATCATAAAGTAAGCCATGGACATTATCTCTGTCACGATTTTACTTTTAGGTCTTTCAAAAATGATTCTTGAGAACAGTTTGGTTTAAAATAACTTTAGTGTTTGAATGTTGATTTTTTTTTTTTAAACCAGGTTAGAAAACGCCTTTTATGAGCATGCACAGACTTATTACTACACGGAGATCAGAAGAGTGAAATCTCATAAAGAATTTTTGAATAAGACAACACACCAGGTACATTATTTTTCCAAAAGAAGGAAATAATAGAAGCGTTCATCACTGATTATTTTAGAGGAGGTTTTTAAATGTCTGTAATACTTTGATGTTTTTAAATAGCTTCTAGGCTTTTAAATCTTTTTAAAGCTTTTAAGAACTAATTTGTCTTTTTACTTTTTCCCCTTAAAGTTCTTACAGATTTTTATAGCTTCCTTAACTCACTTGTTTGTTGGAGTTATTCTTGGTCTTTAATTTTGAATACTTTTATGTCTCCTCTTAATAAATTTATGGTAATTTTTATATCATAAGAGAATATGTGTCATATTTTTTCTATTTTTTTTCAGCTTTTATTTGTTAGACATCAGTTCAAAATAGCTTTCTTCAGTGAATTGAAACAAGATACACAAAATGCCCTGAAGTAAGTTTTTCACGGTTGTCAAACTGAATTTTTCTTATCTTTATGTTAACAGTAGCATAGTAATGGCAGTTTCTGAATCTCAACCAAAGTTTAATTAATTTTAAAATGTTTATGTTGGTTAGATTCATGTATGTAATATTTAATTTGTTTAGAGATGAATGGAATATAATGTTTTGAGATTTTAAAAGAATTTCCATTTTATTATCAGAAGTAAATTTTACAGTCTCATAAAGCTTTTTGGTCTAATTTGACTAAGTTCCATGGTCAAAAGAAACATTAAAATTCTTTTCATCCTGTTGACTACTTATTTGTAAAATCAGTAAAATCTTTGTGTTGTCTGATTTCCACAGTTAAATACACATTAAACATTGCCTTATCTTATACTATGAATTTCTGAATATGTATAGTGCATTTAGTTAATTCATCTATGATTTTATTTATTAAAAAAATTTTTTTTGGTTTATGTATGTATTTTGAGAGAGAGAGAGAGAGAACAAGCAGGGGAAGGGCAGAGAGAGAGGGAAAGAGAGAATCCCAAGCAGGCTCCGCACTGTCAGCACTGAGCCTGACCTGAGGCTCGAACTCACAAACTGAGATCGTGACCTGAACTGAAACCAAGAGTCAGACGCTTAATCAGCTGAGCCACCTAGGTGTCCCTATGATTGTATTTTTAATTACATTATTGTTAAAGTTTATACATCTCCGCATCATTTTTCATTCAAAGGCTCTGCTCAGAGCTTTGAACAGTAGTCGCATATGTATTGGCAGTGGTTATGCATTTTATTCTTTTGCTTTTACTAAGCACAATTTAATAAAACCTTTTTTTCTAACTTTAACTCAGTTTTTAAAGATTGTGTGTGGCAGCGTAACGTAGGAATACAAACTGAAGAGAGGCTAAGTGTGCAGGGCAGAAGAATAAGAGCAACCAAAAAACAAATCTATACAGAGGAATATCGCAGAAACGCCTTTTTTGTTACTATTGACGTGGTGAACCCCAGATTGTGTCCTGTGAACGTCAGCAACTCCGTGGGATTGTAACTGCTTTTAACGCAGTTAACTTTTTACCCATGGTACCACTTCTAGATCTTCTCAAAGGTGATTCTGGAAAGAAATATTTTACCTGGGAAAATTAGGAAGGAGCAAAGAGTTGTCTTTGGGGAAGCCTGGAGATGGTCTCGTTCCTTCCGTCCTGAGGGAGACATGCTTCTAGCAGGTTTTCCCGTCTCGGCCCACCCCTGCTCCTCCAGCCGGTGCCCAAGATCCGCAGTGTCCCCTGAACTTGGGTTTAAAAACTGTTGACTTTGCACCCTGTCTTGTTGGCACCGTCTTTGCTGATATAATTTCTGTTTGTTGGAGAAGCTCATAATTGTGCTTTTAAAAGCTTATTTTTTAAACAGAATGCTGACTTTTTAATGAAATTCTGGGCAGTTTTCAACTTACTTTCTATCTATTTCTACAGAACAATGCACTTGTGATGGGTCTGTGCTTAGTGTAAAGTCATCGATTCCTCCCACATACTATTAATGAATATATCACTTTCAGATCGATATGTGTAAGCTGTTCCTCAGCTGTTCAGTGCTAAGAAATGCTGAGTAAATATTGTCTCCTTTTTCTAATAATTTGTTCTTGGGGATCTTTTCTTAAGATTAGTTTGTATCACAATTAACCACGTTCCCCGTGTGTGTATTAGGAATTACAGGACCGCCTATAATCTCGTGCATGAGCTGAGAGCCCATGAAACTAACATTCTGGAAATTAAGACAATGGCAGGATTTATAAACTACAAGGTAATCGTTCTACTTCCAAATGAGGGAACCTTGTCTTTAAATATGAGATTCCCTTTTTGAAATTTGAAAATCCAAATTAGTTACTTGCTCTGAAAGGGAGGAGTTGATTAATTAGGCTCTGCTCTCTCTGTGTCCCTTATTTCAGGAGCCCCTGGCTCCCAGCAGCCCCGGCTGTGATGCTTGTTTCGAGTTTATGGGGCCCAGAGTTCTCCCTTGGGGCAGTTTTACTTTTGTAAGACTTCTCTAAGAGGGTCTTCTGGTTTTTGTTTTTAAGTTTATTTATTTTGAGAGAAACAGAGAGCGAGCGGGGGAGGGGCAGAGAGGTGGGTGTGGGGAGAGAGAATCCCAAGCAGGTTCCATGCTGTCAGCACGGAGCCGGATTTGGGGCTCAGACTCACAAACCATGAGATCATGACCTGAGCTGAAATGACAGTCAGATGCTTAGCTGACTGAGCCAGCCAGGTGCCCTGAGAGTCTTCTGTTTTTAAGCGGGACCAGGAGAGAGAGAGAGAGAGAGAGAGAAGAAAGCCGTCTGTAGATGCCACACATTCGACTTTGTAAGCCTCCCTTGGTTTAATGGCACAGCCACAGAGAGAGCTTCTCTGCTCACCTCAGAGGAGGCTTTCATACCTGTTACTTGAGCCTTTGCAGATTGCCTGTGTAGAAATAGATGGCTGCAGAAGGCAAGCGAGGGCATTTTGTTTTGCTTTTAATCTTCCCACATTCATTCTTTACAGATGGCTAGCGCTGGGCTGGTGATGTGAGGTCAGATAGACACTGTGATTTGCTCTGTAAATGTAAATTGGTACAACATCTATAGAGAATATTTTTGCAGTAACTATATACATTTAAAGGGGGTGTTTCTTTTATTTAAGAAAAAAATTTTAATAGTTTTTTTATTTTTTATTTTTGAGAGACAGAGAGAGATAGTACAAGCAGGGGAGGGTCAGAGAGAGAGGGAGACACAGAATCAGAAGCAGGCTCCAGGCTCTGAGCCCAACGTGGGGCTTGAACCTATAAACCTGAGCCGAAGCCAGACGCTTCACCGACTGAACCACCCAGGCGCCCCCCCCCAAATTTTTTTAATGTTTATTATTTATTTTTGAAGGGGGAGAGAGAGAGAGAGAGAGAGAGCCAGAGCACAAGCAGGAGAGGGGCAGACAGGAAGGGAGACGCAGAATCCGAAGCAGGCTCCAGGCTCTGAGCTGTCAGCCTAGAGCCTGACGCAGGGCTTGAACCCATGAACTGTGAGATCATAACCTGAGCCGAAGTTGGACACTTAACTGACTGAGCCCCCCAGGTGGTCCCTAAAGGGGGTGTTTCCTTTAACCTAGCAATTCCACATCAGAAAATTTATCTGATGTATGTGCTAGTAAGACTTGCAGGTCACATATGTGAGGATATTTATTGCATCTTGTGATAGGAGAAGATTGGAAACAACATAGCAGTAAGTGACTGGTTAATATAAATTAATATGAATTCCAAACAAGGGAATATTCTACAACTACTAAGAATGAGACAGCTCCACTTATTGATATAGAATATTAAGTGAAAAAAGTAAGGCACAAAGCAGCATATTTATTGTGAAGCTGTTTGTTTAAAAATGATCAGATACATATAAAAGCACACACACTGGTGTGTCAGAGACTACATCATGAAACTTCCTGGGAACGGGCCGTCTCTGAGCCGGAGGTTGGATGACCGGGGGCAGAGACGGATGAGAGACTTAACCTTCCATGGATTCCTCGTACCTGAAGAACAGAACTGATGATAAGCATATGAAACTAAATTTTTGCCGTGTTTCTTCTGTGTTTCTTTTATCTTACGTAGATGTAGATGATTACTTTTTGGGGATAGTATCCCAGATAAAAAGCTTTCGAGAATTTCTGTAATCCTTATTTGATATGGAGGCCACTGTGCTCTTATTGGGGTACAGAAAACCTCTAGTTTTCTGACAGTTCTAGAACTGAAAGGTAGTCTGTCCTAGAGGAGGTGATATTAAATTTTCACCAATTTTTGTGTTCTTCATTGGACATAATTTTTTGTATGCTATTCTATACTTTTTTTGTGTGAGCGAGAGACAGAGAGCACAGCAGGAGAGGGGCAGAGAGAGGGAGAGACACAGAATCCAAAGCAGGCTCCCGGCTCTCAGCTGTCAGCACAGAGACCAACGTGGGGCTCGAACCCACAAGCCATGAGATCATGACCTGAGCTGAAGTCAGATGTTTGACAGATTGAGCTACCAGGCGCCCCATTCTGTGAGACATTTTAAGGTATGCAGTGCAGACATGGAATAGTTTTATTGCGTTTATCAAGGGGCCGTAACCTCTGGTTTTAGCATAACGATTCTACCAGAGAAAATCCATTCTGTTGCCAAGAACTTGAGAGGAAATTTCAGTCTTTTTGAAGTTAGTCTCACATTTTACATGTTTTTAAACGAATACACCTTTTGACTTTATTTTCTTCTTTATTTTGGGGTTGGTTTTACATTTTGCAGATCTGTAGGCTGTGTTTCCAGCACAACACCCCACTGGACGCAATCGCTCAGTTCCGAAAGCACATCGACTTGTGTAAGAAAAAAATCGGAAGCGCAGAGTTGTCTTTTGAACACGCTGCGTGGATGTCTAAACAGTATGTTTTAAATTGTACTTTTGGAATTCTTTTTTCTTTCAATACTCGGGATTTGGAGGAGTGGAATTAAGTCCTAGATTGAGCTAGGCTTTTTGTCGGTAAGTAGGCTTTTAGAGATCTAGTGTAAGTAGGTTTCCAGTAATGGTAGATACTGAGTCATAGAGTTTCTTAATGGTAATCACTTAATTCAGGGTACCACCTCTTTCATGCAGCCCATATTTATGGAGTTTCCACCATGTGTCTAGGGACCGGGACCATAGCAGTGAAGAATACAAAACCCCTGCTGCCCTGAAACTTGCTATTTGAGAATGGTGTTTAAAAATTCTAAGGTGATATTGTTCCCGGGAACATGGATGTTTCTGGCTGATGCGAACTATGCCCTCATAGTTCCCATCAACCAGAAACATCCATGATATATGAGGTGTATATCTAAAGGTTTGCCAGGACAGAAGAGTGACTTAAATGCAGACTTTATCTGGAACCTGTAACCAGAGTGTGTTAGTATTTACAAAGAAACTCCAACAATTCAGTTCTTCAGTAGCATTATTTTAACACAATCTGCTGAGGTTATGTTTCAAGAATGGATAATCATTAGAAGTAAGCTTCTTTTTTCTTTCCTTTTTCTTTTTCACCTTTTTTCCCCTTGATTTTGTTTTCTTTAAGATTCCAGGCCTTTGGAGATTTATTTGATGAGGCTATCAAGTTAGGGCTGACCGCCATCCAGACCCAGAACCCTGGCTTCTATTACCAGCAGGCGGCGTCCTACGCGCAGGAGCGGAAACAGCTGGCGAGAGCGCTCTGCAGCCATGAGGTGAGCCACAGGCCCCGCGTTATGGGCGGTCGGGAAGTGTATCCGTCTACCCTTGACTGACTGAGGTAGAGAATTTTTTTCCAGGCCTCCGAATACAATCAGGTTTTATCTTCTGTGTTTTCAGGAATTATCATTATTTCAGCCTGAAAGTAATTTTCACCTGTGGATTAAGCAGAAGGTTTTCTGTGAAGAACCAGTTTATGATTGGCAATAAGTTAGTGGTTTAGAAAAGGCACACTACTTTCAATAGAAGTCACAGTTTAGTCTGTGCTGTAATGTACCTCTTTGGTTTCGTGTCCGTTGATCACGGCTGTAGGAGTCTGAAGGACTTTGGAGGAATGTGTTTTATTTTGAACACCCCCCCCCCCCCCCCCCCCCCCCCCCCCGAGAGGATACCTTTGGACTTTTTTTCTCTCCCTGGGGTTTTACTTTGGGGAAAACTCTTAGGAATCTGTGGCATAATGTTAATTGAAGTTTCTTAACATCTTATTTTGCCTTTCTCGTGGGTGATTATAGTTAGATACCAGTTTCCCCAGAAACACCTTTAAAATAACAGTGTGGCATGTACATGTACAAATATGTTTACATTTGTATACTTCTATCAGCTTATTGTCCTTTAAAATCTGCAGTTTTCTTCTCTGAAGATAGGTGAATATTATCAAGAGTACTACTTAAAAAACTGATCCAAAAACTGAGTTTGCATATTAGCACTTAAAATGTTGGCTTTTTCCCTTTAAGTAACCAGACTATTTTCTGCCATGTTATTTGCATATGAGTTCCATTTTCAGGAAGTCTAAGGCAGATAAAGGATCCTAAGAGATAAGTAATAAGATTTAGTTATGAAGTTCTTCAGACAGACTTATAAATTGTAATGTAAAATATAAAAAAATGAACAGTGGGGAATTTGTGAAAACGTAACAGCAGGTATCCATGAAAAATAATGTGATGTGAAATTTGCAGAATGTATTTAAATGAAAAAAACAGGTTGAAAAATTATGCCAGGTAGTAACAAATAGGTGTGTACAAAGTCTGGAAGACTAATGTATACATTGTTAATAGTGGTAATAGGTTTATAAGTAATTTAAATTTTTATTCATTTCCTTTTGAATGTTTTCTGTATTTTTCAACAGTGTACTTGCATTATATATCGGTGTCAGAGGGAAAAAGTTATAAAAAAGAAAAAGTGTACATTTGTAAATTCTGGTGCCAAAAATATCCCTCCGCAGACAATACCAGGACACAGTGATAAAGAAGGAAAATAGCATCTTCTTTTGAAAACTCTTTGTCACATTACTGTATCTTCCTTTGCACAAAAAGCACTTTAAACGTATGGAATAAACATCAAGCATGCCGTGTAATACATTTTTATTGGCTTATTATAGCGAAGATGAAAAAAAAAAGGCAGAAGAGTTAGCCACTGTGAAATTTGTCACAATCAGGTTGATTTATTCAATTTAATTTTATGACACTGCCTAAATACTAAGTGAAACATTTACTTTCATTTCTGTGAGACTTTAGTGTATGTTGAAATATTCATGGCTATGATATCTGAACATGGATTTGGTATTTGTATTTATGGAAATGTTTTTATTCTGTCAAAGACTGAAGAGCATTGGTTTGTGATGAGTTACATAACTTTTACTTAGGGTTGTGTTTCCCTTTGCAGGCTTCTGTGATGTATCCCAATCCTGACCCGTTAGAAACTCAAACAGGTGTTCTTGACTTTTATGGACAAAGATCATGGCGACAAGGAATCCTAAGTAAATAAGTTTTCCCTGCTTTCTTTTTTCTCAGCCTCCAAAGGCACCGATTGCTCTTATAATTTTCCCATTGGCTCTATAGGCCATAACACATTATCTTGAGGTAAAAATGTATTTTTTAAACATCTTTTTGAGGATTTTCACTTCTTTAGTTTTTAGAATGTTTTATTTGTATCACTACATCTTAGAATAACTTCTAGTTAAAGATGTGGGTATGATCAAAACATTTGGACATCTCTTAAAGTCACAATTAATAAGCTACATTAGGCTAGTCAAATATTTTAATTCCAGTTAACTTGAACGATTTTTTATATTTGATACTTTAAAACCATACTAACTTGTATCACCTTAAAAATTTCTCTATCTTTTTTGTGTGTGATATGTACTTAATATAGCAATTTCTGTGGCAGTCATACTTTAACTGTTAAGAAATTATTTCTCGAAAGTGTATTCTGTATTGAGAATGATAATTGGTATTATTCTTCAGACGGTTGATACCGTTGGGTGAGAGAATGCTGCATTCAGTAATGTTCTCTTCAGAACAGAGGTCACAGAGAAGTTGCCATGCTAATGAAGCTGTCTCTTAGGAGAGCTTTAAAATTCTAGAATGTTTAAGAATCTCAAACACATTATATTTAAGGATTCAAGGAGTGTACACATCCAGTGTTCATGTGGAGGATTCATGTTAAGTGAGCGATCTAAAATGGGCTGTGTCTTGTCTTACGCAGGTTTTGATCTTTCTGATCCTGAGAAAGAGAAGGTGGGAATTCTCGCCATTCAGCTGAAGGAGAGGAGCGTTGTTCACTCTGTAAGGTTTTGTTTCCCAGTGTACACCGCGTTCTGGAGTATTCAAGGGAAACGGGAGGTTCTTTTTATGGCAATGTTTCCCACTTTTTCTTCTAACAGGAAATAATAATAACTCTTCTGAGCAATGCTGTTGCGCAATTTAAGAAGTATAAATGTCCAAGGATGAAAAGCCATCTCAGTATGTATCCATAAGATGCCACAGTTTCGTGCAACTTTGAATAATTTAAAATTATGCCCATAAAAATCTTGTTTCCTTTACAGTGGTTCAAATGGGAGAGGAATATTATTATGCGAAGGATTATACCAAAGCTTTGAAGTGAGTTCTGTTCCGTATTTATTTTTACAAGTGATCCAATTACCTTACAGCAAAATGAGAATGGAAATATGTTTTGAAGGATTTATTATTTCCATATTTATTTCTGTTTCTGTGAAACTCCATTTCTGTGGTATCTTTTCAAATACTATCTCTTGGTACAATGATTCTTAAAGCCTTTGGAAACCTCATGGTCAGCTAAATGTGAGCATACCTGTTAAACGCTTTCAGTAAATTTTCTGAAGTGTATAAGTGTATATAACATGAGCAAGGCACGTTATTTTTCTCCACAAAATCTTGAGGCCCTTTCTTGTGAATCCGTTTCAGCGAGTCTGACGTTTTGCTTCTGTCAGGTTGCTGGATTACGTGATGTGTGATTATCGGAGCGAAGGCTGGTGGACCTTGCTCACGTCCATACTGACTACAGCTCTGAAGTGCTCCTACCTCATGGCCCAGCTGAAAGATTACATTACTTATTCCCTAGAACTTCTTGGAAGAGGTAACTCGGTGCTCTCTCAGTAAAATGCTGACTCTTTAAAAGTTTGCAGCCTCTTTGAGCTGCTTCAGACTGAAAGAAAAATTCTCCAACCTTTCATGGTTCTTACGTGTGCAGGTCAGTTCACCAAGTGAGGGGACTCCCGCTTTCATGGAATTCACTATAGTCAGGGTGTCAGGGGCTCATGAAGCTGAGAAGAACAAAATTCTTCCTTTTCTTTTTTTAAAAAAAATAGGGCATGAAACGATTCTCACATGGAGTTCAACTGCAAGTACACAGAGCCTGGGGCTAACGCAGAAAGCTGTGCTGTCGTACATTGTCTGGAATGGTGCTTAGCCTTCTTAGAAGACATACTTATTCCACGGTGTTCTAATCCCTTCAGTGGGGCCAGTACAGTTACTTGCTCATCTTACAGTTGTGGTCTTTTCCCTTCCTCTTCCATGGTAGCGTCCACTCTCAAAGATGACCAGAAATCTCGGATAGAAAAGAACCTCATCAACGTTTTGATGGTAGGTTGGAGTCCTTTATGTGAAGCGTGTCCCGGGGATGTGTTCATCTGGGCATCTTGGATAAACCGGTGAACGCTTCGTGCTCTGTGTTGGTGCAGAATGAGAGCCCGGACCCGGAACCCGACTGCGACATCTTAGCGGTGAGGACGGCTCAGAAGCTGTGGGCGGACCGAGTCTCTCTGGCCGGCAGCAACGTCTTCACCATCGGAGCGCAGGACTGCGTGCCCTTTGGTGGGTAGCCGGCCCCCGCGGCGCTCTCCCGGGGTGGTTGTCCTTGCTACCAAATGAATCGATGCAGAATAATACAGTCACAGAAGGAATGCTCCAGATACATTGTTCTGCACATAAAAATTGTGGTTTTTCCCCCTCATCATTGACTTAAAAAGCTGTTCAGAATTTTAACTACTTGGTGTATTAAAATTTACCTTGTTCATTTGTAGTTTAGTTGTGATTTGAAGTGCATTTGAAAAGGCAGTTACGTCAAGAGTTTATTCTTTAATGCCTTAGGTATTTTGAAATAAGTTCAAAAGAACAAAGTAGTTGTTTCCCTTTAAAATTGTATGTTAGTTACATTTCAGGAGCAACTATGTTTTTAGAATTAAAGGTGGTTTTGGATTTAAATTTTATCTAAATTTGTTTTGTTTTTTAAAAATGAACTACATTTACACGTTGAGATGCTTCAAGTGCAGAATTCAGTACGAATGTCCTGTGTGGGAGCGCCCGGGAGGCTCAGTTACTTGAATGTCTGACCTTTGATCTCAGCTCGAGTCAGGATCCCGGGGTCATGGGATCCAGCCCCGCATCAGGCTCTGCTCTGAGCATGGAGCCTGCTTGGGATTCTCTCTCTTCCTCTCCCCTTCTCCCCCACTGTTCTCTTCCTCTCTCTCAAATAAATAAAAAGAGAGAAAAAAATTAAAGAATTAAAAAGGCACCTGGGTGGCTCAGTCGGTTAAGCGTCCGACTTTGGCTCAGGTTTTGATCTCATGGTTCATGAGTTTGAGCCCCGCGTCTGCACTGTCAGTACAGAACCCACTTGTGATTCTATGCCCCTGCACCTCTGTCCCTCTCTCCCTCTCTCCCCCCTCGCTCTCCCTCCCTGTCTCTCCCTCTTTCTCGCTCTCCCTCTCTCCTCCTCCCTTCCTCTCTCTCTCCCATCTTTCTCTCGCTTGTGCGCTCTCTCTCTCTCTCTCTCTCTCAGAAAAAATAAGCTTAAAAAAAAAGAAGGCTATCCACTGTAGGTGTTACCTTTCTGAAGAGCAAGTGTGGATCAGAGAATAGTTTGTGTGTCTAGACGGTGGTGTAGAGTGTGACTCTGCCCTCTCTTTTGTTTCTAGTGCAATGCAAAGCCAAGTTTCACGCCCCAAGTTTTCACGTTGATGTTCCTGTGCGGTTTGACATCTATCTGAAGGCTGATTGTCCACATCCCATCAGGTTTTCCAAGCTCTGTGTCAGCTTTAATAATCAGGTAATGGCCCTTTTTAATGTGTTTTTACCCTGTGTGTATCTTTTAAAAATATTTTTTAATGTTTATTTTTGAGAGAGAGAGACAGAGCACGAGAAGAGGAAGAACAGAGAGAGGGGGAGACACAGAATGCGAAGCAGGCTCCAGGCTCTGAGCTGTCAGCACAGAGCCCGAGGCAGGGCTCGAACTCGTGAACCAGGAGATCACGACCTGAGTCCAAGTCGGATGGTTAACCGACTGAGCCACCAGGCGCCCCTAGCATGTGTGTATCTTAACATAGCTTACTTTAAATTAGATGAATGAACTTCGTGAATTTTAAGTCGTGATGGTTTCACAGTAACAAATGGGCTTTGGTAAACTCTATCTGAAAATAAATATAGTTATAGTTCTCAACTTCCGTCTCAGCCATGCAAATTTTACAGTTTTCTTACTCTGAGTATTGTTTTCATTCCATCCTTGTAAACCATTGGAACTTTATCTTTTGTGATACATAACTTGAATTTCAAATGAGATCCACTCAGGATAAATGTAATTGAATTTTTAAAATCATTTGTTTTGTATTCTAACAATGGTATTCGTTTTTTTATTGGAAAACTACTAAATGTTTGCTGTTAAAGAGAGTGGACGGTGTGGATGTGAAGTGAAAAGCGCATGTGTGCCGTCCAGCTCCATTGCCCCGAGGTCATCGCTAGGAATGCCCTGAACAGTCTAGAAGTTTTCTGCGTGTGCACATTTAAGCAGCTTTTTCTTTCTGCAGGGCCAGGGTTATATGCACTTGCACGTTTCTGCAGTGTGTTACAGTGTTGTCAACTACTTGATTAACTTTCCAAATATTGCAGTTATAAGCTCACGTAGTAGATAAAAATCTCCCAGTCACCCAGAAAGTATATGGAACCTTTAACCAGCAAGCATTTAATGAGAGTTACCGTGTTCTCAGCATCGCGGTGAGCCTGCAAACGGTTAGCATATGTCAGCTCTGTTAAGACGGGAGCATTTTGGGGGCAGCGGCCAGGACTGACTCACAGATCGCCCTAGTAGGTAATGAGGCCTAAGTTACGTGGTGTGGGCTAAAAATACAGCTAGAGGAGGCGTGCCAGAGAAGGAGGAGGAAGTTTCAAGAATGAAGGTGAAATGAAGGGAGCTATAACCAGATGAGAGTGGGAGCAGGCTTGGCAACAGCAAACGCTGGAGGGAAGCAGGTGCTCATGGTTCGTGGGCAGCGAGGGGGCCCGTGGGAGGCAAGGCTCATGGCTTACAGGAACTCGGGCTCAGCACGGATAGGCTAAGAAGACAAGAATTTAAAGATTTATTTATTCATTCACTTATTGATGTTCTATTTATTGGCTGGTGGTAAAGAAAGCTTTACCTGCTTTACTGGATTTTTCTGTCTTCACAGCGGAGCAGTAGCCCTGTAAGAGAATCTGGTTGACCAAACCCGGGTCACCTGCAGACTAATGTGTTTTATTCAGCCCGGAACCATTACCCGAGGATTCCTTCTGATTAGTTGGAGAACTTTATTTATTTATATATTAAAAAAAATTTTTTTTACTGTCTATTTTTGTGAGAGGGAGAGAGAGCGTGAGCTGGGGAGGGTCAGAGAGAGAGAGAGAGGGAAGCACAGGATCTGAAGCAGGCTCCAGACACTGAGCTGTCAGCACAGAGCCCGACATGGGGCTTGAACTCACAAACCGTGAGATATTTAACTGACTGAGCCACTCAGGTGCCCCTGTTTTGAGAATTTTAAAGCAAAAGCATAAAATTTAGAATTTAAGATACTTTATTTCAGTGACAAAGTAGAAAGAAAGGATCTTCTGGAAACAGCCAGAGCCTCTTTTGTGTGCATCCCAGTACTAAAACGTGAGGGCTTGGATCAGGACGCCGTCGATGGGGATGCGAAGAAAGGGCTACAGGAGGCGTTTAGGAACTGTGAATCCGGGATTGCTGGGCATATGTACAGGGTAAAGAGTAAAGGACAGCTGGGGTGGCTCAGTCGGCTAAGCCTCCGGCTTCGGCTCAGGTCAGATCTCATGTTCGTGGGTTCGAGCCCCACGTCAGGCTCTGTGCTGACAGCTAGCTCAGAGCCTGGAGCCTGCTTCCAGTTCTGGGTCTCCTTCTCTCTCTGCCCCCTCCCCCCTCATGCTCTGTCTCTCTCTGTATCAAAAATAAATAAAACATTAAAAAAAAAAAAAGAATAAAGGACAGCCCCCTGCCCCCACCCTTGTCAAAACAATTTGTCTGTTTTATAGTTAAAGTGTACCTGCAACATGATGATTTGAAATGCATATATTGCAAAACAATGGCCACAGTAAGGGTACTTAACATCCATCACCTTACAGAATTACCTCTTTTTTTTTTTTTAATAGTTTATTGTCAAATTTTTTTCTATACAACACCCAGTGCTCTTCCCCATAAGTGCCCTCCTCCATGCCCATCACCTCTTTTCCCCCTCCCCCTCCCCCTTCAGTCCTCAGTTCATTTTCAGCATTCAGTAGTCTCTCAAGTTTTGCATCCCTCTCTCCCCCCAACTCTCTTTCTCTCTTCCACTCCCCCTGGTCCTCCATGAGGTTTCTCCTGTTTTCCTGTTAGACCTATGAGTGCAAACATATGGTTTCTGTCCTTCTCTGCCTGACTTATTTCGCTTA
>NC_043700.1:13558601-13576027 GCF_006229205.1 Suricata suricatta
ATATATATATATATATATATGAAAAACATAAATAACCACTCACTCAAAATGAGTGAGTAAACAGAAATCACAATCACATGCAAGACCCTAATAAACTCAATTTTATTAAATATAAGGAATAAAACAATAGATTATATTGGTTGCAAGCTTAAAGAGGTAAATACAGCCATGTCAATTGAAAAAGAAAAAGGAATTGAAGATCAGAAGTTAGAAATGAAACCAGAATAGGTAGTAATGAAAAATAAAAATATTGATAATAAAGCGTACAATCATCAAAGCAAAACAAATCAAATTAGTTTTAGATTAGTTGTGTGGACTGGATACAGTGACTTGGAAGAGAACACTGAGGTATTACCTCATAATGCAAGAGAAAAAAACATAAGAAATATAGTTAAAGACATGCAGTTGAATGAGAGATTTCAAAATATGTGTAAGAAGTTCAGAAAAAATAAAGTGGAAAGTAGTATTTGAAAACAGAACAGTAAAAATTTCCCCAGAATTGAAGATATGAATTCTCAATGGTGTCCTTCAAGTATTAAGCATGATAAATAAAGATGAAGTACCTAGAAGTATTGCTTTAAAACTGAAGACCATCAAGCGAAGTTGTAAAAGCTAATGGGAGGAAAATATTGATTACTTACAAAGACTGTAATTACTTACTAAAGATGGACTATAGACCTGTCATCACAGCAACACATGGCTGAGAGAGAGCAAAAATAACTTTCAGTGAAGAATTCCATACTCAGCCAAACTAATCTGCAAAAGCATGCAGGCAAAATAAAGATATTTTCAGACATTCAACTCTATAGCTCTTAAAATGACAACTGAAACAAAACCACTCATAAAAAGTGAATATTAATTCATAGATGAAAAGTATAGCTATGGAATATTAACTAAAATAAAGCTTATGAAGCAGTATGCTCATCCATAAATGTAGAATGCAAGGAAATAAGCATTAATAGAAGAGATGCTATTTATATTAAAAGGAACAATCAATCTTGTATATCTTTATGACCTTAGATCTTAGATTTAGCAATAGATTTTAGATACAGAACCAAAAACACAAGCAACAAAAGTTAAAAACAAAAAAAGAAAGAGTGATAAACTTCATCAAAATGTAGAACATCTGTTTATCAAAAGCCATTATAAAGCAGGTGAAAAGACAACATATAACTGGAGAAAGTATTTTCAAATCATATATCAGATAAGAATTTAGTATCCAGAATATAGAAGGAATTCTTGTAGTTCAACAACAAAAAGTAAAACAACTCCCATTTTCAAAATGGCCAAAGGACTTGAATAGACATTTTTCTAAAGAAGATATACAAATGCCCAACAGGCCCATGAAAAGATGCCTAACATCATTAGACATTAGAAAAATGCAAATAAAAACTAAAATGAAAACAAAAAATATTAAAATGAGATTCTATTTCACACACTCTTAGAATGGCCACAACTAATTGGAAAGTAACAAGTGTTGGTGAAGATGTGAAGAAATTGGAGCCTTCATACCTTGTTGGTGGGGGTGTGAAATGGTTCTTAGCCACTGTGGAAATCAGTTTGACAGGTCCTGTAGCAGTTAAACATAGAGCAATGATCTGACCCAGGAATTCCATTCCCAGATGTGTACACAAAGGACCTAAAGACTGGTATTCAAACAAAAACTTATACATGAATGTACATAGCACCATTATTCACAATATTCAAAATGTGGAAATAATCCAAATGTTCATTAGTCAATGAATGGGTAAACTAAATGGGGTTTATGCATGCAAAGGACAGTTATTCAGTCATAAAGATTATATAAAGATGTGGTATGTATATACAATGGCATACTACTCAGCCATAAAAAAAAGAATGAAATCTTGCCAATTGTAATGACATAGATGGAGCTAGAGAGTATAATGCAAAGTTAATTAAGACAGATAAAGCCAAATACCATATGATTTCACTCATATGTGAAATTTAAGAAACAAAACCAATGAGCAAAGGGACAGAAAAAGGGGGGGGTAACCCAAGAAACAGACTCGTTAACTATGGAAAATAAACTGATGGCTACCAGAAGGGAGGTGGGTGGGGAGATGCAGAAAATAGGTGATGGCGATTAAGGATGGAACTTGCTGTGATGAGCACTGAATGTTGTATGTTAAGTGTTGAATCACTGAATTGTACATCTGAAACTAATATTATACGGCATGTTAACTAACTTGAATTTAAGTAAAAACTTAAAAAAAGGGAAGAAATAAAATGTACTTAGAGCCCCCTCCTCCCAAAAGAAAGTACACTGTGTATTAATGTGTCCTTCCAATAACATATTTCATTAAGATACAAGTGTTTGTTTGTAAAAGTTATCTGTAGGAGGTTATGTGAACAGCTGTATGCTTAAATCATTGGGACTAAACTGGGTTTAATACTCCTTCCACTAACAATCTCTCCATCTCTCATTAAAACAAAAGTGTAGAGGCAAAGAACAAAACAAAACAAATAGGACTGAAGTACTGATACATGTTACAATGTGGATGAACCTCTAAAACTTTATATTAAGTGAAAGACCAGAAACAAAAGACCACATATTATATAATTCCATCTATCTGAAACATCTAAAATATGTAAATCCATAAACTCAGAAGGCAGACTAGTGTTTGCTAGTGGCTTGGGAGAGGAAAGCGATTGCTTAACAGGTTTCCTATTGGTGATGAAAATGTTTTGGAACTAAATTGATAGGTGTATAACATTGAAATGTACTGAATACTACTGAATTGTATACTTTAAAATGATTAATTTTATGTTATGGAATTTTACCTCATTATCAAAAAAAAAAAGCAGAACTTCCAGGAGAAATTGACAAACCCACCATCAGAGTAGGATACTTTAATATCTTTTTACCTTAAAACTGATAGATCAAGGAACCAAAATATTAATAAGGATATGTAATATTTGAACAATAAAATTAGACTTGAATTAATGGATATTTGTACAATTATTCACCTAACAAAGGCAGGATATGCATGCTTATTGAGTACCAAGTGAATATTATAAAGATCAATGACTTATCAGGTTACAAAGGAATTCCAAATTAATTTCCAAAATCAATATGGAGGCCACTTGCCCTAAAAAAATACAATGGCAGTAGTTACTATCTATAAAAAGATAGTTAAAAACCCCATATGTTTGGAAACTCAAAATTGTACTCCTATATAGCCCAAGTGTTAGAAGAAAACACTTGGAAAGGACATAATACTGAGAATCAAATAACATTAAAGGAATACCTACTAACATTTGTGAGTTTCAGAAAAAGGCACTTAGAGGTATATTTACAAACTTTGAGGTATTTAAAAAAATTAAGGATGAAAATTAACAAGTTTCTAATTAAAAGATATCATTCCTTCATTTACTTCTTTGAACATTCTTAGTATATTTATTTTGAAAGATTCTTTCAGATTTTTCTATTAGTTTTATTCATACTGTAGTGAATTGATATGTGTGTGTGTCTGTGTGTGTGTGTGTGTGTGTGTGTATGTGGAGAGGTCTCACTTGATCATCTTCATGAACTTAAAAATTTTGGATTAGTGTCTCTCTTCATTGGTTCATTCTCTTTCTCTCTCATGCACACATAAACACACATGCAAGCGTGTGTGCATCTCACACCCCTATCTCCTCTGTCCTCACCTCTTTTTATTAACAGATTTTTCAATTGCTATAATTGGCTTTTATGGACTCCAATCTAGAGTCAGATCATATATTTGTAGTACAGGGTTCCTGCCCTATAATGATATTGGGCAGATCACAGAGGGGAGTCATAAAGTTATATGTGTGTCTTTTTCATACCTAAATACTCAACATTTAATAAATTATAGTCCAAAGTATCAATTCGCAGGACTATTTTTCAACTTGTATTAACAAGCAGGAAAGCCCCAACAGGCCCCCAGTTTCAAGCAAGGAGCTTATTTCCATCCTAATTTATGCAAAGACACTTGCTCTACAGTATTCACAGGAGCCAAAGAACTGTCTCTGCTTTTGAACCCAAAGCCCAGAAGACCTGTAGCTTTAGTCTGACACCAATTTGAATTTCTATTTCATTTATGGCTCACAGAAAGATTTATCTTAATTTTGAGATCAACTATGTAGTCAAATTTTTCTCTTTTTGTATTCTCTCATTGCTCTGGATTCAACCAGAGAGGGAGTGTTCAAAGCGTGGAATATCTAGGGCTATTTTGATTGTAATTCAGTCCATTTTTATATATATCAAATACGCAATAAGTGAGCAATGACACAGAATTTAATTTGTTTCTTTACAAGTGGGGAGACAATTACAAAAGCTCCACTACTGTATCTCCATTCATATGTGTGAGATATATTTACTGAAACCTTACTATGCATCGAATGCATTAGATGTTATAGGAAGCAGAGAAATATAACTGACATGACTCTGCCCTGAAAGAATTTAAAGTTGAACAAAGGCTGTGACAGAAATAAATCTGTCACAATTTCTACCCTCTTGGTTACAAAGTTTATGGTTATTGTCCTAAGGTGGCCCAAGTGAGAAGGAATCTAATACATCTCCATCATATCATTCAGCTGTAGGGGGGAAAAAGCCCTCTTAACAATTGCTTCTCTGAAGATTTGATCAGAAGAAAAGAATTTCAATTATTAAATTATCATTTAGTTGTCAGAAATATGATGATCATAGCTCAACACATATTTTAGTCATGTGAAGGCAGAGAGGACGGTTTCCAAATTCATTAAGTGTAAACATTTAGGACACATGTTGGGCACCTGTCTAAAGCCATCAGCCAGTCTTTTTTAAAAAAAATTTTTTAATGTTTTATTTATTTTTGAGAGAGAGAGAGGGAGAGACAGCATAAGCAGGGGAGGGTCAGAGAGAGAGGGAGACACAGAATTGGAAGCAGGCTCCAGGCTCTGAGCCAGCTGCCAGCACAGAGCCCGACGCAGAGCTCGAACCCACGAACCGTGAGATCATGACCTGAGCCGAAGCCGGACGCTCAACCAGGCACCCCAGCCAATCTTTTGTTAGTTTTAATCAGTGATTGAAACTTTTAAGTTTGAGAGATAATAATAGTATGATTGTGACAGACCAAACTAAGTAGAATCTGGGACTGCGACTAAAGTTGTGAAGTTCCTTATTTTTTTTTCATGATATTTTATTGTCAAATTGTTTTCCATACAACACCCAGTGCTCTTCCCCTCAAGTGCCCTCCATCATCACCACCACCTTATTTTTAAAAACATTTTTGAGGGGCACCTGGGTGGGTGGCTCAGTCTGTTGAGCATCCAACTTTGGCTCAGGTCATGATCTCACAGTTGGTGGGTTCGAGCCCCACATTGGGCTCTGTGCTGACAGCCCAGAGCCTGGAGCCTCCTTCAGATTCTGTCTCTCTCTCTTTCTGCCCCTTCCCTGCTCATGCTGTCTCTATCTCTCAAAAATAAAAAAAATTTTTTTAATTAAAAAATAAACATTTTGAGTTAGAAATGGCTTTACCATCTCATGGTTAAAAAACATAAATACCAATTACTGTACAACCTTTCAGGCAAAATCTAAGGATGTCACTTTCTTGTTTCCAACAGATCATAGACCAGTAATGTAATACCAATATTCTATGTTAAACAGAAGTTTCCTTGGATCCCCCAAACACATGCCTTGATTCTCTTTTCCAGAATCAGACTACAGAGGTTCAATACCTTATTGGCTATGTGCCCTGGGAAAGTTGCTTAATCCATTTAGGTTTACTTTTCCTCATCCATAAAAGAGGAGTAATAGAAGTACCTTTCCTGTATGGTTGTTGTAAGATGGTATGTTAATTATTTAGTACAGTGTCTGGGACATGCTGAGAACTCAATATACTATCAGTAATTATTATCATTATTAACTTATGTGTATAAATCTATTATTTTCAAAAATTTAAGCTCTTTCAGGGAAATAATATTGTCTTCTATTCTGTTTGTTCCTCCCTCAGTACCAAATAACAGTATTATAATAACAGTCTTAAACAAGATTCAATGCTGTGAAACATATTATCCCATTTGAAAACTACAGCAATTCTATGAAGGCAGGTTTTAATATTCCTGTAATAAAGAGTAAAAGCAGTGTGATGCTTTCTAAGAATTTGGAAATGAGTTTGCCCTCTGAGAGATCTGCTAAGAAAATAAAACAACACATAATGGACCAGAGAATAAAGACAAAAAGTCACCTTAGAGAAACTTTGCCTCCTAGGACAGGGCAAGACTTAATGGAAGGTAATAGCAGGAAACATTTGCCTTTTGGAGAGCACATTAGGCCATCTTACTTCAAAGCCACCCAATATTCAAATCATCCAAATATATAACATATTCTCAAACAGGCTTCTGATTAGATTATCACTCCCTTAGTAGTGTGTCTCTAGAAAGATTGTTCCCTGCTTATGTTCAGGCTCATATAAGCAACTGGTTCTATTAACAGTTTTAGGTATAAAATAATGATGCCAATTTGTTAAGTTGCCATCAGGCTCTTCAGAACTTCATTGAAACAGTATGTCAAAGTCTTGGGCAATGAGCGAACTGAGTTTGTCACTCGTCTTCTGAGGTTTCCTCTTGGTGATTCTTTTGACCTGAATATGCTTTTTCCTTCCAATTCCTGTAATACTTATGTGACAAAATTGTGACCAAAAGAGTTCTCAATTTTTAAAAACCCACAGATAATTAGTAGTAGAGCTCAAATTAGAACCCCTTTGGCTTTCAATTCTGGGTTATTTTGAGGATGAATCAAAGAACAGTAAAGTATATCTTACTTGCTTTTCCATGTCTAGCTTGTATATAAAGTGTAGGATTTGTGTTTTAGGTACTATTCCCTATTCTTTGGTATAAGAATAGTATATTTTTGTATCTAAATATCTATATATTATATAGATATATATTACATATAAAGAATATATATTATATATATTAGTATATTTTACTATAACTTTTAGATACTAGTCTAATGATTCTGAAATTCCTCCAACCTGTCAAATACATATTGCTGTTGATGAAACCAACTGGAACTGATAAAGTGACTTGCCCAAGTACACATAGCATTAATAGCAGATTGGGAATTATAATCCAAGTTACCAGTCTCTCACCTTGAACCCTTTCCTTTGTACCATGATGCACCATTTCAGGGTTTTACGATGCCACTCTCAGTAAACAAAATAACTACACTTTGAAATAATCTGGCTTATTTTGGGGGGTCATTTAGATGCACAGTAGTCTAACGCAGGATATCTTCCGACCATGAATACAATCAAGGACAATGAAAGCACAGCTTGTAGAAGTCTACTAGAAGGTCTACAAGCAGAGAAAGTAAAGGATTAAAGGGGAATAATAAAAAGAAGGAGCACAGGAAAGAAAGGTAAATAATAGTCAAGAGAGCAAAAGTTTGTAATAAAAATTATAATGAAGAATGGCCTACATTTATTAAGTACAACATTCTATCCATGCATTGTCTCATATGTGTATAAATAAGTAAGGAGTGCTTATTTGTTTGGATAATTAGAATAGTCCTGGGGCATCTGGGTGGCTCAGTTGGTTAAGCATCTGACTCTTGATTTTGGCTCATGTCATAATCTCACAGTTTTGTGAGTTCAAGCCCTCCATTGGGCTCTATGCTGCAACACAGAGCCTGATTGGGATTCTGCATCTCCCTCTCTCTCTCTGCCCACCCCTCCCCACTTGTGCTGTCTCCATCTCTTTCAAAATAAATAAAGAAACCTAAAAAAATAAAAGATTCATATTATTACGCAAACCATTCATAAAAAGAATTGCAGGAATTGTATGCAGGAAAGACATATGATGAGACTTCTTCAGTTTGAAAAGGTTGAGTGAGACTCAAATGCCTGATTAAAAGGTGATGAACTGAGACAAAAAGTGATAGAACTGGAGGGCACTTTTGACTAGGCAAAGATACATTTAGGACAAAACAGGAAATCTTACTTTACAAAAGATGCACATTTAGGGGAGCTACTATTTCAAAGTGATTAAAATTGATTTTTTTTTACTTTTCATGCTTTTATTTATTTATTTATTTATTTATTTATTTATTTCCATAATATTTTATTGTCAAATTGTTTTCCATACAACGCCCAGTGCTCTTTCCCTAAAATTGAGCTAATGTCTGAACTATGCACCTCATAGGTTATTACAGGTGATTATGTGCTTTAAGTACTTTGCAAGTCCTAACCTACCACATGTGCAAAAGGGATGGCATTCTCCCTTCCTTCCAACACACATTCCTTCCTATCAAGCTGAGGCCAAGCTTCACAGTTCTTCTTATCCTGGCATTTCGTGTAGCCACTATCATGTGAGGGAACATGTTCTATAATTTACACAGTGAATGCCTCTAAGGCAAGGACTATGTTTTAGTTTTGTATCTTAGCACAATGCCTGAAACACATTAAATCATTTTCTCAATGAAAACATTTAGAATAAATATCAGAAAGATTATGTGAATCAAAATAAATCTCTTCAGGCTCTTTATCTTCTTGTCCACCATTCTGTAGATGATATTTTATTTCTTCACAAAAAAATTGATTTGAATGGCAACGAAGTCACACAATTCCCTACTTCTGTATCTATAAATTTATTTATTCTGGCACCTGCCATTAAAGCATTCCCTCCCAGTCTCAGAAGAAGACGTGATCTTTCTATTTATTGCCTTTGCTTTTGCCTTACTTTTATCCCTTCCTGTCACCTCCATAATCCAGTAGTACCCCTGATCCTCAGGGAATATGTTCCAAGACCCTCCAATGGCTTCCTGAAACTGCAGATAGTACTGAACCTTATTTATACTACTTTATTTTTCCCCATACATATATGCTTAAGATAAAGTTTAACATAAATTAGGCACAGTCAGAGATGAACAACAATAACTAAAAATAAAATAGAGCAACTATAACACCATACTGTAATAAAAGAGGTATGAATGTGGTCTCTCTCTCTCTCAAAATGTCTTCTTGTATGGTACTCACCCTTCTTCTTGTGATGGTGTGAGATGATAAAATGCCTACCTGATGAGATGAAGTGAGGTGAATGACAGGCTTGTGATGTAACATTAGGCTACCACTGACACACTGATAATATGTCAGGAGAAAGATCATCTGCTTTCAGACTGTAGGTAACCTCAGGTACCTGAAATGAGCAAAAGTGAAACCATCGATAAGGAAGCAATGTGGTAGTAACCTTGATCCTTCTGTTATTTCCTCTGTCTCGTATATTTATACATGTGTTATGACCTCAACCTTCTCTATTTCTGCACTTTCCAAAGTTTCTGATGATGTCTAAATTCTCCCATTAAAAATAAAACACACTCAAATCACAAACCTTTCCCAAGACTTTGCCTGCTGTAGGTACTACAGGCTCACCTCCTCTTTGTGACCAAGACCCTCATAAGAATATCCTGGACTAAGTCTACTTAAATTGGATTTGATAAATGGGCTTCAGGAGGTACATGAGCCCCTTGAAATGGAGGACATTATTTCGTGTATGCATGCATATTCATTTTTCTGGCAAGAAGGTCTATAGCCTTCACACATCTCCCAGATGTTCTAATTTGTTTATTCTTCATCCTACTCCTATTTAGGAGTATAATGACAGGGCTATAGGATAAATATATGTTCCCTTTTTGCAGATGTTGCTGAAGAGTTTTCCAAAGGATATGTATCAGTTTGAATTCCCATCAGCAACAGAGGAGAGTTTTGGTCACTCCACACCATGGCTAACAGTTTATGTTGTCAGATGTTTTCATTTTAGCCATTCCTCTGTAAACAATAATATATCATTCTGGTTTTAATTTTTTTATTACAAAATAAAGTAAGCTAGTTTTGATATGTTTATCATATTTTGCACAAGTCATTTTGCTTATTCTTCTATGACTTGTTTATGATTTTCACGACTTGTAGGATTTCTTTCAATGTTATGGATATAAGTTCATTATGGTTTTTTAAGTTTGTTTGTTTGTTTAAGTGATCTATACACCCATCATGGGGCTTGAACTCATGACCCTGAGGTCAAGAGTCACATGCTCTTCCAGCTGAGCCAGCCAGGGACCCCACATTTTTAATTATATGTATTACAACTATCTTGTCCCGTTGTGTGGTTTTACTTTTCCCTTTATATTATGGTGCATTAATTAATCAAGTTTTCACTTATTTTAGACATATCTGTGTCCTCTTTATGGGGCCTCTTCTTATCTAAAACTCATGGAAATATTCTCCTATGAAAACTTCTAAGTATTCAATTACTTTAAAATTTAAATCTTGGCAGACACATGGAAAGATGGCCCATATCACTAATTATCAGGGAAATGGAAGTAAAAACCACAATGAAATATCACTTTAGACTTGTCAGAATGGCTAACTTCAAAAATACAAGAAATAACAAGTGTTGTCAAGAATGTGAAGAAAAAGAAACACTTGCACACTGTTGGTGGGGATGTAAATTGGTGAAAATACTATGCAAAACAGTATGGAGTTTCCTCAAAAAATTAAAAATAGAACTACAGTATGATCCAGTAATTCTACTATTGGGTATTTACCCAAAGAAAATGAAAACACTAATTCTAAAAGACATATGCACCCTTATGTTTATTGCAGCATTATTTATAATAACCAAGATATGGAAGCAACCCCGCCTCTATTGATAGATGAATGGATAAAGAAGATGTGATACACACACAAACACACACACATAGGAATATTATTCAGTCATAAAGAAGAATGAGATCTTGCCATTTGCAACAACATGGGTGGATCTAGAGGGTATTATGCTAAGTGAAATAAGTCAGACTGAGAAAGACAAATACTTTAAGGTTGCACTCATAAATGGAATCTAAAAAAAAGTAAAACAAACAAGCAACAAACAGAAAGCAGAAACAGACCCTTAAGTACAAAGAGCAAACTGAAGATTGCTGGGGAAGAATGTGGGAGACAGGAAAAATGAGTGAAGGGGAGTAGGAGATACAGGCTTCCAGATATGGAATGAATAAGTCACATGGATAAAAGGTACAGCATGAGTAGAGGTGCCTGGGTGGCTCAGTTGGTTAAGCATGGGACCCTTGATTTCAGCTCAGGTCATAAGCTCACAGTTTGTGAGTTCAAGCCCTGCATCAGGCTCTGTGCTTGGGATTCTCTCTCTCCCTTTTGTTCTTACTTTTCCCCACGCACACTTTTTTTTTCTTTCTCTCTCTCCAAATAAATAAATAAACTTTAAAAATTATTTTATAAAAAGGTGCACCATAGGGAATATAGTCAGTGACATTATAATAACGCTGTATAGGGACAGATGGTAGCTATTCTTGTGGTGAGCACAGCACAACCGATATGTAAGTTGAATTGCTATGTTGTACAGCTGAAACTAATGCAACATGGTGCACCAACTATACTGAAACTTTTTTAAAAATTGGATTTTCAATCAACCAGGGGTTCTCTTTTGTATGTAATATGAGATAGGGGTCATTTCATTTTTACCACATAGCTATCAAGTTGATCCAGCACCATTTATTCCAAAAACCATCATTTCTCTATGGTCTGTTAGGCCACCATTGTCATAAACAAGTACTTTTATGTGGAAGGATTGTTTCTAGACTTGTTCTCTCCTGTTTCATTTGTCTATTTCATACCCTGGTGCTAACACCATAGTGTCTAACTTACTATAGGCTTACAATAAGACTAACATATGGTAATGTGATCCCATCATCTTTATTTTTCTTTATTATTGTCTTGCCTATTTTTGTGCTTTTCATTTGTGTAAATAATTTAGAATGAGTGTCATTTCATAAGAATACTACTGGAGTTTTTATGAGGAAAGCATTGAAGCTATACATGAATTTTGGGAGGGCTAGCATCTTGAAAACATTGAGCCTTCAAATCCATGAATATGATTTGTGCCTCCATTTTTGTGTGTATATTTTTTTCTCAATATGTTTCAGAGTTTTCTGTATATAGATTTTTCTAATTATTTATTGGTCTCATTCCTGGTTATTTGGTACTTTTGATGCTACCATAAATGCTATTATTTCAAAATTGTTATTTACTAATAACCTATTGTTGTTATACAGAAATACAATAGATTTTTCTTGTATTGATATTATATCTTAAGACCTTGCCAAATTCATTTATTAAGTTTATCTGTATATCTCTTTGGATTTTCTATGTATGTACTCATGTTTTCTGCAAATAATGTTAATTTTCTTTCTTCCCATTTCAGTCTCTATAGCTTTGTTATTTCCATACCTTGCTGGAACTCCAGCACAATTTTAGAGGTGCTTATAGTTGATTTTCTTGCATCGTTCCTGATCTCAAGAGGAAAACTTTTAATATTTAACAATTAAGTGTGATGTTTGATATGTTTTTGTAAATATCCTTTGTTAGAGTGTGGCAGCTTCCTTATATTCTCATTTTGCCACTAGAGATTAATAGATACTGGGTTCTATTGATTGCAGTTTTTATATGCTTTCTGAGATACACTTTTTCCTTTTTCTGTTTATGTGGGAAGTGACTGACTGATTTTGAATGTTAAACCAATCTGATATTCCTGTAATAGATCCAAATTTTCCTGATATATTACCCCTTTTATAAATCACTAGATTCAGTTTTGTAATCATTTTGTGTTTCTACACAAGAAAGATGGGTCTCTGTTTTTGCTTCTTATAAAATCATTTTCACATTGTAGTAGCAAAGTTAAACTGCCCTAAAACATAGTGCATAGTATTCCCTTTTTCTCTTCTAAGAGTTTGTGTAATATTATAGGTTTTTAATTTTATCTTTGAATGTTTAATAGCACTCACTAGTGAAATTCTATGGTCCTAGAATTGTTTTCATAAGAAGGTTTTAAATTCTGGATCCAATTTCTTTATTTTAGGTGTATTCTATTTAGAACATCTATTTATTCTTGTGTTGGTTTCTTTAAATGGTGTTTTCCCAGGAATTTGTCTAACTCATTTACATTTACCAATTTTAGGTTTAATCTAGGACAGTGGCTTTAAGGAAGGCTGGAAAACCAAGACAAGGAGAAATGTAAAGCGATGCTATATAATGTGTTATGATGCTGACCATCACTGAAAAATAGGCACAAAAAATTGTTCAACAAGCTTGTTCATTTATGCAAGATACTTCCAGAAATGTTTCAAGGAGAAAGTGCAGCTTAAATTTGTGTATGGAGGGGGAAAAGGAAGATAGTTTCTCTGTTCAGACCCTCCAAATTCCCCCTGTTGAAGGGTTTTATATGGAGAGGTACTACATGCACTTTGAAATTACATCATCTGATCCGTTGAGTGTGTTGAAATGCAGATTTCATCCAGTGTATGGAAGTGGGAAGTGTGACACAAAAAGACATCACTGAAAGTTTCTGCTAAACACTTTAATTTATTGTGATAATATTTGTATTTTAATTGAATATTTTATTCACTTAAATTTAATGTAATTACTAATGTATTTGGGTTTATTAACCTTATTATTGGTTTTCTGATGATAAAAATAATTACTCTGACTTAATAATTTACTGTTTCATTCTACCCTTATATAGGCTTGCTTGTTATAAATCTTTTCCTATTCTTTTAGTGGTACCCTGGAAATTATAGTATGCATCCTTAACTTATTTAAGTGTAATCTAAATTAGTTTTTTTACCACTTTCTGGATAGTAAAAGATTCTTAGAACACTACAAATCAGTTCTTTTCCTCTTTTGCTAATTTTTGGTGTATATTTTAATTATATAAATATTATATATATAACATATATGATGTATATAACATATAGAACACACGTATATCATATATATCATACAATCAACATTCATTTATATTTACCCATATATTTACTCTTTTTTTTTGTTCTTCATTAATTTTTGCTTTTCAACACTTGCATCTAGGATTATTTTTTTCTACTTGAAGAACTCATTTTGATATTATTTTTAGTGCAGATCTACTGATAAACTCTCTCAGTTTTATTAGTCTGACAATGTCTTTAATTTGTTTTCTTTCATGATGGATGATTTCCCAAGGCACAGAACTGAGTTGAAAGTTATTTTCTTTAGGGGCATCTGGGTGACTCAGTTGGTGAGCCATCCAACTTCAGCTCAGATCATGATCTCGTACTTCGTGGGTTTGAGCTCCATGTCAGGCTCTGTGAGGATGGCTCAGAGCCTGGAGCCTGCTTCAGATTCTGTGTCTCCCCCTCTTTCTTACCCTCTCCCACTCACCTCTGTCTCTCTCTCTCTCAAAAATAAATAAACGTTAAAAAAGATTATTTTCTTTAGTAAATTTGAAGATAACCTTTATCATTTCTGTTTAGCATTGTTATTCTCTTAAAAAATATTTTTAAACATTCCATTGTTTACTTTGATTTTTTTATTTTACTTTATTTAAATTTATTTTACTGCTTTTTCAATTTCTTTGAATGAAAGACTAAATATTTATTTTCTATAGGGCAATATATTAATATATTTATACTTTACCAAGAAAAGGGAATAGAGAGATCATAATCAATGTATCAAAATACACAAGGAAAAAAGAAAACAAATCAGTATGCAAATACAATAATAAAGGCATCTTTGTATCTACTTCTATATCTGTTTATTCATCCATCTATTTGTCCACATATCTATCAGTCATTGATATCCTTTTGCACTGTTAGTGGGAATGCAAACTGGTGCAGCCACTCTGGAGAAAGAAAATGAAGGTTCTTCAAAAAATTAAAAATAGAACTTCCCTATGACACAGCAATTGCATTTCTAGATATTTATCCAAAAGATACAAAAATGCTGATTTGAAGGGGCACATGTACCCCAATGTTTATACCAGTGCTATCAACAATAGCCAAATTATGGAAAGAGCCCAAATGTCCATCAACTGATGAATGGATAAAGATGTGGTGTATATATATATACATAATGGAATACTACTCAGTGATCAAAAAGAATGAAAGCCTGTCATTTGCAACAAAAAGAATGAAATCTTGCCATTTGCAACAACATGGATGGAACTAGAGTGTATTATGGTAAGTGAAACAAGTCAGCCAGAGAAAGACAAATATCATAGGATTTCACTCATATGTGAAATTTAAGAAACATAGGGGGAAAGGAAATAAAAATAAGATAAAAACAGAGGGAAGCAAACCATAAGAGACTTAAATACAGAGAACAAACTGAGGGTTTATGGAGGGGAGGGGGTGTGAGGATGGGCTAAATGGATGATGGGCATTCAGAAGGGCACTTGTTGGCAACGAGCATTGGGTGTTATACGTAAGTGATCAATCAACCACTGGGTTCTACTCCTAAGACCAATACTACATTGTATGTTAACTAACTTGAATTCAAATAAATACATTTAAAAAATTGCCGTTTAGGGACTCAATGACTCACATTGAGTTTCAAAACATAAAATTAGTTACATAATAATGAAAAGAAACACAACTAAATCCATAAAAGTGAAAATGACTGACAATTTAGAAATAACACATATATCAAGAAAGTAATAACAATAAAACCAGATGTCACCAATTTAATATGAGGCCAACTAGAATTTAAAATATATGTGAGGAGAAAACAGAGATACGTCATATTGATAAATGATCTATCAGGTCAGTGTAATAGTCAAGATTTCTATACATCTTTTAAAAAAACTTCAAAGTATACAAAGGAAGAAATGATAGAAATATAAAAATAAATTGAAAAATTCATACTCAAAATATAAGCCAGGATATAGAGTATTTGAATATTGTCACTAACAAGCATCTTTAAAAATATATATAGTCATAAGAGAGTTCTATGGATAGTGTTTTGAGGAACCTCCACACTGTTTTCCAGAGCAGCTGCACCAGTTTACATTCCCACCAACAGTGTAGGAGGGTGCCCGTCTCTCCACCCCCTCGCCAGCATCTATAGTCTCTTGATTTGTTCATTTTAGCCACTCTGACTGGCATGAGGTGGTATCTCAGTGTGGTTTTGATTTGTATTTCCCTGATGATGAGTGATGTTGAGCATCATGTCATGTGCCTGTAGGCCATCTGGATGTCCTCTTCGGAGAAGTGTCTGTTCATGTCTTCTGCCCATTTCTTCACTGGGTTATTTGTTTTGTGGGTGTGAAGTTTGGTGAATTCCTTGTATATTTCAAATACTAGCCCTTTATCTGCAATAGCACTGCTAGGGATTTACCCAAGAGATACAGAAATGCTGATGCATACGAGCACATGTACCCCAATGTTCATAGCAGCAATGTCAACAGTAGCCAAATCATGGAAAGAGCCTAAATGTCCATCACCTGATGAGTGGATCAAGAAGATGTGGTATATATACACAATAGAGTACTACATGGCAATGAGAAAGAATGAAATCTGGCCATTTGTAGGAAAGTGGATGGACCTTGAGGGTGTCATGCTAAGTGAAATAAGTCAAGCAGAGAAGGACAGATACCATATGTTTGCACACATAGGTCTAACAGGAAAACAGGAGAAATCTAATGGAGGACCAGGGGGAAGGGAAGAGAGAAAGAGAGTTGAGGAGAGAGAGGGATGCAAAACTTGAGAGACTATTGAATGCTGAAAATGAACTGAGGGCTGAAGGGGAAGGGGGAGGGGGGAAAAGAGGTGGTGGTGATGGAGGAGGGCACTTGTGGGAAAGAGCACTGGGTGTTGTATGGAAACCAATTTGAAAAGAAACTATTTAAATATATATATTATATAAACTAATATATATATTTATATATTAAACCTTTATTATATTATAAATTAAATATATAAACTATTTAATATATATTAAGTAAACTATTTAAATAAATATATATATATATATATATATATATAAACTGTATGCTCAACAGAAAAACAAATATTCTTGTCAAACACTTGATTCTTGATACACTGACAAAACTTTTCCATGTAATTGGGCTACAAATGACATTGCAACTTTTTTGTGCCTAAATAGAAATCAGAGGGATACATTTGTGAATCATGAGACAATAAAATTAGAAATGGAAAACTAAAACCAGTGTACACACTAGGGGTCTTGTTTCAAGTCACATTTTCATTTCTAAATAAGCATTGTGTTAAAGAAATAAACAAACTTTACAGAAGAAAGCAACAGTGAAATCATAACCTACCAAAACCCAAGGGGGAAATATCCACTTTTCTGACTGCCCTCACTGGTGCATACCAACCAGTTTACCTTTTTGGATGACCCACGACTCCCTCCTATTACTGGCATTACCCCCTTTGGTCTTGGAGTAGTCCAGGGGTTAGTCTCTCCTTATTCTAGAATTGGGCTCATGCATACAATTTAAGTTACATTGGATGTTATTTTCTTTATTCAACTTAAAGATGACTTCCATGATTTCTGTTGACCATACAGTTACCATTCTTGTTGGTAATCATTTGGATACAATATGACTGCATTTTCCAGCTGTTT
>NC_043700.1:13576127-13609128 GCF_006229205.1 Suricata suricatta
TGTTTTGTGGGTGTGAAGTTTGGTGAGTTCCTTGTATATTTTAGATACTAGCCCTTTATCTGATATGTCATTTGCAACTATCTTTTCCCATTCTGTTGGTTGCCTACTAGTTTTCTTGATTGTTTCCTTTGCAGTACAGAAGCTCTTTATCTTGATGAGGTCCCAATAGTTCATTTTTGCTTTCATTTCCATTGCCTTTGGGGATGTGTCGAGTAGGAAATTGCTGTGGTTGAGATCAAGGAGGTTGTTTCCTACTTTCTCCTCGAGGATTTTGATCATTCAGGTCCTTCATTCATTTTGAGTTTATTTTTGTGTATGGTGTAATAAAGTGGTCTAGTTTCATTCTTCTGCATGTTGCTGTCCAGTTCTCCCAGCACCACCTGCTAAAGAGGCAATCTTTTTTCCATTGCATACTCTTTCCTGCTTTGTCAAAAATTAATTGGCCATACATTTGTGGGCCCAGTTCTGGGTTCTCTATTCTATTCCATTGGTCTATGTGTCTGTTTTTGTGCCAATACCATACTGTCTTGGTGATGACAGCTTTGTAGTAGAGGCTAAAGTCTGGGATTGTGATGCCTCCTGTTTTGGTTTTCTTCTTCAATATGACTTTGGCTATTCGGGATCTTTTGTGTTTCCATACGAATTTAAGGATAGTTTGTTCTAGCTTTGAGAAGAATGTTGGTGCAATTTTGATGGGGATTGCATTGAATGTGTAGATTGCTTTGGGTAGTAATGACATTTTCACAATGTTTATTCTTCCAATCCATGAACATGGAATGTTTTTCCATTTCTTGGTGTCTCTTCAATCTCTTTCGTAAGTTTTCTATAGTTTTCATCATATAGGTCTTTTCAGAATTACCTCTTTTTGTGGTAGGAACATTTAGGTCTACCCTCTCAGCGACGTTCAAGTAGATAATACGGTATTATTGTTTATAGTCATCGTGCTGCCCCTTAGGTCCCCAGAACCTGTTTGTCGTGTAGCTGGAGGTTGGCACCCACTCGTTCGCGGCCACCATGTTACTTGGTTTCTAGGAGTTCCAGATCCCACACGCGATCACACCATGGTAGGACAGGAGTATGTGATGTTGCTTCTTCTGGATTGGTCTTCCCTCCTCTTACCAACTTAATTCCTTTTTATGTTTTATCCCCTTACAAGCCTTCATTCCTCGGGTACCCTCCCCCTGCCTGGCTGACTATCCTGGCCATGGGCCTCCTTAGTACTTACCACAGCTGCGCTTTCACTTTTGTCTGTGTGATTATTTGGAAAATCATTTGTTTTCCTGGTTAGCACATAAGCTCTCCTGGGTCAGATCTTTTTTTGTTGCTTAATGGCAACAGTTTGGGGGAAATATTCTAAATCTGGAATTAGAGGATGAATAGATTCTTATTGTAGTTTTCCTATTCCATTTCTTTCCCCCCTTAAACAACAAACTACTAATTAAAAACTAAGTTAAAATGTTAAAATGTAAAGCAATTAATTTTAAAAGTTAGACTATATTCTGAATATGTGTTATTTGGAATTTAAGATCTGAATCACAAGAAAAACAAGTAGTACTTAGGTTTCAGAAGCATGGAACCTAAATGAAAAATAGAAGGCAAGTATTAAACTTAACTAATAAGTATTTTCTGTAAGTGAATTCATCCGCTGGGATAGAAGATGGCTCTTGGGACATTCTTGATATGAATGGATGAGAATAGATTTGCACAGGAAAGAGATCTCCCTTCATTCGTCTCTCTTTCTTCTCATCTCTATTTATCAAAGAGGGAGTGTGCTCGTCTACGAAGGTATATGGACCTTGAGTTTGGGATGTGCTAAATTTGAGCGGTAGTGGACTTACCCTCTAGACAGTTGTGAATATGAACTTTTGGTTAAGGAAATAGGACAGAATTCATTAAAAAAATTTTTTCTTAATGTTTTTATTTATTTTTGAGAGACATAGACAGTGGGAGCAGGGGAGGGTCAGAGAGAGAAGGAGACACAGAATCTGAAGCAGGCTCCAGGCTCTGAGCTAGCTGTCAGCACAGAGCCTGATGCGGGGTTCGAACCCACGAACTGTGAGATCATAACCTGAGGTGAAGCCGGATGCTTAACCAACTGAGCCACCCAGGTGCCCCAAGAATTTGTTTTTAATGTGGGAAGTATTAGCATAGAGGTACGGAATATGTAGAAATGGATAAACTTTTCAATGAAATGAATGAACATAAAGAGAACAGAATGGAAAGCCAAGGACTAAGTCTGTGGAGCCTCTGAATTAAGGAAACAAGAAGAAGGAAAAACTTCGCAGGGAAAAAAAGGAAGTAGTCAAGAAGGATGTCACAGAAGCCATGTAAAAAGAAAGCTCTTTTAAAAGGGGATGGTAGATGGTAGTGTCCAAAGAAACAAAGAACAAATCTTTGCTTCTCTCCAGGAAAGGGATTTGTAAAAGGTTTCAGGAATCTGCTTGTGTGGGGTGAATTGTCTCTGCCTTGTGGCAGCAGTGAGTGGATAAGTGTTTCCGTTTGGCATAAAATACTTCCTATTGATCAGCCTCCACGATGCTTTAGTTGCGCTGCAGTAAATTTACCGAGCTCCAAGGCACTGGGTGTTTAGTGTGAGCAAAACGTGTATAAACCGTGACCCTTGCCAACCTCTTTTACAGGAATATAACCAGTTCTGTGTAATCGAAGAAGCAACTAAAGCAAGTGAAGTTTTAGAAAATTTGACTCAAGGAAAGATGTGCTTAGTTCCTGGTAAAACAAGGAAGTTTTTATTTAAATTTGTTGCAAAAACTGAAGATGTGGGAAAGAAAATTGAGGTTAGTGATGAAATTTGTTTAAAACATTCCTTAAATGACAAATGTAATATGTGTATGTCAGAAAAAAGTGTCAAATAATACATGTTTATTAAGTAAAAAATGAAAATCTTCCTCTCGGACTTCCTAAGGGAAATCATTCATCATGGTTTGGTAAGTTTTCTTTTTTTGAGACTACATAATATACTAGGCTCTTTTCACTTAGTAGTATACATTAGGCATCATTTCCTGTTGGTACGTAAGACCTCAGTTTTAATGGCTACATAATCAGTTAAGGAATTTCAAACAAAATACATGTATTATGCACAATACCAATTATATTTTGTAGAATGACATAATTCACGTCAGAAATCTATATCATTTTGATGTCTAAACATTTCTGAATGCTTTTTTTAAAAAAAGATAATGTATTTTAAAGTGTTCAGTTAATGTACACAATTAAAATGACTTTTAGAAATATATGACAAAAGTTATATTTTTATTGAGCGTAAACTCTGGAGCCAAACTTCATGGGTTTAAATTCCAGCTCTCCAGCTAACCAGTGTGGGGCCCTGGGCAATTACTTAACCTCTTTGTGTCTCAGTTTACTCAGCTTGTAAAGTGGGGAAAATGATGGCACCTACCTCTGAGTGTTTTGTGAGGATTAAGCCGGTTAGTTCATGTAAATTGCTGGAATAGTGAGTAGTACGTGGTGAGTGCTCATTAAGTGCTTGTTTTCCATGGCGTGAACGGCCATGGTTGGTTAATCTAAACTTTGGGCCATTTCTAAAATAGAAACATACGAGTCTACTCCAGAATTCCCATAGCAGTTTCTGTGAATCTGTTGATTTTATTATTAACCAATATCCAGAGTTTTTTGCTTATTCACTTAAAAGTTCTTTTATGATGTTGACTAAAACCCTAATTACGTATTTTATTTTTTACAAGATACTAAGGAAGGCTACCCAGATGGAAATCATAATTAATAATACTGTTTTGAGTACATTTGTTAATGGGTTTTGTTGAAAGGAACAATTTATTCCATTAATAGTATTATAAGGGTCTTTGGGGGAAAATAAGTGTGGAATTAGGAATTAGGTTATGAGTGTACTAATAGTCATCACAATATTCATGTGTCTCACTCAGCAACCGCTAATTGAGCGTTTGTTATGTCAGGTTATGATCTCTGTTTAAAGGTGAAGCGGGCGGAACCTAGTGTCACAGCTAACAGATGACAGGGGCAGCTGTGACAGCAGGGGTACTGCCTTCATCACCCTGGGCCCTCTATGTAACTCCACACACCGGCGATCACTGCCTGACTTGTCGAGAGGGGATGGTGGTGAGTCTGAGGCGGCGTTTCTGACAGCCCTCCATCTTTCAGATTACTTCGGTCGATCTGGTTCTGGGCCACGAGTCAGGAAGATGTGTGGTTTTGAATTGGCAGGGCGGGGGCGGGGACGCCGCCTCCTCCCAGGAAGCCCTGCAGGCCTCGCGCTCTTTCAAGCGACGGCCGAAGCTCCCCGACAGTGAGCTTCACTGGGACAGCATCGTCATCCAGGCCAGCACGATGTAAGTGGGCCCTGCAAGGCAGACTGAGGAAGGTCACCCTCTGTCTTCTAAGTACTTTGAATAACTTTTTTTTAAACCGGCTACTTAGCTAAAGTTTTGTTCCCCGCGCCCCCCCCCCCCCGCCCAGGATCATTTCCAGAGTTCCAAACATTTCTGTGCATCTGCGGCATGACCCTCCTGCCCTGACTAATGAAATGTATTGTTTGGTTGTGACGGTTCAGTCCCACGAAAAGACCCCAATCAGAGACGTGAAGCTCACCGCTGGTTTAAAACCCGGTAAACATTCCTTTTTAAAATTTGATCAATGTCAATTCAACAGAAAATATGTATCAGCGGTGTCAACTGCAGGAAGTTTGTTTAAAATGCGGTTATGAGATAGTGCTCTCTATGCAGTAGTAACTGTTAGGATAACGTCTGAATTCTCCCTATTTTAAAACACTGATATTACTACTTTCAGGACAGGATGCCAATTTAACTCAGAAAACTCACGTGTCTCTTCATGGAACAGAACTGTGTGATGAGTCCTACCCGGCTTTGCTCACTGACATTCCTGTTGGAGACTTACGTCCAGGGGGACAGGTGAACTTGGTCCCCTATGACCAGGAGGACATCCACCAGATTGCGGTTTTAAATACGGAGCGGGTTTTGGACAGAACTTAACAGCCTATCCTGAGACTACAAATGGGATTTAACTAAAGCACATTTTTAACAGTCAAATGTGTAAAATGTTCACACATATTTAAATGTGTAAGATGTTGTAAGGAGTTTTATACAAGGGATTTTAGAACGAATGACCCTGACATGGAGAATTGGTTGCCTGATAAAATAACTAAATGACGTTAAGCTTGTAACTTTGGGAAATCACCTTTCAGGTAACTTTTATTACCAAACGAAATCCGAACAATTCTGGGGCAGTTGGGAATGATCATAAAAGGGGCGGGATGCTGGTCCCACTCCTCTCCTGTGACAGGGACACCCGTAAACAGGGCTCAAGGATCTAGTCAGCTGGCCCAGTAAACTCCAGAAGGTGGGGACGCTATCCTGGAATACGTATCAGGAAGAAATCTCTGCATTGTTAAATTAACACACTTTCATTTCGTTACAGCTGGAGAAGACGTTGTACGTTCGCTGTGGAACAGTAGGTTCCAGAATGTTTCTTGTGTATGTTTCTTACCTGATCAGTACGCCCCTTGAAGACAAAGAGATCGTTTGCAAGTGTCACAAGGTATCGTTTCTCCAGGTTGCTCCGGGAGGCACCATACGTGGAGTGTTCCCCATTTTATGTTTTTTTACCTGTAAAATAAGCAGCTGAGGTGCTTGTAGTCTATTACAGATTTTAATTAAACATCGTGGGTTTTTTTAAAAATCACATATATTTATTATAAGCAATGTGCTGTGGCATTCACTGATCAGATGTTAGAAAATTGGCTCCACAGCTGTTTTTTTTTTTTTTTTTTTTACCATCAGCAGGTTTGGGATCTCATGCAAACGAAGTCCTGAGACTCAAAACCTATGTGTCTCTTTATAAAGTCGCACATTGGAAAAAATCTGTCGGTTGGTTACATGCTGAAGATTTTGGAGGATGGGAGGTCTCCCTTTATGGAATATTTATTCGATTAAAAAAGATTCTTATGAAAATCGTTTCTGGTCACATGCCGATAGAAGAGGGCGAGACTCGCGTGGCCATAGTCAGTGACTTGGAGGCAGCTGCTGTCAGCTTTCCGGGGTGTTTTCCGTTGGTTGCTTTTCTATTCGTAGTGATTTGGGGGCACCGTGTTTTTATTTGGAGTCACCTATCTTGTATGTAGTTGCTGGTGTCCTCCCTGAGTAAAGGGTCATTATGCTAGTTACTGCCTCCTTCGTCTTCGCTGTATTGTTTCAGCCTGTTCCCAGCAATTGGCTCCTCAGCCAGCAGGGGAGAAGGCCGGTCCGTCCTGGCATCTGTGGTTTGGTCACTGCACAGAGTCCGGGCCGTCCGCCCTTGTATGAGTCAGTGGCAGGCGGCCGTCATCCCACAGGAGTTAGGGCTGCTTCCCACGTGGAGGGGAGGAAGGCAGCCAGTGTATGGAAGTTTCCATGGAGCCTGATGCCCGACAGTGAATCCTGGGTGGTGAACTAGGACGGGAGGGTCCCCATCTCAGCACGGCCTCCCAGCGCGTCCCCTCCAGCCAGCCTTGTAGACGTTTGGCCCGAGTCTCCTCATCTACAAAATAAGGACATTCAAGTTCTGTGCGGCCTCAGAGTCCTACGCCTTGGAAAGGACTTCTGGAAATGAAGCTTCCAGGAGACTTGGGATATACCTTTTTAAGATGCTTGTCTGCCATGTCGCAGCTCCCCTGCAGTCAGGCTACAACAGTGTGTGAGATCTCTCTGCCTCAAGACGCGACAGTCCGAGGTGCATGCCACTTTTCTTTAACCCCCTCACCTGCTGCACCCGTCCCCCCCACTTCAGTAACCACCGGTTTGGTCTCTGTGGTTAACGGTTTGCCTGTCTTTCCGCTTGTTCCCTTTGTTCTGTTTCTTAAATTCCACATGTGAGTGAAATCACGGTATGTGTCTTTTCTGTGACTGGTTTTGCTCAGCCTTATGCTCTCTAGCTCCATCCGTGTGATTGTAAATGACAAGTTTTCATTCTTTTTTATAGCGGAGTAATACTTCATCGTGTATATATCCTCCCTCTTTTTTTCCGTGTGTCTGTTGATGGACGTTTGGGCCGCTTCCACAGTTTGGCTCTTGTAAATAACGCTGCAGTGATCACAGGCGTGCATAGATCTTTTTGAATTAATGTTTTCATATTCGTTGGGTAAATAAATATTCATGAATGGAATTGCTCTATCATATGGTCATTCTATTTTAGTGTTTTGAGGTACCTGCATCCTGTTTTCTCCAGGGGCTGTACCCATTTGTATTCCCGCCAGTAGTCCACAAGGGTTTCTCTTTCTCTACATCCTTGCCAGTACTTGCTTCTTGAGTATTTTAGCCCTTCTGACCGCTGTGAGATGATAACTCATGGTCGTTTTGATTTGCATTTCCCTGATGATCGGTGGTGTGGGCATCATCTCTGTGTCTTTCGGTCATGTATGTGTCTTCTTTGGAGAAATGTCTGTTCAGGTCTTCTTCTCATTTTTAAATTGGATTATTTGGGTTTTTTTGGTGTTAGATTGGATAAGTTCCTTATATATTTTGGATATTAATCCTTTATTGGATAGGCCATTTGCAGACATTTTCTCCTGTTCAGTAGGTTGTCTCCTAATTTTTTTAAAGGATGGATAATAATTCTGAGGAATAGAAATAGATGTTACACAAGAAAGAATGAATTGGTTAAATATTTTTGGAGAATATGAGTTAAAGGGTATTAAACAGATATTTTGACTTTAGGACTTAGCACAGCATTGAATTCGCTAATGTGTGTTGAGAACTTCGCAAAAGGCTGTGGTGATTATCTTTCAAGATTATTGTGCCCGGAGCACTTTCCCTCGGACTGCCTGTCTCACAGGCCCCGGCGTTATCTGTACGGCGTTTTCGGAAATTTAAGTGTAAATTCTTTCCCCTTCACTGGATTAAATTTCATTTTTCCCTGCATGTGTGGAAATTTAAAGTAGGCCACGTCTGAACCTGTCATTGGGTTGTTTCTTTAGTTCCTTAGATCTTTTCTGTGGGGAAATACCGAAGCCCTGCCTTAGATTCACGGACCCAATACAGAAAATTTCAACCACTAATATCCTACTTACTAGACTTTCTTAAAAAGTTAGCTTGATGGTATTGAGAGGAAATCATTTGAAGTATGTAATAATAATGAACATGGTTTAGGCCTTTCACTAACGTGCTTTGTATACGCTACCTCACTTCGTTGTCAACGGCCCCACGAGGGTCATGAAACTGAGACTCAGAGACCATGTCCCTTCCCGAAGGTCACCTCACTGTCCCCAAGGTCTGCACCCACCTGGTATTATTATAGCTTGAGTTTTTAAACAACATGACGTTTTAAAAAAGGGTTTTCAGTAACAGGGTGGGTGGTTTCTTTCCAAAGACTTAGTGAGCCCATTGCTTCTTGAATAGACTGAGAGAGATGTGGCGTGTAGGTTAAGAGTACAGGTTCCTAGGGTCTGATTCAGGTCTGTTTTCTGCCTTTGTCACTTACTATAGCTCTGCGTGACCACTTCATCTTAAAATGGCGAGTATGATGGCATCTGTTTCCTTGAGTTATTACAAACATTACATAAAACCTGTATGGTGATTATAGCACTGTCAAATTATTATTGTCATTATCATTATGATTAGTCGTCTTGAGTTGATGGGAGGTAAAGAACTTAGACAGGGATGCCTGGGTGGCTCGGTCAGTTAAGCGTCCGACTTCGGCTCAGGTCATGATCTCACAGTCTGTGGGTTCGAGCCCCACATCAGGCTCTGTGCTGACCGCTCAGAACCTGGAGCCTGCTTCAGATTCTGTGTCTCCCTCTCTGTCTGCCCCTTCCCCTGCTCACTCTGTCTCTCTCTCAAAATAAAATAAAGACATAAAAAAAAAAGAACTTAGACAAAAGAAAACCCAGATTCTAGGCTTGGCACCACTAGCTTTGTGGCCTACGGCCAATCACTGAAACTTCCTTAACTTTTGGTTCCTCCTCTCTAAGATAGTGGCAATGCCTGTCCTGCCCACTTTACTAGATCCTGAGATAAAGAATGTGTTAGAAGACACTTTGCAGTGTGAGCTGTTATAAAACCACAGGATAATTTAATAGAAATTGTAGTCTGGTTTCTCTATATAATTTTTTATAAATGTTATCTGAGGGAAAGACCCCAGCTTCTTAATATATAAATTGGGATTATTTCTTGATCAGTTACAGATTGTGTTTTGTATGTCTTCTATTTTTAAAGCTATTTTTAAGTTTAGAAAAGCCGGTGAGTGTGCCCTTTACATTTTCTTGCAGGATGAAACTGTAACTATAGAAACGGTCTTCCCATTTGATGTCGCAGTTAAATTTGTCTCTACAAAGGTACGTTCTTGTGAAGCATTCGGGAAATCATTTCAATTATAGAAATTAACAGAAACAGTAAAATGAATTATTGTAATTCCAGACAGATTTTTTTTGTCTTCGTTTGTGACAGTTTGAGCACCTGGAAAGGGTCTATGCGGACATCCCCTTTCTGTTGATGACGGACCTTTTAAGTGCGTCCCCTTGGGCCCTCACTATTGTATCCAGTGAGCTGCAGCTTGCTCCTTCTATGAGCCCAGTGGATCAGCTAGAGTCCCAACTGGACAAAGGTGAGACTGTGTGTCATCCCATTAACTAGAAGACAGGTGTGTGTGTGTGTGTGTGTGTGTGTGTGTGTGTGTGTGTGTGTGTGTGTGTGTGTGTGTAGGCAGGCTAATAGTGTGAGAGTCAGCTTTTTGCTAAGGGAGAGTACTTGAGACGGATCCAAGAGCAAATACAGTTTGACTTTAAGTAGGATTCGTATCATTTGCCATTTCCTTGAGAATACCTTATTTTTAAAGATTTTTATTTTTTTAATTTATTTTTTTATGTCTTTATTTTATTTTTGAAAGACAGAGAGTGAGTAGGGGATGGGCAGAGAGAGAGAGGGAGACACAGAATCTGAAGCAGGCTCCAGGCTCTGAGCTGTCAGCTCAGAGCCCATGGACTCAAACCCGTGGACTGTGAGATCATGACCTGAGCCGAAGTCAGGTGCTTAACCAACTGAGTCACCAGGCTCCACTACCTCATTTTAAAAGATAAGATTTTTGCTCCTATAAGGAAGTTACTCTTTGTAAAATGCTCTTGAAAATAAAATAACATTTTTTTGTATTTGGATTTTTTATAGATCTTTTCTTATTGATTTTTAATTAACATTTATGGTTACTTACAATTTGAAATGGTAAAAGATGGTTATTAAAGTAACGGGAAAATATGGAAACGTAGACAGTAGGTTTTCTAAATCAGCTAAAATAGTTTAGAGAAGAGATTGAAACCCAGGATATTACTTTTCTGGTGCATTTTACTTGGGGCTTATATGCTTCTTGAGCTGTTAGAGAAAAAAAATTAGTTTGAATGTTAACCCAAGCAAAATTGTGCTCAGTTATAAGGGTAAATATTGTATGAAAAAAATCATGATGAATTGTTTTTTTCAGTTTATGTATTTATTTTGAGAGAGAGAGAGAGCATGTCACGGGAGGGGCCAGGGGGTGAGAGAGAGAGAATCCCAAGCAGACTCTGTGCTGTCAGCCCATCGCCCAGTGTGGGGCTCAGGCTCTTGAACCATGAGATCAAGTTTTGAGCCGAAACCAAGAGTCCGACGCTTAACTGACTGAGCCACTCAGGTGCCCTCCCCACCATGATTAAAACTGAATATAGGGGCACCTGGGTGACTCAGTCAGTTGAGCATCCAGCTTCAGCTCAGGTCATGATCTCACGGTTTGTGGTTCGAGCCCCGCGTCGGGCTCTGTGCTGACAGCTCAGAGCCTGGTGCCTGCTTCAGATTCTGTATCTCCCTCTCCCTCTGACCCTCCCCTGCTCGTGCTCTCTCTGTCTCTCAAAAATAAAAAAATTAAAAATTAAAAAAAGACTGAACATAAATGAGTCATTTATTTGCTGTATTTGTTTGTCTACTTGACTTCGTTGTCATAAGTCATATATAGCTGATTTGCAATGCAGATTAAAATTAGATGAGTAGTTTCAGAATTCCAATATATTTTTTGTCTCTGGCCTGTGAATAAGTTTCGGTATCTATCAATAAATAATCAATCGGTATACTACCTGCCGTAGGTTAGGTTCTCAAGAAAACACCAAGAATTGCTGGCAGTCTTTATAGTCACTTCTATGCATTTTAGAGAGGTCGTCATAAAAGAGGATAGATAAAATAAATAGATGTTAAAAAAAGCTCTCTATTTAAATGCTACAAATAGGCCCCACGTTCTGTAAGGTAATAATAATAAAAAACAATTTTGCTTTCAGAATGCCTTCATAAGTTTTGTTTTTGTCTTTCAAAACTTGGTTTTCTCTTACGGTTTTGGAAATCCTTGTCTGTGGTTCTACGTTGTTTCTCTGTCCTTTCCTCCTCCCAGGCTGACGTGGAATGACCACAAGCTGTGGAGTCCCACTGAACTAGACTCAATTCTGTGTCCTCCTGCCTGCTCTTTTGTTACACTGAATGGTTCATTTTGTTCTATCGCTTGTCAGAGTTAAAAGAAGATAAGGAACATGAAATAGTGTGTGTGAGGTGGTCTGTATGAAGCGCCTTAGCCTGTGTTAGTCTCCTAACAGCTCAGCACAAGCTTGCCGGCTGTCCATCCTTTGCTGGTTCCTTGTCTTACTCCTTAAATGTTGATCATCTCCAAGAGCCTGACTCTGGCTCCTTTTGCTTTTTCTACAAGTCTTCACCTGCCTCGCAACTGTAGGTTCCGCGGTCCCCAGTCCAGAGAGAGGAGTCGGTGTAGACTCAGCCCCAGCCAGAAACCACAGACGCAGCCCGGACCCCCTCGCACATGCCCGTCTGTCCCCGCACCGTGTTCTCCCTTCTGTGCATCTCTGGAATCCAGCTGCTTATGTCCATTCTCACCGCCTCTCATCTGGCCTCAGAAACCCCTTCCTACTGGCTTTCCTCTGCCACTCTCCCCTCGTCTGCCTTTCATATTGCCGCCAGAATTTTGGTTTCTTAAAAAACAACTCTTTTCAATTGCTTTTTATTTTTGTTTATTTATTTGAGAGAGAGAGAGTCAGTGGGGAAGGGGCAGACAAAGAGGGAGGGAAGTTGGATGCTTAGCTGACCGAGCCACCCAGGCGCCCCTCTCAAAACCAATTCTGAACTTGTTTTTCCTTCTTGAGAACCTTCATGACCTACGAGACCTTTCCCTGGGCAGCTTACCTTTCCAGCTGCTTCTGTACCAATCTCTACTTCCCCTTCCTCTTTCCCAGACTTTGACCAAGCCAGACTTTGTACGTTCAGCAGACATTACCTCCGTCTGTTTTTGAACGGTTAGTACTTCTGTCCAAAGCCCTTTCCTTCCCCCCTCCCCGCACCCCTCACCTCTTGAACTCTTGTTTGCTCTTTAGGTCTCATGTAAGCTTTGACTTTTTGGTCTTCCCAAGCAGGGCTAGGTAATCCGTCTCTACTCCCAGAGCATCTTGTACATCATTACAACCCTAATCCCGTTATACTGGAATTATTTGTTTACACTGACGGCTCCCCTACTGCACTATGTGCTGCTTTAGAGACGGAGCCGGGACTTACCCCTTTTTGCGTTGGCAGCCTCAGCCTCATAGTACTCGTGGATTAGATGTTTATCAAATGAGTGAATAATGTCTACCTTGAATTTCCCATTACTAGTTTCCTATTGCTGCTGTAACACATGATCGCAAAGTTAGTGGCCTAAACTCACATGGATTTATTATCCTTACGTTCTAGAGGTCAGAAGTCCTAAACTCAAGGTGTTGAGTGTTAGCATTCCTTCTGGCTCTGGGGAACATCCTTTTCCTGACTTTTTCATTTCAGCATTCAGAGGCCATCTGGGTTCCTTGGCTCATTGGCCCTCCTACCTCTTCAAAGTAGCACCTTCAGGTGTTTCTTCCTCTGGCCTCTGCTTCCATCGTCACACATTTTTCCTCAGACTTCCTCCTACCTCCCTCTTTCCCTCAGAACCCTTGTGAGTGCTTTGGGATGGGATAATCCAGTAGAATCTTCCTATTTTAAGATCCTTATCTTAGTCACTACTATAAAATCCTTTCTGGCATGTAAGGTACCACATTCACAGATCTGAGGATTCTGATGTGGTCTCTTTGGAGGGGGGTGGCATGACATCATTCCTTGTGCCACCTCCAAGGACACCAGCACTGATGCATTTGCAAACTTCGTTTTTGACACATTAGAGATAACAGCTTTCCTAGGTCATAAAGTTGACCCTAATGTTAATTGTTGATAAACATTGTGATCATTTTGGTGAACTTCTTAGAATTAAGGAGAACCTTAGAAGGTCCTAGAGAGAAGACTAGAAATCACATAGAGATTTTGTAGAAGAGGCGGGGAGGGGTAATATGAATGTCCTAGATTAAAAAAAAAAGTATCTTGGGGCACCTGGATGGCTCAGTTGGTTAAGCATCTGATTCTTGGTTTTGGCTCCGGTCTTGTTCTCTCTCCACCGCCCCCCCTGCCCCCCGCCTTACCTCCATTTGCACGTGCTCTCTCTCTTTCACCCTCTCTCTCTCTTTCTCTTTCAAAATAAATATTTTAAAATGAAAAGAAAACAGAGCAAGGAGCCTGAACTGAAAAAGAAAAAGTATCTTAAGAGGTCTGAACTGACGTATGTTTTACTAACTGGGCTACAGTATCATTTCCTAGTCCTTAAAAATTAGTTAAAAGTGGTTAGACATTGGCCCAGCTTTTTTCCCTTTGACTTATAGTATCTGCTCACCATCATAACTATTGATTTATCACAACCTTCTTCACTGGAGAACCATAAAAACAATTAGTTCGTGTTACTATCGTTTGAAAGTTTCGCCCACGTATTTGCTAAAATCAGCCGTAGATAGGCATTGTGCTGGCTTGCGTTAAAGGAATACCACTGCAGGCCGTGGGGTGCTGACGGGTGGGGCGGGCTGGGGTCAGGTGAACCTGTACCTTGGCTCAGGAGTTCAGGCTGTAATCGGCGAGAAGAAAGCAGCCTTGTACGAGAGGTAGGTCACCCCACTAGGCAATAATGAGGCCACGTGTAACGTATTTTTGTTTGATGGTGTCACTGATACATGTTTGTCAGGGAAAGCCAGACTTGCCTGGGATGACATTTTGAGTACCGAAAGGGTTAACTAAAAATTTCTTCTGCCCTGCCACAACACGTTTCCTTTAGAGCATGAAATAATTTGGAGAAAGAAAAATAATCAAATAATCCAAATGGTATTATTCTAACTCCAGACTTTTCCCTTTCATGAGTTCCCATAGGAGCTTGTCACAGACCTACAGCTGGTTTTATTATAACGGAATATTGATGTATTAGAGAAAACACTGGGTAGGGACTCGGCGACCTTGAAAAAGTCATTTAACATCTCTGAGCCTTAGCTTTTAAGTCTCTATACGTAACGTATAACTGATACATGTATAGTTTCTGCTCTATTACTTAGAACTCTCCTTTCAGAGAGGAAATTGCTGCATCAGGATTATAAAGGTTATTCCTTACAGTTGTCTTACAGACTGGCGAGAGTGCTAGTGAGTGCTTTTGTCTTCGATGCCCGGCTGTTGGAAATGTTGAAGGTGGAGTAGCAACTGGCCTTTATATCATCTCCTGGAAGAGGTAACTCAGCCTTACCTTTTCTTCTTTAGCTGTCTTGTCCTAATGCCTTTGTTATTTGATTGTCATTTGATATTTAAGAGCTTCTGTCAGTCCTGGAGAGAAGACTAGAAATCACATGCTATCACTAAATATTTGTCAAAAACACAAAGATTTAAAAGGATAATTAAACTTTTATTTGTATTTGTCACAATTTGTGGCCTATATACTGATGAAATTTCAACCAAGTGAATTCTCATGACAGGACCATTAAAAACACTTGGAGAAACTGTTCTTATTTGCAGTCAATAGGATTGTCTACATAGAAAACCCAAGGGAATCAATGAATTACTCGAAGTGTTCCAGCAAAGTTGCTGGATATAACATCAATATACAAAAATCAATTGGCTTTCTATATGTCAGTAATAAACCTCCAGGCAATGTACTTGTAAAACAGGTATCATTTAGATGATAACAACAATTGTAAGATAAGTAAGAATATATCAAATAGAAAATTGGTGTTGCCATTGTGGAGAAAATTATAAAACTTTAAAACATTAAGGGAAGTTCCTAAATGGAACATAGACAAAGTATCTTCGGTAGGATTTGGATAAGATCGAATATTCTATAAGTCAATGCCATTTCCTTCAAAACCTCAATAGCTTGCTTTAGTTTGTTTTTGTAGAACTTGACGCTGTTGATTCTGAAGCTTGTGTAGAAAAGCAAAAACTCAGAAATAGTCCAAGTATTCCAGAAGAAAAACTAGGCAAGGGTACTTGGCTCTTCTAAATTCCCAGACTTAATGTAAAGCTGCAGCAGTCATTGCTGTGGTATTGGCATGGGGATATGTAAATAGGCTGGTGGAACAGAGGAGAGAGTCTAGAAATAGATCCCCACATATGAAAATTCTCTTTTAGAGAAGTAGCATTGCAGATCAGTGGATTCAAAGGGTCAACTGCTTTATAACTGATTGGCGGCAAACAATTAGGTATCCACCTGGGAAAAAATAGTATCTCCACTACACACTGTGCATAAAAATTAATTCCGGGCATATTAAAATTCTAATTGTCAAAAGCAAAAGGTTACTACTTTTAGTAGAAAATAAGAGAATTCTTCTATGACTTTGGAATAGGGGAGGGTTCTTTAAGGCGTAAAAAGTGTAAGCCAGTAAAATTGATGAATTTGATTTATTAAAATTCAGTTTTTTTAGTTCGTTTGAAGAATACCATATAAAAAATGAAAAGACAAAATACAAATTGGGAAAAGCTATTTACAATACATAAAACTGAGAAAGCGTTAGAATTCATATCAAGAACTTGCACGACTCATAAACAAGTTTCCTAACAGAAAGTTTAGCAAAGTCTTAAGGATGCAGTGTAAGAGAAGCAGAAGCCAGATGACCGGGAAACACAGGGAGAGGAGATCCACCTTACCAGGAATCTGAGATTCAAATGTGTTCCCACTAATTTGGAAAAAATAGAAGGGGTTAACAATGCAAAGTTTGTCAAAAAAAAAAAAAGGTGCAGTGTAAAAGAGAACAATTACTTTGGAAATCCATTCAGCAGTGCCAGGTGAAACGGAAGATTCCTGTATCCTACAACCATAGAAACGGCCTCAAACAAGGACACAAGGGATATATGGAAGAATGTTCGTAGCACTTTCGATTATAATAGTGAGTAAAGCGTTACAAACTAAATATCCATCAACGGGAAAATGGATAAGTTGTGGCGTGGCCAGAGATTGGAATGCCATGTATCAGTGACAGTCAATGAACCAGAGCTGTGCTTGTTAGTATTTAAGGGAACAAAGCAGCTGCAAATGTTGAGAATATGAACAAATTGCATGTATGTAATATTGGAAAGCATGTGAAACACTGTACCTTTCTTAGGCTACCTAGATAATTTGGAAAAGTGTAAAGACATACGTTGCAATGTTGGGTCCCCACGTTTAGGCTAGTAGTTACTTCTAGGGGAGGTGCAAGCAGGAAGGTGCATGTGGGGAGATGCAGCTGTATTGTGATGTCTTCTTCGGCTGGGGGGAAAATATGTGGTATTTCATGTGTTAGTCTCTTGGCCTGGCTCAGTTTTTTCATAAATTTTAAAACCGTGAAGGAGACATATTAGAAATGAGAAAGGAAAAATGATGGACTTATTTGTTTTAAAGAGCTAACTAACATAATTCTTTTCCCCACATCTGAATTTACCACATTGAAGTTTAATTTATGTTACAGGAATTAAAATAGGAATTTTAAAGCACTGCTTAATCATCCCATCACGTTACTGTAATACCATAAAGACCTACTAATGAGGAGGGGTTAGATGTTTCCAATGGGGGCGGGGTTTGTGGTGTAATAATTTGCACACAGTGTCAGCCGTCCCCAAGGCCAGTCCTTGGGAGTCAGACAGCTACCGGCCGGCCCGTGGTTCCCGTCCTAACTGTAACACGGGGGAAGATATTTGACAGTTTCATGATGTTACTCACTTTATCTCTGCGATGTCGGAATGCCACTATGTTTATTGGTAGTAAAATATTTCTGGTTCTTGGGTTTCTACTCTGTACTGGTTGTGTAGTTAGAACAGGACACTGGGAAGTGGTCTGGTGCTCGGCCTTGAACCCGCCGCAGGGTGGGAAGGTCTGTGTCACAACGCCAGCGCCCGCATCGAGAGCGCTCTGCTTCCACGCCCCGTGGTAAACGGTGGGCTTCCTGGTGGGGCTGACGCACCTTCTGGCCCTCGGACCAAACAGCAGCCTCGGGTTATCACGTCGGTTCGGTGGAAACATGCAAAACACAAACGGGATCCTGAAAGCTTTTATTTCACTAAACTACTTCCAAAAATAAAGTTTTAGGAGACGTCTAAGTAATTTCTGTTTCCTTTGAAACAAGTTGGTGAGTATACATGTTTCCTGTTTCTGATTTGTTTCACGTAAAGTGCGGATTTGAAAGATGCCCTTTTCTCTCCCAGGACCTCCGCCATGGGAAACGTCCCTGTCATCAGTACTGCCGTCACTCTGCCACACGTGATCGTGGAAAACATTCCGCTCCACGTGAATGCAGGTAGCAGCATCCAGTTGTGCCTGGTAAAAAGAATCCAATAGGATATTTAGTTTAGCTTCTAAGATTTAAAACTACTTTTGTCACAAAAAATGCCCAACATTCACAGAAGTAGATTGTGATCAGTCTTGTTTCATCTGTACCTCTAGCTCCGCCTCCTACCTTATTTTAAAGCAAATCCCAGATATTATGTCATCGTCAGTATTTCTGTATTAGTGGTTATTTTTCTAAACGTAATCACAGTTCTATTATCATCACCTTAAAAATTAACAATAATTCCTTAATATTAATTACCAAATTCCAGTGTTGCAGTTTCCCTGTTTACCTCTGAATGTTTAGATTATTTTAAGGTCTCGACACTGCAGTTGATGGATGTCTCATGCTTCTGAAATCTGGTGGGCAGTCTCCCTTTCCCCCCCTCACCTCCTTCACCGCCCCCCCCTTGCTATTTGTGGAAGAAATGGAGTCCGTTGTCTTGTAGAGCTTCCTACAGTCTGGGTTTTGCTGATTGCATTGTATCATTTTTAAGTGTCCCTGTAAGTTGGGGGGTAGCTCTGTAGCCTTGATCAGACTCAGGTTCAAGTGTTTGGCAAGAATACTTCATATTAATGGTATGTGCTCCCATGATGCCTGTCCTTCTTGAACCATAATGGTTATTTAGGGACATGTTTCATAGTTTAAATAATTATTCCAAAATAGAATTCACTTCTTGATAGCCAAGACGCTTTGTAAGTCATCCAGCTTTAGAAGGAGACTTGATTCTGTTTAGCCTGTTTTATCATAGTCCCATGGCTCTTGTCTAAGAATGCGCTTCTTTAGCAAGAGTGCAGTAATATCACTAATTTAAATAGTCACATGTCTCCAGAAGGAGATTCATTTGCAGAAAGAACTCATAAACGGTGAACTGTTTTCTTTAACCAAGAGAGACGTGTTGTCTTTCTGTGCAGATTTGCCGTCATTCGGGCGCGTCAGAGAATCCTTACCTGTCAAATATCACCTTCAGAACAAGACTGACTTAGTGCAAGACGTGGAGGTCTCTGTGGAACCCAGCGATGCCTTCATGTTCTCTGGCCTTAAACAGGTATAGGTCCTATCTCATTGGGTTGCTTGTGTGGACGCAGAAGTGTGGCCAGGCAATGGAGAGCTATATACTTAGTTTCTCCAAATGACCTGATAAGGCTGACTGGGGTCCCTGTTATGTGATAGTAGGAAATTCTTAGTCACCTTGAAATATTAAGTGCAACTTGTAGGGGTGGATTAAGTGGACAACCCTTTTCACATCCAGATCATACATATAAGTTCTTTCTTTCTGTGAAACAAGAATGCATAAATCCTTGGATTATAATACAATTTCTGAAAATTTTAGATTTCCCTTTTATTACTACTGAGTCTGTGTCTGTGTGTCTTTGTGTCTGTGTGTGTATTTTAATTTGAGGCCTAGAAGCCTGACTACCCATATTAAAAGCCTGATTCTCTGGGGGGCCTGGCTGGCCCAGTCTGTTGAGCATGTGACTCTTAATCTTGGGGTTATGAGTTCAAGCCTACACTGGGCATGGAGCCTACTAAAAAAAAAAAGCAAAAAAAAACCCCTGCTCCTCTTCTGAACTATCAGTGAAATTTTTCAGAGATTTTTGACCTTGCTTAGAATTTACTTATCTTTCATACATTTAGACACAATTTTATATTTACACATAAAAATAAATTATTCAGGTGTTTTGATTCACCCTTTCAAATCAGAGGTGGAAAAGTTCATCACGTTTTTGAGTAGAACACACACTTTCAGGCAAAACCAATTTTCATGAGAATACTGTCTTCTCTCAAAGTTTCTAACAGACGCCCCTCAAGAGTCAGTAAATGCTTTTTGTTGGTAGGGACATAATTAGAGGAACAAAACATGTCCTAGTACTTAGAAGTGTCTTCCCTGACTAGTCATTCGTGCTGTGCATGTTCTGGATGCTAGGTTTGTTGTGAAATGTAAGATAGGATTCTTGGGGCGCCCGGGTGGCTCAGTTGGTTAAGTGTCTGACTTCGGCTCAGGTCATGATCTCATGGTTCATGAGTTCGAGCCCTGTGTTGGGCTCTGTGCTGACAGCTCAGAGCCTGGAGCCTGTTTCAGATTCTGTGTCTCCCTCTCTGCCTCACTCCTGCTCACTTGTGCTTTCTCTCTCTCTCTCTCTCTCTCAAATAAATAAAAACATGAAAAAATATATTTTTAGTAGCATTCTATACCAAGTAGACTGTAAGTCCATACACTAAATTAAGTTTATAACATACAGTCCATATCATATTACCTATTTGATACATACACATATTATCTTTGACACATGTACGTACTGTATGTACTCATTTGCAAATGTGTAAGCTTTTCTTGAGTGTCCTGATCTTTTTCACATATTGACTTACAAATAATGTACAATACCAAAATCTTACTTTGTGTTCTTTTCTAAAGTACTACTAAAATTTTCCAAACATGTTTCTCCCCCGTGATATTATTTACCTTACCACAAAGATAAAATCCTGAAAACACTGGAAACAGCTAGTTTGTCTTACGTTGACATAGTGTTTGCAAAGGAGACTATTCTACGAAGCATCTCATGACATAAGTGACTATAAAATCTGTGTGGGACACAGAAGATGTCAGTCCATCTAGTGTTCCCCTTTTTAAGCTGGTAGAGTTGCCATTTAGGTCTTGGTAGAAACTGAGGTATCACGCACATGTTTCTGCACATTTACTATGTGTGTGGTCCTAGTCTCTTCCTAGTTCAGCCCTATATTGTGGACTCTGTCTGGAAGGTGGAACAGGAGAGAGAGAACGTTTCGCCGGAAGGACGTGGATGTCTGCTGATTTGTAAATACCGAAGGGGTGATAGCAGGCAGGTGCTGTAAGTGTATATACTGATTGTCTTTCTCTACAATTTGTTACGATGTAGATTCGATTGCGTATCCTCCCCGGCACCGAGCAGGAAATGTTGTATAATTTCTATCCTCTGATGGCCGGATACCAGCAGCTGCCATCTCTCCACGTCAACCTGCTGCGATTTCCTCACTTCACAAATCAGCTGCTCAGGCGTTTTATACCTACCAGTATTTTCGTAAAGGTAAGGCTTAGAAATGGTCTGCCTTGTATGTCTCCTGTCTGGAGAACAATCCAAAGGAAGTGTTTTTACATGTAAGCTTCTCTAAACAATATTTTGAGGCTTACTGAGAGTTTTGACCAGTATTATGTGAATTTGGCAGTATTGCTTTCCATTTCTATAAAGTTGCTATTATTTTACAGAATCTAATTTCAAAGGTTTTTATTCCCTCAGGTAAAGAAGGATTTACCTGTACAGTATCCTTGGACAGGGTTTTTTTTTCCCCTTGGCTTATAAGTAAAGCATATTTTTAAATTGTGGTTAGTTTATAACTAATTTTTAATCAAAATGGGTTAACTTTCTAAGTATCACCCTTGAACTTTCCTGACTCTCTGTGTAATACTGAATTGGGGTCTCTTCTGAAAATGCCCCTCAATAAAGGAATGCACAGGCTGGTCATCGTCCGTGAGGGAAGGAGCGAATCGGGCCACACAGGCGCTCATTTAGCCCAGCGCTCACCTCCAGCGAAGCCATTCTCTGGCCCAGAGCTGAGGCTTCCCTCCCGGCGGCTGTGCTCTCCTCAGTCATTCCGATAGGAACGCTTGGAGGAACTGTCCTTTTTATATACAGTCCAGGGTTGGGTAAACTACGATGTAATCTGTGTTACTGCATCCTTCATAATCCTCCTAGCTTTTGTCTCCCCAGACTTAACACTACTCCTTACTTACATTTGCAAAAGATAATTTATTAACATTTCCAAGCACTATACTTTTCCAAGCACCATACTTGGATTAAAAAAATTTTTTTTAATGTTTATTTTTGAGAGAGAGAGAGAGAGAGAGCGCAAGTAGGGGAGGAACAGAGAGAGAGAAACACATACAGAATCCAAACAGGCTCCAGGCTCTGAGTTGTCAGCACAGACCCTGACACGGGACTTGAACTCATGAACTGTGAGATCATGACCTGAGCTGAAATTGGATGCGTAACCTACTGAGCCAACCAGGCACTCCCTAAGCACCCTACTTTTAAATTATAAAAGAAAAATATAATAATTCTAGATCTCATGTGTTTAAAAGTGGCTTTTTGAAAGACTTTATGATTTTTTTAGAGCAGTTTTACGTTCAGAGTAAAACTGAGAGGAAAGTACAGGTTTCCTGTAGCTCCTGCCCTCCCCACGCCCACAGCAGTGGCTTTCTGAACATCTTTGCCTGTTCACATTCTGAAGCCATGTCCATCGCTGTTCCTCGCTGTCATGTCTGAGGTCACCTTGCAGGGACAAAGTCTCCTGACCTGGGTGGGAGCACTGGGGAAATAATGGGCTCTGATGGCCTTTTGGCCGTTTGACCTTTTGAAGTCTGGAATTCCCATGCTCAGAAGTGCGGCTTTAATTAGTGTGAGGATATGTGTCAACGTAGACAGAGGTGCACAAACAGAGCCTGTGTGAGCCGTGAGACTTGATCATTTGGAAGAATCAGGATTTTAGGTCCATCGATTAATCTCCTTCCTTCCTTTCCCTGCGGGGCTCCTTACACCCCACCCAATCCCAGCTCCTGCTGGGTCAGTCCTCATTTTCTTCCCCAGTAAACCTCTACTGGGTGGTGCTTAAACCTAAGGAAGGGTTCCAGAACTATACCCATTTGCAAGTGTTAATGGAACTAACATGCCCTTTTCAAACTGCCATGCTCTTTTTTCTAAATGCAAGTACTACCTTCTAGTGACATGACTGCTGCCACAAGTTGGCTGGGATCCTCGGAGCCAGCCCCCTCACCAGGTTGTGTTACCTGTCACGCTAAGGACGGTGACTGAGGAGTACCCTTTTCCCACTGAGCCAACAGTCTGGCTCACTAACTTACTGGCTGTATCCCTTCACATCTGTACTGAACTTCAGAGCCGTGCTGTTCCAGTAGCATAGCCACTAGTCACGTGTGTCCTGTTGAGATTTAAGTTCAAATTAATTTTAATTTAATTGAAAAATCAGTTGTCCGAGCCACACCCAAAGTGCTCAGGAATCGGTGCTCTGGCGGCTCCCGTGGCGGACAGCACTGACGCAGAGCGTCCCCGTCAGCACGGAGCGTCGTGCTGGACAGCGCCTCCCTCCTCCAAGGCTGCGTGAATATGCTTCTTCCTTTGAAAAGTAGACTCCAGTCTTCTAATTGATGTTCCTGTCTTCTGTTCCTGTTTGTGAAGCGTTTCGTAAGGATTTAACCACGCTGAGCCAGGATTCTCTTTATAAAACTGAACGCCGTCTATCAGGACTAAGGACGATGCGAAGTATAAAAGTCCAGCACCTGAACTTTCATTCATTCCCTTCCTGCCTGGAGTGTCAGAGGCCTAATTTACACGTGTATGCACACACATGTACACACGCACACATATGCACATGCACGCACAGATGTTTACATGCACACACGCATGCAAACACATGCACCCACATGCATGCACACACACGTATGCACACACGTGTGTAAGGACACATGCATGTGTACACACAGGCACACATACTCACACATGCATGTGCGTACACGTACACACATGCAATGCATGCACACATATATGCACACATGCATACATAGATGCACACACATAAATGCATGTGCACACATGTACACACATACACACATGCACACACATACACACATGCACACACAATGTATATGTGTACCCATATGTGCGTGCACACACCCATGTATGCACACGTGTGTACACGTGCGCGCACACATGTACACACGTTTATGCACATTCATGAGCACACACATAGATGCATGCGCACATGGGCACATGTGTGTACACACAGCAATGCACACATGTATATGTGCACACTTGTATGTGTACATACATGCGCACGCAAGCTTACATACATACATGCATAAAATGCACAGCAACAAAACCAAAGGCAGGGGTGCTCCCTTCCCTGCCTCCAGGAGTCCCCTGGGAGTCATCTGCCCCTATAGCACAGTGACTGGCTTCTGTTTCACGTCTTGAGACCATCTCTGTCGTGCATTACCATGCAGGTCCACTAGCATACATCTGCTTGGTCAAATTATCTGCAAGAATTTCATTTTGGGGGCAGCTGGGTGGCTCAGTTAGAGTCTGGCTCTTGATTTCGGCTTTGGGCATGGTCTCATAGTTTGTGAGTTCGAGCCCCAAGTCAGGTTGTGCTGATAGCGTGGAGTCTGCTCGTTCTTTCTTTCTCTCAAAAATAAATCTTTTTTTAAAAAAAGAATTTCAGGGGTGCCTGGGTGGCTCAGTCGGTTAAGCATCTGGCTTCGGCTCAGGTGATGATCTGATGGTTGTGGGTTCCAGCCCCATGTCGGGCTCTGTGCTAATGGCTAGCGCAGAGCCTGGAACCTGCTTCAGATTCTGTGTATCCCTCTCTCCCTGACCCTCCCCTGCTCACACTATCTCTCTCTGTCTCTCAAAAATAAATAAAAAAACATTAAAATTAAAAAAAAATATCATTTGGTCAGTTACTTGATGACACCCGAGGTGTTGCTAACCTGTCAGAAGTTTGATATCCTCAGTACAGTTGCAGTACCTTTTATTCCTGCTTGGCCTTTACTCTTCTCGTGTAATGTTTTAAGTTTTTTAGTGACCTTGAGGAAGGGGAAATTTTTGTTTTCATCTACTGCTTCTATCCTTGCAGTACTCATTGTAAGACACCCTAGTTCATGGCGGATTGCTTTTTCTCAAACAGGAGATTGGGAGACCTTAAACCCCCAAGAACTTGATCAGTTCAGGTTTGTGGCCTACGTAAAGCTTGAGGTGCAGGAGGGCCCTGAGCAAGAGAGAGAGAATAAAACTGTCACTTAAGCAGGAGTGGTAAGGTTCCCTTCCACCTGCTCCTGGTGATAGATTGAGGGGCTGCTAGAAAACAAGGTGAAGATTCCGCAGGCGGCCGTGTATGGTCGGCGGTGACGTCGGTGGGTCAGAGGGAGCAGGGGGCCGGGGGGGAGCACCTAGGCTTGCAGTTTGCCGTCCCCAGGGTCCAGTGCGGACAGACGTGCGGTGAAAGGAGAAAAACAATGTGATTTTGATACTTGTACACTTCATTCTGTTTTTGTGAAACACCCCCAAGAATTTCAGAATCTTTTCCGTTCATAGAGCTTTTGTTGGTCTTATTTTGTAAACCCGTTTTGTTTTCCCACTTTAAAGCCACAGGGTCGACTCATGGATGATACCTCTATTGCCGCGGCATGATGTGCGAGACTAGCCCTGGATGTTCTTAGAGAGACGGTGGACGGAACTCTATGGTTTTCATTGTGAACTGTAGCTTTGATCATATGGTAAAAGTTAATCTTCTCTATTTTTTAATGGATATTATACCAGCTCTTCAGAGGAACTCATGCTTAAAACATTGGGAAGATCTATCCTCTCTTATAGTTTCACTAATAAATATTTGAAATCTCTCAGTGTGATGTGAAGGATGTCAGACCATTGTTATTGCTGGAGGTCATTTTATGAATAGTAAGTTCTTTTGAAAGTAAGTGATTAGCAGGTGCAGTATCAGAGGAAAAGTAAGCATCCCAAATAGGAGTGGCCAAGGGGAGGAAAATGCCGTAGTATCTGCCCCAGTGAAGTGACTCCTCTTAGCGCTGGTGGAACTGGAGTCACTTTTAGAGCTGGCTGAATTAGAGATAAGCCCATCGTCACAAATTGGATATGTGCTCAGAGTACAAACTCATAATCAGTTGTCTGAGTAATCCGGAAATCTTCCAGAAAGTTTTAATCAAAGCAATTAAAAATCTATCAAAGAAAAAAAAAATCTCTGTTTAGTTTCAAAACTTGTGAAATAGTTCAGCTTGGAGCCCAAATGTGGATCATTTATGAAACAGGTTTGTATTTGTAAGTGTTAACAAGATTTTCGTCTGTCAGGATCTAAACTATAAGGATGTGATTATAAGCTGAATTTCTTAAGCTCACAGTTTTTGGAAAAGATACAAAGTCTAAACAAGAGTTTTTAGTTATCTTGGGCCATTTCAAAAGGAACTATCTAACACTCTTGGAAATTCATGTAAATAAAAATCATATTGTGAAAATTTTCTCCTGTTAAAATATCTTAACTTAAAACTTACCACATCTCCTGGAAAATTTTATTATTTAAATAAAGCATAGGAGTTGTAAAAAGGAACTAGTGATGTAAATAAATACGTTCTCTTTCACGTTTGCTCGTGTGTATCTTATTTATCTTGAGCTTGTTTGATTTCAGCTTCACAAAGCAGCTTTTACTAAGAACACTGGTGCCTGAGGTCTAGGGAGGGCATAGGATTGGAAGTTGGGAGCTCCACATCCCAGAACTGACTCTGCTGACCTTCCACGAGCCCTGACAGCGGGATTGGTGGTCTCGGGAGGACGTGAGTTCCCTGCGGTCTTGGCTTTTCAGGAAGAGGCCATGGGGAAGCTTGTCTCCACAGTCAATTGTCCGGGGTCAGGTCCCGGCTCTGCCGCTTGCCGGGGAGGCCTGTCCAAGATGCTTCCCCTCTGCGTCTCGGTGTTCTCTGTGAGGTGCAGGTGGTGCTCAATACCGATCTCCTAGGTTGGGAGGAGGGTGACCATTGCTGCCTGGGAAGAGCTTGGAAACAGTAGCTGCCCCACAGGAGTGCTGACCCAGGGACGTCTGTGCTACTATTCTTACTGTTACTGTTATTATCATGGGAAGACTGAAGGTGAGGGTCACGCACCTCCTGGAGGGTTCGTGTTACCAGTAGTTGTCGATGTTTAGGTAGTTCAGCACGTACGTGAGCGTATCTGTGTGTACACTGGTGTGTATGTGTAAATGTCTGAAACGGTGAACAAAAATGTCATGAAATAACATAGTCTCTATCCTCTTGTATTTGATACCCTGTTCTGTTTTGTTACAAAATGTCCCTGGTGTGACCTGCTAAGTTGACTTCATGCCCCACTGATGGGACATAGCTTGAAGAACTCACAGGCGCCTTTGAACTTGAAGGTGGCCTGATGCAGGGCTCATGTAATAAAGATCCCACGTGGGAACACTGCCACCGTCAAACACGAAGTGGGCGTTAGGACACATGAGTCACCAGCACTCACGCTGATGTCAGCGTGACGCGTGTCCCCGTGCGCTACTGACGAGGCACCAGACAGGCAGGCCTGCGCGTCCCCTCCTCGTCCTTGGAGCTGGCAGTAGAGTAACCCTTTCCCAACCAGTTCTCCCAGACCGTTAGTGCTACTGGGATACATTCTGTTCTCTTGTTTGTAACTTGAAATTTTTAGTTCAGAAATACATGACATCATCAGCTTCCCTGGGTCCCCAGAATCAGAACCGTCACAGTGTTGCCAGAGCTGCTGATGGACTCAGGTTACAAGTGTCATGGGGACCTCACAGTCTTTCCCTTCCCGCCTCTGTGCCATCGGCCACGATCATCTGTGCGCACAGAAGTCTCTTACTTTCAGTTTTTTACTGGGTACCGTTTGGTTCTCAGTATTGTTCTCCACCAGTGTTGTCCACCCCTCAGGGTATACGTTTTTAACTAAAGCATTGTATTTTGGGGGAGGTGTGCATTGACCTTGGACTCCTGTATCATGAAGGCGAGCACGATTAGAGATGAGATCGTGTCAGGGGTCACAGGACGATGAGGGTGATGATGTCTTGGGAGGAAAAATCCACATTTTTGGTTAAAAATTTTTTTAATGTTTTTATTTATTTTTGAGAGAGAGAGAGAATGCGAGCCAGTGAGGGGCAGAGAGAGAGAGGGAGACACAGAATCCGAAGAAAGGCTCCAGGCTCTGAGCTGTCAGCATAGAACCTGACGTGGGGCTTGAACTCCATGAACCATGAGATCATGACCTGAGTCGACATCTGACACTAACCAACTGAGCCACCCAGGTGTCCCTTTCCATTCTCAATTTGCTTAAATCCATATTTTATGATTCTACAAGTTCAATTTGCAATTTAAACTCAATTTTCCTCAAAATCTTAGGTTCCTTATCCTTGAATTCTTTAAATGGTTTTATGGAGCTTGACTCTTAGAGTAGATTTTAAAAAATGTTTTTCATGTTGGAGGAGGGATTCTTTATTTTTGTTTTAATTCAGTCATTTCATTCTTGGCCCAGGTTACATCTCCACCCGTAATATAAAATGTCTTCCATTTGAGATACTGTCCCTGATAATAGCTATTAAGAATTCTGAGTTGTGGGGCGCCTGGGAGGCTCAGTCGGTTAAGTGTCTGGCTTTGGCTCAGGTCATGATCTCATGGTTCATGGGTTCGAGGCCCTTGTCAGGCTCTGCTGACAGTTGGCTCAGAGTCTGGAGCCTGTCTTCAGATTCTGACCTTCCCCTTCTCATGCTGTCTCTCTCTCACAGATAAAACATTAAAGAAAAAAAGAATTCTGAATTGTGGTTTCTACATTGGCACTGTAATGAGAGCAGGGCCACCTGTAAGTGGAGAAAATCAAGCTCGTGGTGTGGGCTCCTGCTGTCCCAGGTCAGACCCTTCCGAGGCTCCCCCTCTTGACCTAAACCCCCAGAAAAGCCACTTAAAGTGTCCTATTTCCTGGAGTAGAAACTACTTAGAGATGAGTTGTATTACTTGCTAGTACAGTGAATAAATAGCAGTGACTGTAATCTCCAAGAAGCAGGTTGTGCACCAGTAGTGATCAGAGATCGCTAAATGAGTCCACGATGCCAGAAAGAGACGCGCTCTCCTGTGCCCCTCCCGTTTCTTCATGCCGTGAGTCCTCTCCAGCTCCAGTGTTATGCATGGACGCTAAGTAAAAAATCATTGATCCTGTGCATTAAGACATATAAGAAAACAAGCTCAGGTTTTATTTTATTATCCTAGCATTTCAAATGCCTTTTTTTTTTTTTACACATATGGATTTGTTTTGAAACATTTTTCACAAGTGATACTCATGCCATCCCTTGGTGAGCTCCAAAAACATCTTCCTTTTATTTTAGCAGACTAAACTAAAGAGGACCATAAAATTCACTACGTGAGTATAAAATCCCACGTTTTCAGGTTTTCTTCAAAGATCGTATTTGTGAGAAATTATCTCTTCCACTCACTTTACTGTCTCTGCCTTCTGAAGCATGTTTTCCCAGACAGGGAAGTAGAAGCAAAGTCAAAAGTGCTGTTTTCTCTCCAGTTACTGAAAGAACTCCTAGCAACCTTGAAGTTGGTTTTTCATTTATGTAACAACAAGCCTTATCCAAAAGTTATGAGCAAAGGTATCAGCATGCGTGGCGCATGGGAGCTTGGGAATATTATCTTTATTAGGTTGGTCAAGCTTTCTGAACTATGTTTCCCAAATGATGAGCGCCAACATTCATTTTGTGCTACAGTGTGATGTTCTTGCCTCAGTTAATACTCGTAATAGCCTGACGTGTAGGAAACACTTTAAAGAAGTGGAAACTGAACCATATAGAACCAATGGTCTGGTTTTCTCTTACTTCAAAACAGATCATTGCAATAGTTAATCATTTTATTTTTTTATTTTTAAAGCTTAGCTATTGTAATTTTTTTAAAGTTTATTTATGTTTGAGAGAGAGAGAGTATATAAGCAGGGGAGGGGCAGAGAGAGAGAGGGAGACACAGAATCGGAAGCAGGCTCTGGGCTCCGAGCTGTCAGCACAGGGCCCGACGCAGGGCTCGAACTCAAGAGCTCTGAGATCATGACCTGAGCCAAAGTGCATTCTGTGAGCAAAATCCCGTGTTCTGAATTCTTAAGTCTCTGGCAATAAAGCTGCTGCCCCTAATTGCACATTGAATCCAAGTGTTTGCTGAGCACCTACCATGGGCAAGTTGGGGTGCTGGTTGCTAACTTCATAAAGGACACCCTATTCCTGAAGAGCAATAGGGGACAGTGCCACGCACACAAATTCCTCTGCAAGGTGCAAAATGCAGAAGGGGACAGGAGACTGGGGAACTATGGGATGCCTGCGATTTGTTTTAAACTGATCCTCGGGGGGCGGGGGGGATTAAACTGGCCTGAAAGGAATGGATAAGAAAGATTTTGAAAAGTTTTGATAGTTGTTAAAGGTGGGTCGAAGGGTGCCTGGGGGCTCATTTCATTCTGTTTTTGGATGTGTCTGAAAATGTCTAGGATTAAAGCAATGTTAAAAGTGCAAGGTGGAAGCGGCCCGCAGTGGAGGTGAGCAGAGGGCGGGAAGAGGAGGCCCCAGGCCGGGGATTCCCCCAGGAGCAACATCAGCTTTGCTTTCGTATTTGTGATAAAATCATTGTTTTTCTTGTGTGGGAAGGCATTTCCATTACCCTTGAACAGCTAACGCTGTGTGAGGGAGTTTGGGAGGACATATAACAGTCTGTAAAGTAAACAGACCAACAGAGAGCTTTCCAGGTGATGAAGGATCTGCCGGCCCGCGTCCATTCCTGCCAGCGTCAGGGCGCCAAGTGCTTTTAGCGTAGACTTGTTGGCTATCGAGTCAGGTAGTGCTGTTTTCCTGCTCAGGAGGTTCATGCTCAGTGATAAGAGAAAGGGGGGGCCATGAAACGGACACAAAACTGAAAGAATGAAGCTTTATGCCCGTCACCACCACTGCTCCTGGAGAGCGGGGCTTTTTCTGCTAAAAATTCAAGGATTTGGGGATGACACTGGTGTTTTTGGCTTTGTAATGCTCATCAGATTGAAGAACTGTAGTGTGAAAGCTGTCTGATCTTGAGTGATCAACAACCGTTGTCTCAGCAAAGGACTGAGTCTGAAATGCCAAATTTAACTGGAAGAAATAAACAGCTCTATGTTCGAGATGAAATAGGAATTATTTAAATACAAGACAGGGGGCGCTCTGTGATCGCTCACTTATCAGAGGCTCACTTATCAGAGGCGTTCATGACTGGCAGACCACATTTACACTATTTTCTCCGCTTCTGATGACTATCCATTTATTTCCATTTTTTTTAAATCATCAGAATTTCCAAACATACACAAAAGTAGACACTATAACACACTTCGATGCTTGTACTCAGCTTCTGTATCAGTACTTCGCCATGTACTATTTAATCTCAACCTCTTAGATAATTTCACCCATAAAAGGACTTTTAAGAAAACAGTAACAACGCATCATTACTCTAAAAAAATTACCAATAATCCCCCAAGATTGTCTAATACACAATATGTATTCAATTGCTCCTGACTGACCAAGTAGTTTTGATAGTTGGTTTGGATCCTAACAAGGATTGACCAAGTAGACTTTCTATAGTTTAACCAAACTAGTTTTCTAACAAGGTCTTCCATTCTATGATGTCTCTTAAGTCTTTTCTTCAGTTTCATTTAACATAGAACAGCAATCCCTTTGTATCCCTTACCGTTGAGGGACGTGTTGAAGAAATGGGGTCAGTTGGCTTTTAAATTTCACATTCTGGTGTTGGCTGATTGCTTCCCCCAGGGTGGCATTGAACCTGTTGCTCTATCTCTTGTGTTTCCTGCGGACTGGGGGGTTAGAGTCCAAAGCTTATGTGAGTCCCTTCCTGCCTGCCTTGCCTCTGAACACCCCCCCTTTTTTTTTGGTAAGAATATCTCAGATGATATGCTGCACATCCTATCGCAACCCAATAGGCATCAGGATGTGCACTGGTCACCTCACTTTTGGCGATGCTGAGATTAATCAGTGGACATAGAGGAGGACAGCCTCAAACTTTTAGTACACACTTTCAGCGAAACATCCAGCAATGGCAATGATCTGACGCAGAAGTTGCAAAAGGAAAATTTTAAATGCTATCCTGCATTTTCTTCCCACTGGCTGGAATTATTCCACTAAGTCTTTTTAATTACCCTGAGAAATGAGAAGTTTTAATAACTTAATCCTTTCTGTTTATAATATTCAGAGTGAAAAGTTGGTGCCTTCACTAATCTCTAATGTTATGCAAGAGCTTTGATTTTTGTTTGGGTTTGCCCTCCCCTTTTCCCTCTATTCTTATGAAGTAATCATGTAAGTGAAAAGCTGGAGGACTGGAAAGTCAGGCTGGTGTGATGGCCTTGTGACATTTTTGGTAGCAGCTTTCACCTTCTCTAAAAGAGACCCAGCACCCTCCGTCTGGCTTCATCAGCTCAGAGGGATATTTGTGTCTATATTCACCTGTGGAAAGGGTGTAAAGCTTGAAAAATAAAGTTTACCAGGAATCTTCAGTTGTACAGATAAAATCAACAGTTCTCCAAACTGGTACTGATCTCAGACTTTCACTCCTATGAACCTTTTTCAACTATGCACTTAAAATCAATACTACAGATGTTCTAAATAATCCTCGGGAAAGTAGCACATGAGCCTGACACAGAAGCAAGATGAAATTATTTAATGAATGTTATTTTATACTGAGTTTAAAAAACAGGTAATCATTACATGATGGATCTTTTACCACACACTCCCACGCATGTAGCACACATCATCAGAAATTGCTAAAAAATTATTCAGGGCACTTGTTAAAGATAGCAGCCTTTCTTTCTTCAAGAAGGGCTCTGCATTGGGGTTTTGTGGGGGAGAAAGGTTGGACTCCATTCTAAAAGGGGCAAATGGGGACGACAGGCAAGGCCTAGGGTGGGGTCGGTGTGTGGAAAATCGCCAAGGAGTGAGGGGAAGGGGGATTCTTGCTAGACCAACTCCACGGAATTCTTTATTAATTTTGAGAGAGAGAGAGTATGAGCAGGGGAGGAGCAGAGAGAGACAGAGGGAGAGAATCCTAAGCAGAATGCACTGTCACGTGGGGCACAAACTCACCTACTGTGAGATCATGACCTGAGTTGAACCGAGTGGGTCGCTTAACCGACTGAGCCACCCAGGCGCTCCATCCACAGAATTTTTGCTGAAGGCAGCCCAGGGGGATCAGATACCAAAGGCTGGGGAGTCGAAGATGCCTCTATACTGATTTAGCAAGATTCTTGCTCAAACAGGATTCTCCAAGGTCAGAGAGAAGTCCAAAGGCAGGCCAAGTCGGTAAGAGTGCACACAGGAGCCTGAAGACAGTCTGGTCCGAGGACACTTTGTCCATGCACTTGCTCCCAACGACTTCCCATAAACTTGTAATTTCAGGTTAATATCCCCCCCCCCCCCCCCGCCTCTGTCAAGTAGTGGAGTGTTTGCTGTTCTCAAATGTGAGCGCGCTGGGCGAGCAGAACCTTTCTTCTCAAGCGTTGCCTTCCCTGCCTCATGGAAGTTAAACCGTGGTCGCCCCTTCCGAGAGAGGTTCGTTGGGTAAAGCTCATGCGTTAATAATCCAGTGACCGGTGGGACGACTGACTCCAAGTTCCGCGGAGCATAAAGAAACTCCCAAAGTGGTCAGACAGGCTGGGTGACTTCGGGACAATGAGCCTTTCT